>NW_023270305.1:44151977-44283335 GCF_011800145.1 Mirounga leonina
AGAAAGAAAGAAAGAAAGAAAGAAAGAAAGAAAGAAAGAAAGAAAGATGGAAGGATGGAAGGAAGGAAGGAGAAAGAAAGAAAAGAAAGAAAGAGAAAGAAAAGAAAAAGAAAGAAAGAAGAAAGAAAGAGAGAGAAAGGAAGGAAGGAAGAAAGAGGAAGGGAAGGAAGGAAAGAAAGAAAGAGGCACCTGGGTGGCTCAATCGGTTAAGTGTCTGCCTTCGGCTCAGGTCATGATTCCAGGTCCTGGGATTGAGCCCTGAAACGGGCTCCCTGCTCAGCCAGGAGCCTGCTTCTCCCTCTCTGCTGGTCCCCCTGCTTGTGCTCTCTTGCTCTCTCTCTCTCAAATAAATAAATAAAATCTTGGAAGGAAGGGAGGGAGGAAGGAAGACCATTTTAAAAAGCAAGGGCATTAAATTCCCCGAGGGCTGAAAGAAATATACTTTCTTTCTTTTTTTTTTTTAAAGATTTTATTTATATGACAGAGAGACACAGCGAGAGAGGGAACACAAGCAGGGGGAGTGGGAGAGGGAGAAGCAGGCTTCCCGCCGAGCAGGGAGCCCGATGCGGGGCTCGATCCCAGGACCCTGGGACCATGACCTGAGCCGAAGGCAGACGCGTAACAACTGAGCCACCCAGGCGCCCCGAAATATACTTTCATGGAGTAATTATTTAACAACTTTTCCCTTTTTTCCCTGATTATTAGTCTTTTCAAGTTTCTACTTCTTAAGCCAATTTGGCATTTATAACTTCCTAGAAAAGTGAATCATTTTAATGAGATTTTTCAAATTCATTGAGTTATACTCTATTCTTATAGTTAAGAAATCTTTTCTGCATATGTTCTATCCCACTTCTCATTCCCAACACTGTACATTTTTTCCTCTTCACTCTTCACGACTAGTCTTGCCATGCTTTTACTATTTTTCCTCAAAAATGCTCTTGCATTCTCTGATTTTTGCTTTTCTTAATTCATTAATTTGTGCCTTAATTGTGACCGTGTATTTCTGCCTTCCTTAGATTTTTCTTTTTTTAATTTCTATTTTAGTTAAATTGTTACTTCATTTAATTTATTATTTCTTAATAATAAAAGAAAATTTGTGGCTACAAATTTTTCTTTGCATAGCTTCAGCTGAATCCCAAACGTTTTGATTTTGTTTCATCAC
Organism: Mirounga leonina; assembly: GCF_011800145.1. Taxonomy (NCBI): domain Eukaryota; kingdom Metazoa; phylum Chordata; class Mammalia; order Carnivora; family Phocidae; genus Mirounga; species Mirounga leonina. The sequence continues at coordinate 44,153,140 of NW_023270305.1, forward strand.
TTACTTTGTAGCATAATTTTAATTTTCTCTTGGATCCAAGAGTAATTTAGGGAAAAAAATTTCATTTCCAAGTGATTGTATATAAAATGTCCTTTTGTCATTAAGTTCTATTTTAATTGTATTACAGTTAATGACTGTAGCCTAAACAGTTTTTTCTTCTTGGAATTTATTAAGGTTTCATTTGAGGGTCAGGATACAATTGATTCTTAAATATCTTCTAAGAATATTTGAAAGGAATGTATTTATATTTGCAGGATAGGAAATCTTGATCTGTATATATTAAATTAGTTGTATTAAATTATTCAAATTCATCCTGACCTCACCTCATTTTTACCCTTCTGAGGTGCCATGGGCAAAAAGAAATATTCAGGTTTCATAAAACATATCCATTATCTGTTACTGCATAACAAACCACCTCAAAATTTATGGTGGAAAACAATGACATTTTATTATTTTTCATGCTTCTGTGAGTTGGCTGGTTTCCCTCTTACAGCTGAATTCAACTGGTAGACCGGATGGGGCTAGGTTAAGGAATGGTGGCTCATTTCTGCTCCATGTGCCTTCCCATCCCCTAGTAGACTAGACTGTACTTCTTCTACCCATGATGGCAGAAACATTCCAGGAGAGCAAGCTCTAATGCACAAGAGTGTTTTTAAATCTCTGCTTGCACCATCCTATTTACTAAAGTCCCACTGAACTAAGCAAGACACATGGCCAAACCCAGATTTGGTATGGGAAGGGACTATCCAAGGCCATGAGGAATGAGAAATATGCTTCAGTAGGGGCCATTAATGTGACAGTCTGCCACACAAATAGATTATAATTTGTCTTTGTAGTTCTCCTTATATTTCTAATAGTTTTGACCAAAATAATCCTGTTTAGAGACCAACTCCTTTTTTTTTTTTTTTTGCTACAAATTTTTGTTTTCTCATAATGATATTACCTCACTGATTTCTTTTGGTTTGCATTTACAGGGCAATTGTTTTTGCTTTTTTATATCACCGTTGAGTATGTTTCTTAAAAGCCTCTAGTTGGATTTTGTCTTTTAAAAGTTGAGTTAAAACTATTAATGTTTAATGGGAACACTTAACACATGTATGCTTACTTTTACCATCTGATCACATATATGCTTTCTGGCTTTCACCTTTCTTACTAACTCAATCTCTCTCTCCCTCTACCTCTTCTCCCTTTTTTCCTCAGGAATTTGGGTGCTACATATTCTATTTTTATTCTATTACTAGTTACATTTAAATTTTTTAATGAATTTATGTATCTATCAAAGAGAAGAATTTCACAGTAGCTCTTCAATGAAAAAGGACAAAATAAGCACATTTTTACTGCCCCTTCTTCTATGCCACCCTGTCCCCTCAGTTTCTATAGTAACCTGGGCCTTTAGATTTAGATAATTATTATGACTTAATCCCAACTCCTAACCAATGCATGTATGTTTTCTTTCAAGAATTATCTTTGTGGGGTGCCTGGGTGGTACAGTTGGTTGAGCCTCTGACTCTTGATTTTGGCTCAGGGTATGATCTCAGGGTCGTGAGATCGAGCCCTGCATTGAGCTCAGCGTGGAGTCTGCTTGAGACTCTCTGCCCCCCCCCAAATAAATAAATCTTTTTAAAAAAAAAAGAATTATCTTCAATAGTTTTGTTAAATTTCCAACCATACCCTCAACTTCATATATCAGACTCCATAACAGTGGCTCAGACATTAAGGGCATTTAATTACAGAAAGGAGGGAGAAGGGAGGCAGGTCCAGGTTGGTTCAGCAGCTCTTACATGTCAAGGTGCTATGTGGGCATCTCGGAGATTCTCTTGGCCTTCTCCTTGTGGTCACAAGATATTTGTCATACTCAAGATACTTCATCCCTAAACAACCATCTTCAAGGCAGGAAGAGAGGTCAAGGCACCTCACTGCCTGTATTTATCACGAAGCAATTCCTCCCTAAGAAGCCTGACAAGAGATTTTCCCTGACATTTCTTTTTGGGGGGGGAGGGGCAGAGTGAGAGGGAGAGAGAATCTTAAGCAGGATCCACGCCTACCACAGAGCCTGACGTGAGGCTTGATCTCATGACCCTGAAATCATGACCTGAGCCGAAATCAAGAGTCGGGCACTTAACTGACTGAGCCACTCAGGCACCCCATCTCTGACATTTCGTTGGTCAGATCTCAGTCATGTACCCAGCCCTAGGCCAAACATCAACAATGGGCAATGAATTATCTTGCTTCATCCTCTGCGTCAGGGCACGTTGTCAATCACACAAAATTGGGATTCTGTTAGTAGGAAGGGAAAGAAAATGTGCATCCTCCCAGTATCCAACACTGCATGCCACAATGTATTAAAAATCAGGCATTAGCTTCGTTAGGTTCTGCTTTCATCATTCACTGCCATTTCTTTTATACCATTTCTCTTGCATTATTGAGTTTATTTGCTTTGTTGGAACACTTTCTGTGGAGTCATTTTTTTTTTTCCTCAGTTGGGTGGTGTCCGAATGGTTTATGTTTTTAGAGCTGTTTGTCTAAGATACCTTGGTGAGAAACAGAAATTTGTGTCACAATCATTTCTGCCTCAAAATCCCATGCATATTCTTTATTTATTTATTTATTTGAGAGAGAGAATGAGATACAGCATGAGAGGGGGGAGGGTCAGAGGGAGAAGCAGACGCCCCGCTGAGCAGGGAGCCCGATGCGGGACTCGATCCCGGGACTCCAGGATCATGACCTGAGCCGAAGGCAGTCGCTCAACCAACTGAGCCACCCAGGCGCCCCCCATGCATATTCTTTTGTTGTCTTTGGCATCTATGTAGCAAATACAAAGATAATTTTTTTTTCCTGAGGTAAGCTGAATTCTTCTGAGTGGCTTCACAAAGTAGAGAACACTTTACTTGGCCATTGTTGAATTCCGAGTGCCTAACTCAGTGCCTGGAACATAACAGGCTTGTCATGGAATGAATGGATGAAAGAAAACAGTTAAAAGCCAGTTGTCTGTGGAGACTTTCAAAAGAGCAGTTTCGCCTTCATATTAAAGCATTTCTGGGGCGCCTGGGTGGCTCAGTCTTTAAGCGTCTGCCTTCGGCTCAGGTCATGATCCCGGGGTCCTGGGATCGAGCCCCGCATCGGGCTCCCTGCTCAGCGGGAAGCCTGCTTCTCCCTCTCCCACTCCGCCTGCTTGTGTTCCCTCTCTCGCTGTGTCTCTCTCTGTCAAAATAAATAAATAAAATCTTTAAAAAAAAAAAAAAAAGCATTTCTTTCCCCTGCCTGTAACCACATCAAGCTAACTGGGAGCCACTTTGGCTGTCCTCACCACGGCCCCCTTGGCAATGTTCTCTCTGTGCCAGGCATCAAATGTGAGCCCCCCAGTGGGCCCCCTGCCCTGGGTGCACCCCCGTACCTGGGCCCTTTCTGGATGCTTCAAGAGGAAGGGGATTGCCCCTCCCAACTTTCCTGGGATTAATTTTGTCCACAGCCCTTGTCACAGCCAACTTTGGGAACATTACTTGGTTCTGGTGGGGGTCCCTCCCTGGAGAGGCAGTTCTTGTCTGTGAGGGGAATTGAAGGTTGTCAAACACTTCTCTTAAACTTGTTTCATCTGCATTAAGTCTCATAGAAATTCGCTGAAATGTCTGGTATGTGGGTGTAATCCTGGTTCAGTTCTGAACAATGACAGATTTCCCCCTATCATTATTTTCCTTTGGCTGTTTCAATGGGAGTTGGGAAGAAAGGCAGGATGAGAAGTTCAATGTGAGGGTTTAAATGTCACAGAATGGAAGTCTTTCCTTGCACCTTTCGTAGGCTCTTTAGACAAAGTCCCCTCCACCTTACAGACCTATGGGAGGTATAGCCCCTCCTGTAATCACTAACCCCTCCCATCTGGGGTACGAGAACTGGTTCTCCACTATCAGCTCTATGTTCCCTTGCTGGGCACCCTATGAAAAAGATTTCTAATGTCTTGGTTTTGTCTTTCTCGCTCTCAAATCTTATCTCTCATAATTTCTTGTGTCCTTTTACTCTGAGCTTGGGGAGAATTTCTTGAGTTTATCAGGCAGATTGAGCCATCATTGAAAAATAAATCCTAAGTCTCCTTTGTAACTCTCTTCCTTTGATTCCTCCTTCCTCAGTTCCTTCTGTTTTCTTTTCCCTGGCTCCCTGTTGTCTACCTGGATCATCACTACCCTATTTCCTGCAACATTGTTAGTTTTACTTGCCTAAAGATTTCTAGGCATTTGATTTCAGACTTTCCCCTCCACACTCCTAAGAATTCTGGGGGCAATCTTCTCAGAAAGGTATGGCTGCTAGGGGGACAGCAGCAAAGACAGGATTAAAGGCATAGTTCTTCTGCCTCCAAGCGTGCTTGATGGGATGGTTTGACATCAGCTGGGCTGAATCTTCTGGGTACCTCTACTGCATCCTGGTCATCTAGGCGGTTCACAGGCTGCATGAGAAATGATGTCTTTAGTCGTAACAGCCAGCGGGCTACTCCGAGTCTTAGACACTGACCAGTGCCTTGATGTCTTGGAGCTGCTTGGACCACCGATGGAACCATCAACCTGCAGACTTCTACTACTGGTAGACTGGAGACCTGGGGTGGGGTTGGGGGGCATGAAAGACATTAAGCAGAAGGTCAAACCAGTCTTCGGACAACATTGGCCATAAAAATCACCCAGGTAGCTGAGGGACAAAGCAAATGCCTCTCATGGATTCATACCCTGCCCATTATGCTGATGAAAACTGTAAAAATGGACTCAGCACAAGGTTTCCTATTTTTCTTCTGACTAGAGGTAAGGAATATACTAATAGCTGAGGTTGCAGAGGGGGCTGATACTTGGACAATACCTTACCTTGGATTAGATTTCTGTTCCTAAATCCCTTGACACAGTAAAATCTCCTCACTCTGTCTAAACACAGTTCTCCAGAGTTCTTTATAAAACCTCTCTCTCTCTCTCTCATACACACATGATATCTGACCTTTGCCATCCTATTGGGTCAGGCACCCTTTCCTGGTTTCACTCTGAGCCTCTGTCCACTGCTGCCACCAAGGAAGGTCCCACAGCCCCCTGAAGCCAGCTCCGGTCATTGCTCTGAAAGCCTGTCTGCAGGAATTGCAATCCCGTCAGTGCTGTGGCCCATAGCTGTACTTCCTAAGAATGTCCAGGCCATTTACTCACTAATATCTTGGGTGATTGCCAAGCTCAACAGTAAGCTCAGCTGGCTTGAATCATTCAGGGAAGACTCTGGTGCTTGTGGGCCCACAATCACTTCCCAGATGAATCAGGAAAGAGGGGGAGGCTGATTACAGTGAAGAAAGGGACTCTCTAAACATATGCTCTGTAATAAGTATGTAGAAGAAAGGAAAGGGAAAACTGACAGGGGCATTTTACCAGCCGCTGAGTAGAGCATAACATAGTTCTCTTGTTTGCACAGGGAGGAGGGGCTGTCATTGGCTTAGGACAGAAGGGACTGTCCTGGAGCTCAAGGCCAGCTGAAGCAAGTGTGTGCAAAGGCAGCCCAGGCATATTCGTAGTGGGAAGGCCACATACTCATCAGGCACCACATGCACACAGAAACAGGACCTTCGGTGACCTGTCGAGACAGCTGCCAAGTCTATAGGCGAAGAATGCTAGAACTTCACACAGCTCAGAGAGCAACGTATTCCATACTGCTAAAATACCAAAACATCACACCATTCTTTAGGAAAAAATGATTTCTTGACTTTAAATCACATCCTGTAATTTCCCCCCCTTGTTGCTCTTACACCACAGGCTGAAAAACCAAATTCATAGCTCCTGAGGAACCTGTGAAACTATGCCCATAGGAAGAGACACTCACATGGCAGGCGTGAGCAAAGGAAGTGGTAGGGAAATGATAAAATAAGGATAATGCTAGGAAATTGAGAGAGGGGCAAGGTATGTCCACCGATATGTCTCAACAATAGCTTTAAGTTTTGATAACAAATACTGTGCTAAGCATGCAGATAGATTTTTGCATCTAGTCCTCACATCAACCCTATGAGTTCAGTATTATCCTTATTAAAAATGTGGAAACTGAGGCAGCTTGGCAGAGAAGCCAACACATCATACTGGGAACCAGCTCGTTGTGCTTTCAGAATCGGGCTCTGCCACTTGCAGGCTTTGTGACTCTGGGTATTTACTAAATTCTCTAGGTCTCAATTATTTTCAAATAACAGGAAGATGGAAGCTATCTCATAAGGTTGTTATGAGGATTGAATGAGACATAGAAGATGCTCAAGGCAGAATGTTCACATTTTAGGATATGAGGTTTCCTCCCAGCTCTATAAATAAATGTTCAAAAATGATCTCAATTCAGTTTACAAAAAAATGTTGTAAATGTTTTGTAAGAAAAGGCTGATTATCTGTTTGACACAAATGAGTTGGAAGGTTTATAAAACCGTAGATGTGGATGGGCTCTTGAACATGTTGGTGGAGAATTAAGGATTTCAAAGCATGAGATGTACTTTGATTGGAGTACTCTTTAGTTTACAAGATATCAAATTATCTCTTGATTAAAGAGATTTTACAGTCCTGAAGGGGACAAGCTCATTGATTTGATTCTGCTGCTACTTCCCCCCACCCACGACTTTGTGTGTGGGCAGGGGGCAGAGAAGGGGAGACTGCTGAACCTGACTCTTGCCAGACTGGGCAGCTAGCTCTCAGCCATAGTGAACTTGATGTGTGCACCGTAGCGGGGAACAAGATGACGGGTCCATTCTCCAGTCCTACCCGGGGGTCCTGGAGAACAGGAGATAGGACATTGAAAACTGATTTCTTCCCTCCTGTAACCAAGGCAGGCTAGTCTAGGAAGGAGACAGAAGAGCCACCAGAACAGGTCAACACCAGCCTGAAGGAGGTGGGCACTGAAGGGAGTCAGGGATCACTTACTAGAGTGTGTGTGTGTTTACCCTGTGCAGGCATGTTGTGGACACAGGAAAAGCTGTACTCCAGGACTTACCACACAACCGTCACTGCAGATTATTAAGGGTTGAAAGAACAGCAAAGTATCCTCTGACAAATGTATTGAAAGGAATGGTTTCTCAAAGTAAATTTAGGCTATTTTCAAAATCCCTTTCTACACTGGTGTTTCCTGCCAAATGTTGAGGCCAATGGCCTGATGCCTCCTTTTCCAAACTAGGCCCCTCTGCTCATATGAAACAAACTTAACAAAAGTCAACCCTGAGAGTCTTGAGTTTTAGGCCAAGAAAGCAGCAAGAGATGACCCCCCCGCCCCCCCTCGGCCCCCCCACCCAAGGAAAGTGGGTCTACCCTAAGCAGACAGGCTGGAGGGGTCAAGAGAAGAGATTTAGTCCCTCAGCTTGGGGCATCTGGAAAATAAGATGGGTCACTGCTTCTTGGGGGCATACTGTCCCCTACGGACCGTCCTCAGGGAACTTTGGGATGGTCCCCAAGAAACCTATGGGTCCTCCATTCTCTACCCAGAATGTCTTCCCTCTGTCCCCTCCACTTGCCCTAATTCCAGCACCAGGGGCCAGCTCCAAGCCACAAATCCTGAAAGAGCCACCTAGACGGTTCCAGCCCATACATCCCTCTCTTTGGCCCCCTTATTGCATGCTACCCTATTCTTGGCCCCAGCTGCCTGTGGCGGGGTGGGGGGGGGTGGACTGGGGTGGTACTAATGGTGGATAACCAGGTACCCTTAGAGACCCATCTTCATTATTAATCCCAGGCCAGATAAACGAAAGCCCGCTGATCTTAACAATGTGCCCTGGAGGCCGGCATCACTAGAATCGAGAATTCTCTACCGGGATAGGGGTGCGGGTGGGAAACCTGGTTTAACAAATTCTTCTCTTGATTCTGAGGAGCCCTCTCCTTGGACCAAGTGTTGGCAGGCGGCGGACGAAGCTCGCCGGTCCCGTTCCGGGCCGCGTCCCCAGTCCCCTGCCGGGAGAGCCCCCCCACCCCACCCCCAGCAGCGGCCGTCCGCGCAGGTGCCAGACGCCCGCGCGGCTCCGCTCCCCCGCGCCGAGCCTGGAAGCGACCACCGCGCCCGGACGCTCGAGCTCCGCGGCGGCCGCACGGCGCGGCTAGTCTGAGGGTGGTGTTTGAAGTCGGGCGCTTCCTGCCTTCCCGTCCGCCGGGGTGCCGGGCTCGCGCGGCGGGGCTCCGAGATTCCCCGCTCGCCCCGCCCCGCCCGCCGCCCGCCGCCCGCGCCCTGCACGGTGCGCGCGGCGTCCCCGCCCCCCACCCCCACCCCCTGTGGCCGTAGGGGGGCACCCCCACCCGGGCGGGAGGGTGGTCCGGCGTGGCCCGGTCGCCGAGTGGCGGAGAGGTGACGGTAACCGCCTTCCCATTTCCGCCCGGCCGGCCGCGCAGCAGGGTGAGCGCAGCAGCGAGCGCTCGGTCCTGCCTCCGCCCGCCCGCGCCGGGGGCTGGCCTTGCCTCGCCGGCGCCTTTTTCCCCCGCAGCGCGGCGCCGCTTCGCCACTCGGGCACCGCAGGTAGGGCAGGAGGCTGGAGCGCCTGCTGCCCGCCGCCCGAAAGATGGTCCCCTCGGCTGGACAGCTCGCCTTGTTCGCGCTGGGTATGTACGCTGCCTGCTGCGCGCCCCGAGCCACCTGCCCTCGGCGACACCCCGCTTTCCCCTGGCCCCTCCATTTCTCTTCCCGGGGGTTTTCTGCGCCCGCCTGCGAGAGTCGAGGGAGGCTCGTGCTTTTCAGGGATTGGAGCCTGGGGGGCAAGGGGAGTCACGAGGGCTTCCTGAGGATTTGGGGAGCCCGTTCCGAAGAGGGGGCCGTCGAGCGCCCAGCCTTTCCCCGGGGAGTGGCTGCCCTGGCCGTGCGTGAGAACGCCGGCAGGGGAAGGGGAAGCGGTGTGTGAGCGGGCTTGAACTTTAATCCGCCGCGGCTGTGTGTTCTTACACTTGCTCACACCTACCTGCATATACCTGGCTGTCTCCAACCAAGCCCGTCTACACGGGCGGCGGTGAGCGTAGATGCGGAGAGGGCGGCCGGCGTCAGACCCTACGGCGGGACCTTGCCTGCTTCCCTGTCGTACCCCCTGCCTAGCCCTGAGTTCCAGTGACGGGGAGATGGTCACAATCAGCAGAGGCGCCCTCAGTCTTCTAACTTTAGGAGCTCTCGAGCTTTGGGGTATGTTTTGGGGTTTTGTGCGGATTGTTCTTTTAATTAACTTCCCTGGGAGAAGTGGTTGAAGTGTCAGCCGAGGGCAGGAGTGAAACCCTAGACGGAGCGTTGCCAGTTTCCTTTGAGTTTGTTCTTGGAAGGGAACGGGAGATGGGGGAAGGGAGGGGAAGTTAAACCCGGCAAACCTGGGTCTCGTCTGTGAAGCCCTTGAGTTTTTCCGCGGTGAAGTGCACAGGTCTGCGTGTAAGTGGTAAGGGGTGCAGCGCCGTGCGCGGGCCGCCCGGCTCTCGCCCCTCTCAGCGCCCGGCCTCTGTGGTGTTGAGATAGACGCCTGACAGCCCAGGTGTCCAGGTTTATTGGTGCAGCTTCCGTGAAATGAATTCCTCAGTCGATATCCCCTGAGTTTACCCTTGTAAAGCAAGTTGCTCCTACCTGGAGAATTTATTGGAGCCTGAAAAGAGCTATGGAACCCCCCCCCCCCGGTCCCCAGAATGCCCAGAGCCACAGCCTCACCCAGTTCGTGTTCAGTTTCAGGGGGCTCACGGAGCCGCCTGTGATCCTGCGCGTGAAACGCTGATCGAGAACGGGGGAAACGGGGGCAGTAGTGGAACCCAGTGCTCTGAGCTGTACCCTCACCTGAAACTCACCAACAGGTGGCATGATTCTGGGCGGCTTCCCCCCACTCCCTTTTTCCAGAACCCTTTTAACGTTTTTTGTATTGACGGTTGTTCCGATTTTCGATTTTTTTTAAAGCCACAAAACATGACCGATGCCTCAGAAGCCTCCTGTTTGCGGGTGCCTTTGTAGTGTGTTTTGCAAATTCTAGTAGTAACAGTCATAATAGCTAATGCTATCTGAACACTTACTCCGTGCCAGGCACTGTTCTAAGTGGTTTCCATGGATTCATTTATTCTTCACGCCAACCTGAAGAAGAAGGTATTATCCCCATTTTACAGAGGAAGGAAAGGAAGCGCTCAAGGCCCACAGTTAGTAAGCAGTGGGGTCAGGATTATTAGAGTGTGGGAGGATTGAGGGTTTGAAATGTCACCCAGCTGTGGTCACTATAGTCCCCTTTCCCAGTTTTGGGACTTTTCTTGAAGGAGAGATTATATGGACTACCTCAGAACTTGTTAAATTGGGTTTTCCGGTGGACTCCTAGGATCTCAAGGTGGTCTTAGGTTATTCGATGAAAATTGGAGGCAGGAAATGATGAAGGTGTGCAAATTTGAGGGCACCTTTGAAAGTTGCCCTGCCCCCCCATCATACTACCCTTGCCCATGAAGACTGCTTGCACCCATCATGTTATTTTTCCTTTTTTGCCTAAGACTTGAGCCTGATCCTTGTTTCCTTCCTTGAGAAAAAATGTGTAAACCTAGAAAGATTGAGATCAATATGTAAAAACTGGCTCATACAATTCCAAAATATAAGCAGTTGGAAAAAAGCAGAAGAAGGCAGGAATACCAGTTTTTTGTTTCTTTAAAAAAAAAAAAAAAAGCCATTGGCTCTGATCATTGACTACAACTTCTGCTTCCCACCTCACTTTCTGCTAGATTACTAACTAGCACTCATCAGTGCCACATGCATCTTTAATTTGCACATCTCCTCCAGTGCTGCTTTCCTCTCTAATTTTTCTTAAATTAGTTGAAGGCAGTTCCAGGCAAATCAGCAAATCTAGAAAATCAAGATCTCTCCCCTCCTTCCCAGCCTTTGTAGGAACAGTCTGAAAAGGAACGGGTTGTTTGGAGTTTCAGCTGATGCTCCTGATTACTTGGAACTTGAGCGTTGATTGATGCTTTGGCGGAGAGCATGCAGAGACTGTTGCTTAAATGGCAACACTGGAAACATCCAGGTTCCTGTGGTGGCTGCCCTCCATGTCATATTTCCGTCATTGGCCAGGCACACCTCACAGGGGCTTGGCACCTCCAGTCCCACATCCTCCTGTGTGAGCAGGGAGCAAGATGTGTGATCTTGGGCAAGTTACTTAGCTTTTCTGTGCCTTGTTTTTCTCATCTGTAAAATGGTGCTGTTAATAGGGTGGTTAAACCTATTTAATGAACATAGAATGGCGCCTGTCTTGTAGTAAGAGTTGAAAAAATCTTAGTGCCATCATCATTGTTGTAACTTTGAACCCCATAGAATTCCAGATGTCCTAGCAGGTTCTGTCCATTCTGTAGTTGGGAGAGTTTGTCTGTCTTACCTTTCAGCTCTCCACCCTTCCTAAGCCAGGAAATATCACCTAACCTAGAAACCTACTTAACGATTTGAGTGAGTCTCATTTGGCAGATACCAATTCAAGCAAATTTGGAATTTGGAGGGGGAGGACATCATGAATTCTATAATTTTTGATGCAAAACATTTGTATTTCCTCAATATTCAATGGTCAGTTTATTGAAGTCACCACTAAGTTTCAGTTTTTTTAGTGGGAATAATAAAACTGCAGCCCCCTCATAGGTTGTTATGAGAATCAGATGAGATGGCAAATACAGAAGCTACTTATAAAGTATACAAATAAAGAACTACACACAAAATGAAATTGATTTTAAAATCCAGAAATAAACATTATTATGTTTATGGAAGCTCCCAGTAGGACTGAGTGTAGCCTAAAGAAGGATCCTAGGACACTTAAGTGTCATTAAGGATGGGTAGAAATGAAGCCAGTCCCTGTCCCTGTGGATTTGGGACCGAGGGACCAGTAGGGGACATGAACGAAGACAGTCCTCTTCTCCATTACATGGAAATGTCTTTCAGAGTAGACAGTGGAGGTTTGCCCAGGACACATGTTTTCCTTATTGGCAGCCATAATTAGGGAAAGTTCACTTAGAACATGGGCTGTAGAGGTGTATATGGAAGCCTTAGAGGCTAAGTTTCCCATATTTGCTTTTCCAGAACTTGGTTTCCTAGGATAAAGAGATCTTTCTGTAAATATTCCATGTCCCCTGCAAAGGGGACCTTTCTTACAGGAGTAAATGATGCTTCCTGTTACCATGGTAACATAGGAAAACTAGCTGACTTTTCCATTAGACCTATCTCTAAGGGCCTTTTGAAAGTGTGCTTGAACAAAGTCCTACTCTTTGGGCTGCCCACTGAAAGGGATGGGCAACGGGAAGTGGAGCTTGGGTCAGCCAAAACGGGACAAGCCTGACACACTGAATTGGGCATCTTGTGCTTGGTTTCATGCGTAAAACCACTGTAGGACCTTCCACAGCAGTGCCCTCAAATCCCAGCCACCTGGAGGGCTTGGCAAACCAGGTTGTCCTGCATGAGGTGGGAGGGTTTGCGTGTCTGACAAGCGTCCAGGTGTGGCTTATGCCACTGGTAGGGAGGAGAAGAGAGGGACACTTGGAGAACCGCCGCTCTTCAGCCAGTTGCTGTTAGGGAAGCTTCTGGCTTAGCCAGTTGCATTTTATCTAAAGTCTGCTCTGACATTTATGAATGCTGCTGTGGATTTATGAGCCATTATTAAAGGTGCTTCTGCAGTCTGTCTTGCTGACCAGAGCAGAGCAAGAACTCTTGCTGAGATCTCTTAATTGTCATAAGTGTTCTTGTTCTTTGCCCCTGGAAAATGTGATGGTCCTTTGTTATTAGACTTAAGCTGACTGACCAACACTAAGCATGTCACACTTTCTTATTTTAGGGGGTTACCAAAAATTGACCGTTGTTTTGCTGCCATTTCAACTATTTTTTAAAGATTTTATTCGACAGAGACAGAGAGGGAACACAAGCAGGGGGAGTGGGAGAGGGAGAAGCAGCCTCCCAGCTGAGCAAGGAGCTCGATGCAGGGCTCCATCCCAGGACCCTGGGACCACGACCAGAGCCAAAGGCAGATGCCCAACAACTGAGCCACCCAGGCGCCCCTCAACTATTTTTCATCACCTCAATTTAAAGTATGAATTTAATTCTGTGCTAAAGGCTAACCCGGTTAAAATTGCATCTAGGGGCACCTGGGAGGCTCAGTCGGTTAAGCATCCAACTCTTGATTTGGGTGCGCGCAGGTGAAGATCCTTGGGGTCATGAGATGGAGCCCTGCATTGGGCTCTGTGCTCAGCGCAGAATCTGCTTGAGATTCTCTCTCCATCTGCCCCTCTTCCCACTCACTTTCTCTCACTCTCTAAGTAAATAAAATATTTTTAAAAATTGAATCTAGATAGAGAATTCGAGTACTTTTACAGTGACTTCTGGTTTTGTTATGCTTTTTTTTCCTCCTTGTGAAATGTCAAGTATAAAAATCTTTCATAAAAATCAGGAAAGCCTAAAATCCAGGCTACCAGACCCATCTCTTAGGAGCTCTTCAAGTACAAGGCACATTCCCTTTAGATGAGTTCTAAAAATCTGGGTAGTCTTGGGGCACCTGGGTGGCTCAGTTGGTTAAGCGACAGACTCTTGATTTCAGCTCAGGTCATGATCTCAGGGTCCTGGGGTGGAGCCCCATGTGGAAAGATTGGGCTCTTTGCTCGGGGGGGGGGGGTCTGCTTGAGATCTTTTCCTTCTGCCCCTCCCTTCCCACCCCCCACTCACACATGCTTGTGCTCTCTCATAAATCTTTTTTTAAAAAATTAAATATATCTGGGTAGTCTTTTGAGACATTATGAATTGGTTGTATTGAATATGACTTAAAGAGTAGTCACCTGGGCTTAGAAAAAGTTGGAAGTTTGTTGAAATGGAATTTTATGTCTTTGCTAGTGCCTTTTTTGTTTTCCCCTTAAGTCAGAGGAAACAATTTTACATGGAGTCTTTCCCCAGTCAAGTGAATTCTGTGCTCAGCATTTTTGCTTTTACTTTTTTCTTGTCCCCTTCTTTACCATGAAAAGCTTTCAGCTTCCCCCACCCTAGCGTTTGCATTTCTCAAGTACTTGTGGAGAGATGGTTAAGGACTTCCTCAAGAAGGGATGTACATATACCTGCTTTGTGTAACAAGCTTGTATAACTCACCAAACACCAGCCTGCTAATGCCTTGCCTTTTTTGGTTTTAATCTTTGAATGTGTTAACTTTTCTGGCTGGGAACCTTAGCAGTAGAGTTCTGGTCCCTCCAGGTCCTGCCTCGGATTGATATTGGTTGGTGCTTGTTCTCTCTAGTAGTTTGAGGGCTCTTTGGAGGCAAAGATCAGAGGTCTTCATCTCTGCCCTTGGCCTATCTAAAGAACAGGTGGAGCCGCAGAGGGGACCACTCAGCACTTGATGACCCCCTTGGGGTGTCCCGTCCTGGTTTCTCCCAAGTGGAGACTCAGTTGGCAAACATTTGGCCACATAGTTAATTAACATTTGTACAGAAAAACTCTTCATTGTGATAATGAAGGGTGATTGCATATAAATTCCAACAAAGATGCAATTAGTCTTCAGAATAATTATTTTAAAAAGATTAGGATTTAGTGTTTTTAATGATTACAAAAACATTTTTTTCCTCTAGACCATTTGGAAAATCCTGGAAAGCGTAAGAGAAAAAAATGTTTCAATGACCTGTATTTCTACCACCCAACGATAACCGTGATTGACATTTTGTTATACAGCCTATGGATGAATGTATACGTAGATATTCTTTGAAAGCATCTATGATTTCTGATGGACCCACACTATTTAACTTAATTGTTTTTGCAACTTAACCTTCATAATATTTTTATGTTATTAAACATTCATTCTTAGTGTCATTACATCATTCTTAGTGGCTGGCAAGTAATCTCTTGACTATATTTACTATAACTTAACCTATTTTGAAACCCTTTTGGCCATATAAATTTTCCCCATTTCTCACCATTATGAAGAATCCACACACTATTGTTAGGAATATAAATTGATACAACTTTCTGGGAAGTCAGTATGGCAGTAGCTATCAATTTTAAGTGGGCATAACCTGGGTCATCAGTTCCACTTTTTGATATATATCCTACATAAATACTTGCCCAAATGTGCAAAGAAAAAATTTAAAGGATGGTGATTGTTGATTTTGTTTATAACGGTAACAAGTTGTCAGTACCTACTGTTGTAATTATTTAAGGAGATTCCTTAAATAAGTTATTTTTACATAACAGTACATTGATTCACTATGTATCTATTTAAAAGAATAAATGTTTCATGATATCTTAAATTTAGAAAGGCATAGAACCGTAGGTATAGTACAGTGCCTTGGTTTGAACTGGTTAACTTTTTTTTATAACAAGCCTATATTAAATTTATAATGCCTAAAGTCAAGGAAGATAAATGATACAACAGATACTTCTGTGCGTAAGTGTTTGGCACATCTTTAGGATAAATTCCTAGCAATTGGCCTTTTCTCCCACGAGCAGTGTATGAATGCCACTTTCTTGAATCTTCCCTGACACTAGAAGTTAGTTTTAACACTTTCCAAGTTGATTGGGAAAAAAAGACCTCAGCCCAATCTTCATATTTAACATTTGTTAGGATGATTCAATTTGTTTGTTGGCCATGTCCTCTTACTTGCATCTTAACCTTTTCAGTTTTTTTTCTTATTGATTGATTATCCTTTTCTTAGAGCTTTATAACACTTTATATAAAAAGGGTATTAATACTTTGCAAGTATTCCCCCCATTTATTGTATGTCTTACTGTTTTGTTTATGGTGTTTTTGACATACCACAGGTTTTTATTTTTATGTAGCAGAAACTAGAAAAATAAATCTTTCCCCGTTAAGCTTTCTACCTTCGTTTATACATTTAGGAAAACCTTCCCTGGCCTAAGATAAGGCAAATATTTACTTATTTTTTTTCTCCTAAGTCTCCTGTATCATGTTCAACTATTGTACCTAGAATTTATTCTTGTGTACGGTGTGAGGTATAACTCACATTTCATTAAAAAATAGCCAACCAGTTAATAGTCTCAATTGCTATTTATGGAATAATCTATCCTGTCTATTGTGGCTTGAAATTCCATTTTTATCACATGCTAAATTCTTTTTTTTTTTTTTTTAAGATTTTATTTATCTATTTGACAGAGACACAGCGAGAGAGGGAACACAGCAGGGGGAGCGGGAGCGGGAGCGGGAGAGGGAGAGGCAGGCTTCCTGCCGAGCAGGGAGCCCAATGCAGGGCTCGATCCCAGAACCCTGGGATCATGACCTGAGCCCAAGGCAGACGCTAACGACTGAGCCACCCAGGTGCCCCCACATGCTAAATTCTTATAGGTACTTGAATCTGTGTAATTTTATTTTGGTTCTATTATTTTGTATTTTTGCGCTTATTGTGCATTTGTTCACTCATGTATTCTGCAAATATTTATTGAGCACCTATTCTGTGCAGAGACTCCTTCTAGGTGCTGGAGAATCAGCCAAGAATAAGACACAGAACTTGTGTTTTAGTTAGATAGTTCCCACTGCTATCATAACTGGTTGTTGCTAGTATTTAAAGCTTTTTTAAAAATATATGTTTATTTTGTAATGGGTTTTGTTAATTCTAATAGTCCTTCAGTATATTCTCCTAGGTTTGCAGGTCCCTGATCATGTAATCTTGGATAGTGATAGCTTTGCCTCCTTCCTTTTAATATTTTTATCTTTTATTTTTCTTATAGCGCTGGCCAGAACTTCAAGAACATTTTTAAAAAGTCAATAGATATCCTTGTATTTTTCTTGACTTACTGATAGTGTTTGTAGCATTTAACAGTTAAGTACGAGGATGACTTTGTCGTTATATATACGTGAGAATATCTTTATATAGACCCACGAAAATGTAGATATGTGTATCTATATGAATAAACTTTATCATGTTAATGTACTACTCTTAATATACTAAAAGATTTGGCATTTTGCTTTTTTAAAGATTTTTTTTTCTTTTTATTTATTTATTTGAGAGAGAGAATGAGATAGAGCATGAGAGGGGGGAGGGTCAGAGGGAGAAGCAGACTCCCTGCTGAGCGGAGAGCCCGATGTGGGACTCGATCCCGGGACTCCAGGATCATGACCTGAGCCGAAGGCAGTCGCTTAACCAACTGAGCCACCCAGGTGTCCCTGGCATTTTGCTTTTTTAAAGCAGGGGAGATAATATGAGTTGTGGATTTTGTTTTTTTTTTCAAATGTTTTGAGGACTTTGATCAACTCATTATGTTAAAGCCATCCTTAAATTTCCGGAATGAATCCCTCGTGGCTCCGTGGTATTACTCTCTCTGCATACTGCTAGGTTCAATCCATTCTAAAGTGTTTGGGGCCTTGTTTTCTTTTTTAGGGTTTGATATCAGCATTACATCAGCTTTATAAAAACTTTTATAAACCTTCCATCTGTTTTATGCTCTTGAGTAGTTGAAATATCATGGAAGTAAGTGGCTCTGTGAAGGCTTGGAAGAAATTGCTAGCGGTCAGTTTAATTAAGTTCTTCTCCGCTTGAGTCATTTTTGGTAATTGTTTTCCTCACAATCTATTCAATTCAGATTTCTAAATTTTTAGCACGGATTTTATAAATAATCTCCTTTTAACGTAAAGTTTTCTTTTGCATCTGTGGCCCCGGTTAATGTGACTTTACCAAATAGGAAAATAAGTAAGCACCTAGGCCCCCAAAATAAAATACATTTTCAAGTTTGTTTTTCTTGATAATACTTTGGAAAAAAAAGCCAAAAAACAACCACCTTCTTTTTAACCTTTTTTTCCCCCACTGTAGTATCATGATTGTGGGGGGGGTTTTTGGGTTTTTTTTTTAAGATTTTACTTGTTTTTTGACAGAGAGACAGCGAGAGAGGGAACACAAGCAGGGGGAGTGGGGGAGGGAGAAGCAGGCTTCCCCGCTGAGCGGGGAGCCCGATGTGGGGCTCGATCCCAGGACCCTGGGATCATGACCCGAGCTGAAGGCAGATGCTTAACAACTGAGCCACCCAGGCACCCTCCTTCTTTTTAACCTTAAACCAAATTCAAGTGAAGGCTTCATTTTAATAGTGTTCCCAGGAGCCCAGGAAATTAGTCGTGTATTTGCCTAACTGCGTGTGCCGAAGTTGCCACAGTAATGCCGTTTCTGATTTGGATGATGCCCGGCATGTCTAGCTTCCTACCTAAATTAATTTTTAGGTTCCTTAAGCTTTAAAGAGTTTAAAAACCTCCAAATACACTATCGTGTCCATTAGATGCGACAAGAGTGTTTGAAGTAAGACAGCCAGTGCTCGTGTGGGAGATTTTTGCTGCTGTTGGCTCATTTGCTTTGGAGTGATTTGTGTGTGTGTGTGTGTGTTTAAGATCAGCACTTCTAGGTGGAAATATGGGATTCTTACAAAGAGACCGTATCTTCAGCTTGAGTTCTTTAGGGCCTTTGATCTGAGTTTGAATGAGGTCAGTAAACAATTCTCCTGGGCACGTAAAGGGTAGATGTGCCTTCACTGCTCTTTCGTCATCTCTTGCCAGGTCAGAGGCATTCTCTGGGTAATTACTGTACTTCCAAGAGGTGCAGGAGATTAACTGGCTAAAAGGTACACGTCATGTAGTGACACAAAAGCGGCTGAAGCTGATAAATGAGAGGTTTGCAATTACACACTCTGCTCCCCCTCCCTCTGCCAGGCCTTGGGAACCAGCAGGGCAAAAACAAACGGAACATGCTTTTCGTGGGGGAAAGACAAAGCCTAAGACCTGTAACTTGTACTGTGGCAGGGGCTAGGAGGAACTGGCCTATAAACTATGGAGGGGCCTACCCTGTTCACCTTCTAGGTCACCAAGCTCAGTTGGCAACTCTGGGCTTGAACACTCCTCACCTTGGAACAGTCCCTGGGTTGTTATTTTTGCATTGGAGGAGCATATCATCGGGCTGGTTTGCATGCTGTATACACTCCCTGCCAGCAAATTTAAACAATGACAGATGTTTTTTTGCACATAGCAGACCTTGGGTGTTATAATTAGTGTTTCAGGGGATGAATCATAGGCCCCTGAACTGGAATGAAAGCAAGCTTGGGGCCTGAGCATTATTTAGGGAGGTGAGGTAAACTCCTAGGTCACCCAGATGGGGAATCCTTCTGGATCGGGACTCTCTGTAAACCTCATCAGCCACTCCCCTGCCACGCAAAGAAAAACCCCAAAACAAACACACTTCTTGGGCAGGCCACTTAGTGCTCACAGAACATGCACACGCTCTGGTCACCACCTCCCCTCGTGGGCCATGCAGGAGACACGCCTTATCTGCTCGCCTTGGTTAAATCCCACTCCTTTTCCAAAGTGAAACCGAAATCAGAATCTACAAACAGAAGATTCAAAAAGCACCCCCAAATTTGACTCAACAGAGACCTCCTCTTACTAGGTTTAACTAGCAAGTATCTGACCAGATCTCTTTCTCTGTATAGATACAGATAGTCATATACTCACTTTTTTCCTTCAAACAAAAAGGCATTTGGTATTTTTAAATCTGCTTTTTACTTACAGTCTGTAGGGAAAATATTTTTGTGGCAAAAATACAAGTATATCTGTCGACCTATCCTTTTTTTTTTTGGTGACTATAACACATTCCATCATACAACTCTATCATTGTTTGTTTACCCATGCTTTGTGGATAGAGATGTAGATTGTCTCAAATTCCAATATTCAAACCTGACATGAAAATTCTTGCAGCTAAATCATTACCAGTATCTTTTCATTATTTTGTATGGCTAAATCCCCAGAAATGGGCTAGTAGGTCAAAAGGTACACACTTTTTCAACTCTTAGTATGTTTTGACAATCTGCGCTCCAGAAGAATGTACAGACTTCTGCCACCTGTTGTGAATGCCTATTTGTTGGCAAACTTGCCTATGATTAACGTTATAATTTTCTAGATTCTGTTCATTGTGTTGGCCAAATGGTATCTCATATTTTAATTTGTATTTGTTTGGTTAAAACCAAAGTTTGGTACATTGAATGCTTTTTCATGTTTGAGTATTTGAATTTATTTTCTTGTGAATTAGACCATGTTTGGGGTAGGTTATTTAATTATTGATTCATGAACAGTTTTTAAAAAGATATATTGAGGGGCACCTGGGTGGCTCAGTTAAGCGTCTGCCTTCAGCTCAGGTCATGATCCCAGCATCCTGGGATCAAGCCCCACATTGGGCTCCTTGCTCAGTGGGGAGCCTGCTTCTCCCTCTCCCTCTGCCCCTCCCTCCCACTCGTGTTCTCACATGCTCTGCGCTCGCTTGCTCTCTCGCTCAAATAAAAATTCTTTTAAAAAAGATATATTGAAAATATTGCCCCTCACCTCACTTGTGTTCTCACACGCTCTGTGCTCACTCGCTCTCTCAAATAAAATCTTTTGAAAAAAGATATATTGAAAATATTTCCTTCATTTTGCTGGTTAAATTTATATGTGTTGTGTTTGGGTTTACAGGAGTATCTTTTTGTTTTTAACTTTTAAGGACTTAAAATCTGTTCATAATTCCTTTACGATTTCTACTTGGAGTAGGGATTTGCTGTGCTTCTTTGATATCTCATTTCCCCTTCTACTTTTATGTTGTTACTTTTCAAATTTAAATTTCAATTCGTTGGGAATGTATTTTGGTATGAGATGTGAGCTAAGATTCTAACTTGCTGGGGCGCCTGGGTGGCTCAGATAGATGGTTAAGCGTCTGTCTTCGGCTCAGGTCATGATTCCAGTGTCCTGGAATCAAGCCCCACGTCGGGCTCCTGGCTTAGCAGGAGCCTGCTTCTCCCTCTCCCTCTGCCTCCCCCCCCCCCCCCGCTCATGCTCGCTCGCTCTCTGTATCTCTGTGTCTCAAATGAATAAATAAAATCTTTAAAAATTAAATTTAAAAAAAAAAGACTCTAACTTGCCTTTTTGCGAAATACTGGTCCAGTTACTCTATGCCATTTGTTGAACAGTTCTCAGATTTCAAATCCTACTTTTGTCACTTGATACATTCTTAGGAATACTTGAATCTATTTCTGGAGGTTTTGTTCAGCTCCATTCATTTGAGGCTCATCCTATAGGGAACTGTTCTTTTGAGCTGGCAACATGTCATTGCCCCGGGAAGTGGGAGCAGAAGATAATGAAAACTGGGAAAGTGGACATTGGATTACACTGGATGTCCCTTCATGGTCACGTCTCCCTTTCATGACAAGACTTCTTTTTTTTTTTTTTTTTTAAAGAACTTATTTATTTGACAGAGAGAGACACAGCGAGGGAACACAAGCAGGGGGAGTGGGAGAGGGAGAAGCAGGCTTCCCGCTGAGCGAGGAGCCTGATGCGGGGCTCGATCCCAGGACCCTGGGATAATGACCTGAGCCGAAGGCAGACACTTAACGACTGAGCCACCCCAGTGTCCTCCTGACAAGACTTCTACTTCCGTCCCACCGAGGGCATATTGGAGGAAGAAACACATGTGGTGCTGGAGAGGATACTTACTGCGTTTGAATCCCTGGGGGAGAAAGGATGCCTGCCTCACTCCTCAGCTTGGCTGAAGACTGATGATGGGCACTGGGTCTCACTGTTCCGAAAGGCATGGCGAACCTACCTATGTGCTCCTATTGTTTCTGGAACTTTTGCTTTTCAGAAATTGGGGGTCATGAGGCAGGCCTGCAGTCCTCCATGTAATGTTCTGGTTAACTGAAACTATATTTTCACGTCTCCTTCTCAAATGGGAGTACCGTGGAGTATGGGTGGCATACTCAGAGCCAGGCGATGTACTGGTACATCTCCCTGGAATAGGGAATAATTAAAGAATCAAAAAGGAATTTAACTGGCAAGTCATAATATTATTTTCTATATTAAAACAAACTCAGCTCTACTAGTTGATAGAATGCAAGATGGAAATAACAAAATTAATTTTTAGGATATAAGGATAAGTTGCGATTCTTTTTTTCCCTTTGGAATGTTTCAGAGTGTGCCCTAAGACTAGAGGAATAGGTATGAGTTCCTTCTCTTTGAATTTAGGGGGGTCTAGTGAAAAAGTTCGAGGAGTACTGTTCATGTAGAGGACTGATTTTCAGATGCTTACAATAGGAAAAACAGTAACTAAAACCAATACCTTCATTAGTCTTTTGCTTGTTTTAGATTTAATTTGCTTTCCTAAGTTTTCCCAAGATGAAAACTTAGATTATTGATTTTAGATTTTTCTTTTCTAATATAGTCACTCAATGATGTCCGTTTCTAAGCACTGCTTTTGCTGCATTCCACAAATTTTGATGAGTTGTATTTCCACTTTTATTTAGTTCAAAATATTTTTTAACTGCTCTTGAGATCTCTTCTTTGACCCATGTGTTCTTTAGAAGTGTATTGTTTAATCTCCAGTATGTAGGGGATTTTCCAGCTGTATTTCTGTTAATTGATTTCAGTTTATCTTCATTCTGGTCTGAGAGCAGACACTGTATGATTTCTAGTCTTTAAAATGTGTCTAAGTGTATTTTATGGTCCACAATATGACGTATCTTGGTGAATTTCATGTGAGCTTGAGAAGATTGTGTGTTCTGTTGCTGAATGTAGTCTGTCTGTGGAAGTCAGTGACCTCGAGTTGCTTGATGGCGCTGTTGAGTTTAACCATGTCCTTACTGATTTTCTGCTGGTGAATCTGTCCATTTCTGATAGGGGGGTATTGAATGAAGTCTCTGACTATAATAGTGGATTCACCTATTTCTTCTTGTAGTTCTATTAATTTTCTCCTCCTATATTTTGATGTTCTTTTGTTAGGCACATACACATTAGGATTGTTAAGTCACTTTACCATTCTTTAATGATTCGGAAGCTATTTCTGGGTTTCTCAGTGCCCAAAGGTCATCACCGGTAAACTCTTTAGCCCCACATGGTACCTGATGCAAAACTTCCCATTTTACCTGTGAATGAGAAGTCCACTGAGTAGGGTTTTCTTCCTGACTTGGGTAGCAGAACTCTGCTCTGTTTTAACTTACCTTATGGAGAGAAAAGAATATATAAAAGCCATTATTCCAAGTTCCCAGACTAGTACTCTGTTAGGATCAAGATAGTGGGATCTTCTTTGTTAGAGGCCATCCTTTCAAGTATATTCTTATTTTGAATCCTCTGTAGGTTGTAGAAGTTTTTGGCAAATGGACTGCTTAGGCCCCAGTGAACCACTTGAAAGTTAGAGATTTACACTTAGGAAAACAACATCAACTCACTTTGTAATGTGAGCTTATTTTCTGGTGAAGTGCCTCTTTCCTCTACTGTGGAAGATAAGGAAAAATAAACAAAACAGTCCTTTCAACTCAATTAGATTTTTTGGATTTCAGATAAAAGGCTGCCATTTTTCTTTTAACAGTAATAACAGAGGCATTTGGAGTATCTCAGCTGTCATCCCGTGTAGAATATATCCAAGTGATCAAGCAGTAGTTGTGATTTTTGTGAACCAAGCCTAGTGTAACATTTGGTTCTTAATTCACCCAAACTGGCTACTTTACTCATTTAATGCTGTGCTATAGAGCCAATGGGATGAACAACCAAAATAAGATCGATCAGCTTGAAATGAGGGATGCTATTTATTTATTTGTTTTAGGTGATTTCTTTTCTACATGGATTGTTCACTTCAGCAAACCCTTAATGTATGTCAGATCTTCTGCTGGGTTTGGTGATACTAATGCAAAGAGGGCCACCATTCCCTAGCCTTTGCCCTCAAGCCCTGAATTCTTGGCAGATTGTGGCAGAAGCAGACAGTTTTGTGTGTGTGTGTATGTGTGTGTATGTGTGTGCGTGTTAAGAATTTATTTATTGGACAGAGACATAGCGAGAGAGGGAACACAAGCAGGGGGAGTGGGAGAGGGAGAAGTAGGCTTCCCGCGGAGCAGGGAGCCCGATGTGGGGCTCGATCCCAGGACCCTGGGATCATGACCTGAGCTGAAGGCAGATGCTTAATGGCTGAGCCACCCAGGTGCCCCATCCCTTATGTTGCCTTTTATAGCTGCATCATGCTTCCATCCCCACCTCCATCCCTGGAAACCATTAATCTGTTCTTCCTTTCTATAATTTGTCACTTTAAGAATGTTATATAAGTGGAAACACTCGATAAATACCTTTGTTTGTTTCAATTATAATTCTCTGGAGATTCCTCCAGGTGGTTACCCGTGTCAATAATTTGTTTCTTTTTTTTTTCTGGAATCATGACCCGAGCCGAAGGCAGATGCTTAACGACTGAGCTGCCCAGGCGTCCAGCAGACAGTTTTTTTACAATATGAAATGAGGTACACAGTGGGCACCTTGTGCTCAAGAGCAGGGTTTTGGGGTATGAGAAGGCAGGGCACAATCTGAGAAGATGATGGCCACCACTTAAAACAGCACCTGGTAGGTGGTCATTTCTTTAAGAGTTTTATGTGTCATACAAACTCCTTTAGCCTATCTGGGCAACCCTGTGAGATACGGTGATTATCCCCATTTTACAGATGGGGAAACTGAAGCACAAAAATGTTGATTTGTCCACGCCCCCACAGCCAGCAAGTAGCGGCGCAAGGATTCAAACCCAGGTCCCTGGCCTGCCCACCTAGCCGTCCCGCAGCTCTGTCACTCATTCACGGAAGCCTGTGGGTGCTGAGGTGCCCCGTGTCATGCATGTGTGAAAGTGCCATTTTGTAGCGGGCCGTAGGCTAAATGTAATCGGACTTTTCAAACAGCCACTCCCTTGAGTTTTTTACCATAGTGAGAGTA
The DNA here is from genome assembly GCF_011800145.1 of Mirounga leonina. Lineage (NCBI taxonomy): Eukaryota > Metazoa > Chordata > Mammalia > Carnivora > Phocidae > Mirounga > Mirounga leonina. The sequence goes on from NW_023270305.1 coordinate 44,177,780, forward strand.
ATTGCCACGGAAGTAATTGTCATGTTGGCCAACAAGAAATGTTGCCACTTCCCAGTGCTGGGAAATAGAAACAAATGTGGTCCAGATCTTTTTTTTTCCTCTCCTTCAGGTCAAGAGTTAGCTGTTCAGGAGCCAGATAATCACATGAGGCATGCTACGTGACACACATTAGGGTGACTGGGGCACCTCTAGTAATAAATTCATTCATGGAGACTGGTACACATTTATACCATACATTTTTAAATCTTACTTAAATTCAATTAATTAACATATAGTGTATCATTAGTTTCAGAGGTAGACTTCAGTGATTCATCTGTTGCATAGAACACCCAGTGCTCATTCCATCGCATGCCCTCCTTAATGCCCATCACCCAGTTAGCCCTTCCCCCCGCCCACCTACCATACATTTTTTAAGAAGTATTTGTTTTATTTTATTTTTTTTAAAGATTTATTTATTTATTTATTTATTTATTTGAGAGAGAGAGAATGAGAGACAGAGAGCATGAGAGGGAGGAGGGTCAGAGGGAGAAGCAGACTCCCTGCCGAGCAGGGAGCCCGATGCGGGACTCGATCCCGGGACTCCAGGATCATGACCTGAGCCGAAGGCAGTCGCTTAACCAACTGAGCCACCCAGGTGCCCAAGAAGTATTTGTTTTAAAGGGTGATCTCTTCCATGTATGCAGGCAGCCTGTCCTCCAGTGAGCGACATGCCCGTAAGTCACTGTGCACGTGAGCTGTAGCCTCGAAGGCCTCTGCTCGAGGGCTGGCTTTTCTCCTCCTCCTCGCCTCCCTTCTCTGCCTCTCCGGTTGACATGTCCCCCAAATAATAGCAAAAGACAGCAGAGTCTTTACCACTTTTGCTTTAACACCCTTAGTTCTTCATAGTCCCACTAAAGCTAGAATCTGTGTTAGCACATTTGCCAGTAGCTGGCTTCCTTGAACACCCTTCACCCTTAACTTTAGCCATAACATGGGCCCGCAAAACACACAGACCTTTCCATTGACTTGGTAGAGCGGCAGGTCAGGACAGAAATAGCATTTACTGTTCCACTTGTATGTGGGAACTTCATCCGGCTGGCAGCCTTTTGTAATGGCCTTTGCAACTCCAAATATAGTTTAACGTCTGGATCCTCAGGTGTGAGCAAGGGCCACCGTGTGGACGTTTTACCAATGTTTAGTAAAGGTGGGGGGGTTTTCCTGTTAGGTAAAGGAGTCGTACCCTTTGTCACAGTCCACAAGTACCCCGTCCCCTTTATGAACGTTTGTGTAGGCCACTTCATTTTACAAAAGACCGACATCAGGTATACCTCTTTTTGCTAACCAAAAGAAATCTAAAGAGAGAAATCATAAAAGTGAAAACAGCTTCCAGCATTTGTTTTGCAGCGAGCTTTTATAGAGGCAGCATGCACCCCAAGCAGTAAGGGTGGCTCCATCAAGCTTGTTCCCCCAAACTACACTCAGCATCTCCGCATCCAGCCGCCATATGTTTGAACTGTGTCTGTGAGCATCTGTGCTTTATCTCGCTTTTTGTGCATCTGTTAGCAAGAGGTGTCCTATAGTATCAAAAAAGCCCAGGAGATTATTCTTTAGGTCTAGGAATGCTCAAAAATGTTTCCATATATTGAGGCACCTGGATGGCTCAGTTAAGTGTCCAACTCTTGATTTTGGCTTAGGTCATGATCTCAGAGTCGTGAGATCGAGCCCCAGGTCGGGCTCCATGCTGGGTGTGGAGCCTGCTTAAAATTCATATTCTCTCTCTTTCAAAAAGAAATGTTTCCATATAAATTAGTGGTGATTGCCTCTTCACTTTGCACCACTCTGGCTTACGGAAGGTTTCATCAGGTAGTGTATGTATTATTAAACCTGTATGTATTACTAAAATAGCCAGTGGGATGGACCACTTTTACAAAGACAGACCTCTTTCTGGAAAAAAAAAATGTGAGTTTTAAAAATCAGTCTTATTTAAAGGACCTTACTTGATAATCCTTTTCTAGAACCCTCTCTCCCTAATTTGCAACTCCGAATCATTCACATCGCTGGTTGGCTTATAGTAGATTGCCTCCACTGCAGTAGCTTCCCTAGCCCTTCTAGAAAAGTTGACCAGTTGGTCATTTCTGTACAAGCCCATCCTGCTGGCCCATGGGGGAGGAAAAGTTGGTGTTTTAGGCAGCCAGGAAACTCAACTATCTCCTGAGATTTAAACACCCAGATAACACCACCTCATAAAAATTCTGTTGTTCTCTGAGCAGAAGGCCCACTTGTATTTTCCACAGGCCTTTTGCTCGCTGCCCCGTAGGCTCCCTTGATCTTCACTTGCGTCACCTCATCTCCAGCAACCCACTATCTAACATTTCTTCCTCCAATTGATGCTCTTGAGTTGTGACATTCAGCAGGAGAAAAAGAAGAAAGAAAGGTTTAACCTTTTGGAACAGAGCAGTCCCTTTGGGTCCAGATGCCCTCATCCTTTCAGCTTGCACCTCAGATCCCGAGGAACCCCAACTGCACGGAGCTGCTGAGTGATAACAAGGACAAGACGGTGGTGGAATAACCCCACTGTTGTCCAGCAGTAAAGAAAATAAACGTGCCTAATCATTCGTCGATGTGCTGCCCCGCCTAATCAGGGAGCAACCCTGTCCAGCTGTTTTCCCTTCCCCTGTGGGAGGTGCGGCTCGCAGCAGGGAGAGGGCTCGGCTCCAGTGGGCGACTGTTCCCAGGCCAAGGACGGAGCCGCTCTGTCTGAGAGCAGCGGTTCCCGCGAGCCCGCCCTGCGCCCTGCGGCCCGACCGCGGAGCCAAGCTCCCGGCCTGGAGAAGTGAACCGCAGGGCAGGGGGTTATCCCACCAAACAGGAGATAAGGGTCTTCCCTTGAATATGCCTCATTAAATGAGGCAGGTACCAGCCGCCCTCGCAAATGGGGAAGGGGGTTGGGGTGCAAAATGGAAGCCCTTGCTGTGCCTGTGGTCTTCATCCCAGAGGCTGGTGCTGGCTCAGCCAAGAATGCCGTCTGGGGGCTTTGATGTCATCAGACTCCACTGCAGAGCCGAGAAGTGGGCGAACGGCCTCCCTGTTTGGCCTTACAGATAAAGTCATTAACTTTTGTGTAAAAGCATGTTTAGGCGCCCAATGAGGTCATTAGAAAGCATTAAAGAAATCTGGATTGTTCTAAACCACCTACGGGTGCACTATTCTTGGTTTTCCCCACTTTAGCCTCTTCAGAAAGGGCTTCGTTGTTTGTACCTGGGCTGTTTATCACCTGGTGAGCTATTTTTGGAGGCTCCACAGGCAGCAATTTTCTGGAAATCTAGGGCTTTGTTTACATAAAAACCTTCCATTTGAGGGTGTGGATAAATTGGTATGAACAACTATTGATATTCTTAGCTACTGTCTCCCTCATACTGGGGGGAAGAATCACTTTCATTTTTAGTCCTGTCACTGGGGTGTCTCCAGGTGACCTCTTGCTCCTTTAACAGTAACCCCTGTGTGTGTGTGGGGGGGGGTTCATCTAGAGATTTCTGTTCCTACTTCTTAGCTTTTTCTTTCACCTTCCCTCTTTCCCTTATTCTCAACTTCTGAAGTGCCTTGCACGATACCTGACATTTAGTGGTTGACAGATACATTTTTATTGATGATGAATAATTTACTCCCAGAGTCTCTCTCCTCTTTTCTCTCCTTTTCCTTCTTACCCCTTGCTCCCAAAATAGCATTGACATAGCAGCAGATAGGAACACTGACTTCTCCCTTCCTTAGAGGGAAGGACTCCTTTCCCAAGGTTATGTGGCCTGTCCTAGTGCTCCAGCCCCACACCAATCTCCCCACCGTTACACCCACATCAGTGGGGATGACTGTCTCTGTGTCTCTCCCACAGGCACTGGGCGGGGATATGAAGGACAGCAGAGAGCTGGGCTAGGCTTGCACGGGGCATAAAAGGTTGCTGCAGAGGCAGGACATTTAGGGCAGAGAAACCCAGAGCAGAGAATAATCTCTTGGTTTGTACATTTGCAGCTTGTGTGTCCTCTGGTCCCAGGTGAGTTCATTTGATTTGCTCCTTGTGGGCCCTTCTCTCTTGAGCCTGGGATGCTTTAGTCCAGGCAGGAGTGGGAAGGATACATGGTGAACAGGGTTAGAGGCTGTGCGAGCTTCCAGAAAGCCTTGAGCCCAGCTGTCACCATCCAGAGGCTGGCTTCTCCTGGATGTTGAATGTGTGTCTCACATGTGAGCCTGCATTTACCGTGGACAGATATTCCTGGGACCTGCCTGGGGATAACCAGGGGCAGAAACTTCATTCCAGTTTGTAGCATTCTGGGGAATCTCAGGGATTTGGGGTAGACTCTGGAAGGGAACTGTCAGCAAAAGCTCTTTAGAGAAGTTTGAGAATATCAGGATCCAGAGAAAACTGACTTATGTTGAGGCTGCTAGTGGGTTTCTCTGGGCCTGTGTTCTTGTTTGTTTATTCATTTGCTTTTTTATTTTTTGAGGGAGATGGGGTCTTCCATCTGAGGTGGACAGGAAAGGTTTTTGAAAACATTGATGTTTGAACTGGGCCTTGAAGGTTGACCATGGCCTAGGAAGGTGAAGAGAAAGCAGAGGAATAGTAGAAGCAGAGACAGGGTAAAGAGGGGTGGGGGGTGAGGGGCCTGCAGGATCGAGACCGAAGCACACGTCCTAAGCTCAGCGAGTCTTGTTTCTGTTCTGTTGTATACCTGACCATCTCTTGAGGCCTCCCCCGCCACCCCTGTCACCTCTCACCTGGACTTCTGCAGTGGTCTCATCCCACTCTAATCTCCAGTCTTGCCTCCATAAGGCTTCTTCCCTTCTCGGTCTCCCCAGTGATTCTCCTAACACCTACATCAGGTGCCACTGTTGTTCTGCTCAAAAACTGCCAGTGGCTGTCAGCTTGGAATGAAATCCAGAACCCTAGCTGTGCCCATGAGAGATGTCTGCTCTGGCACCTCCCCAGCCTTGTTTCCCTCCACTGTCCTGCTCCAGCCTTGTTGCTCTTCCTTGAACACGCTGAGTTTACTCCTACCTCAGTACCTTTGCACTTGCTGTTTCTTCAGTTTTAGATGCTCTCCCCCCAGTAGATATTTGCAGGACTTTCCCTCATTTTACTCAAGTTGCCATTAGATGTCACCAGTTCAGACCGTGATGACTCTCTTTATCTACATACACACTCCATGATGAAGAAAACGGTCCGGTGTTGGACTTATTTCTTGGAGAGCTGTCACCATACAACAGTTCTAATGGTGTCGTCTTATTCCAGAATGAAAGAACCTAGATTTTATCAAGTCCTTACGAAGTGCTCCTGCTCAAATAAGAGTTCAAGTGTTGGCTCTTGTGGTTCACACTCCCTGACCATCTCTGGAACTGTCTGACAGGTTTGGCCTGAAAAGGAACTGAATTCATTCAGCAAGTATTGTTGAGAGCTATTTATATGTCAGGCACTGTTCTTGGGATTGAGAATACAGTCACCCTAAAAACTCCATCTCCCCCACCTCCACTCGATCCCAAGGACACAGAAAATAAACCTACAATAAAATGTCAGGTTATAACCATGTGGGGGATGGGGAATAAGCCACTTGCTTCATTACCTTGCTTGTAGGTCTTCACAGAAGGGTGATGTTGGACAATTAAAAGACCCCTGCACTCTCTTGTTCCTTTCCTGCCTGAGTTATAAAAAGGGACAGGAAAAGGGGGATGGAAGATTTCTCTGTAACTGTAGCTTCATTTTGGTATGGTAAAGGCTGTGCTTGACACCCACTTGGGAGCCCACTCTTAGATGTAGCTAGAGGATCAAGAAATTGGATTGGATTAAACCACTCTTCTAGCAACTCTTGTGTTCTGCTCCCTCAATCTCAGAGCTGACAGCCAGTTGACAACAGATTGAAAATTGTATTCAAAACTTGTCCTCAGCTAAGAGACAGCATGTCTACAATATGTTATCTCTTTTATATTAAAAATCACCAAAGCAAGGCCAGTTGCCCTGAAACCAAGATTCTGGATTTCTGTGGTTGTTTTGAAGGCCTCTGATTCCTGATGGTACCTACCAGCCTCTCACTGGAAGAGCCCTCCCCCTCCCACCCCTCCTCTGTCTCTGGCCTATTTCTATAAGGAACGTAATTCTCCTCTGCTTTCTCTCATCCATCATGTTCTTACTTTGAGAGTGAGGCTCAGGATGTGTGGCAGCCCAGACCAATCCCTGACCAGAGCTGCTCATTGCTTCTCCCTGGGAGCCACTATCAGTAAAGGTTTATCGGGCACATCCGTACAACACACTTCACGATGTAAGAGAGCTAATTGTACTTCCCGTCCTCTGAGCTTTCAGCCAGCTGGAATTCAGAGTGATGGCAAATCCTGGCCAGGAAGTGGGCCTTGGCCTCTGTATTTACACTCAGCCAAGCTGATGGACAGGGAGTGGGGCCCAGATCCGTGGGCCTCCATTGTAGGCTGAGCAGTGTCTGCTCCGCATTTCCAGAAAAGTCCAATTCATGCTGCTTATGCCATGGCCTTCCTAGGAGGACATTTTACTTGAACTTAGGGAAGCAGTATGACGGGACAGTTTAGAGCGTAGAGTAAAATAATTCAGCTTCATAGTGTTGTAATTGTCAACAGCTGTGGTTTTTTTTTTTTAAAGCTTTTATTTATTTATTTGACAGAGACAGCGAGAGAGCGAACACAAGCAGGGGGAGTGAGAGAGGAAGAAGCAGGCTTCCCGCGGAACAGGGAGCCCGATGTGGGGCTTGATCCCAGGACCCTGGGATCATGACCTGAGCCGAAGGCAGACATTAACGACTGAGCCACCCAGGCGCCCCTCAACAGCTGTTTTTTTAATAGACTTTTTTTTTTTTTTAGTAGTAGTAGTTTCAGGTTTAATAGAAAAATTGAGTGTAAAGTACAGAGAATTCCCATATATTTCCTTGCCCCACCCCACATAATTTCCCCTATTATTACCATCTTGCCTGTGTGGTACATTTGCTACAATTGATGAGCCAATATTAATACATTATTATTACCTAGTTAATGGTTTTTGTTTTTGTTTTAAACAAAACAAATGAACAAGCAAATAGCTGAATCAGACCTATAAATACAGAGAACAAACCAATGGTTGCCAGAGGGGAGAAGGCAGGGGATGGACAAAATGGATGAAAGGGAGGGGGAGGTATAGGCTTCCAGTTAGGGGATGACTAAGTCACGGGGATGAAAGGCACAGCACAAGGAATACTATCGATGGCATTGTGATAGCGCTGTGTGGTGACCAGTAGGAGCTACATTTGTGGTGAGCTGAGCACAACCCATGGAGAAGCTGAATCACTGTGTCGTACACCGGAAACTCAGGTAACACTGTGTGCCAACTATACTAAAAAGAATAATAACAATCAGAATAGCATTAAAAAGTAGCTGTAAGTTCAAAGATAGCAACTATAGCGTTATTTAAAATCATAAATATGATGGCCAACAGTTGGGAAAATGCTTACGAAGGTACGGTACTGCCACAGGGTGGACCGTTTGGTTCCAGGGTATGGACAGTACTTGCGGGGGAAAAAATCAAGATCTAAGCCTAAGCCTACAAGAAAATATTCAGAGGGAGAAACCCCAAACTGCTAATCAAAGTAGTATTCCCCCCCCTCCAAAAAAAATGTTCATGCTTTTTTTTCAGCTAAATTTAAACTAAAGTCCCTAGTTTACACTAGAGCTGATTCCTGTGTTGTATGTTCTAGGAGTTCTGACAAACGTATAGTGACCTGGATTCCCCCGCCTGCACAATAAGTTGCACCCCAGAAGCCCCCTGTCTTTCCCTATTTATCTCTGCCTCCCTCCTCCTAAACTGCTGGCAGCCACCGATCTTTTTATAGTTTCCATAGTTTTACCTTTTCCAGAATGTCCTACAGTTGGACTCCCACACAGTTTAGAGCCTCTTTTGATTGACTTATTTCACTTAATACTATGCATTTAATATTCCACTGTCTGGATGTTTATCCGTTCATCTACCGAAGGACCTCCTGGTGACTTCAGAGTTTTGGCAATTATGAGTAAAGCCACTATAAACGTGTGTGCAGGTTTTTGTGTGGACGTAAGTTTTCAATCACTTGGGTAAATACCAAGAAGCTCTACTGCTGGACCATATGGTTACATGATGTTTTATTTTGCCACAAACCATTCAGCTGTCCACCAAAGGAGCTGTACCATCTCACCAGCTGGTTTTGCTTCCTGTACCAACTTTCATCTAGATGAGTCTGATGTTTTTTCTAGGCAATGCTTCGGAGATACACTGAATATTAATCAAGACCCCCTTGTCACTGCGCTCCTATCTCAGATTTAAACATGCGGGCTGCCACCCACGTTGTTCTGTCATTCTTCTGTTCTTGCCTGAGCTAAACCATCCTAGGAGAAAATGTCCTCTTTTCCTTGATCTCTCTTCCCTTTTCCTTCTCCTCTCTTCCCTTCCCACCGCCCCGCCTCCCCAGCCAAAAGTTCAAAAAAGTAAATAGGGAAAGGGACAGGAGTAGGTTGGTGGGAGAGCTCCCATTCCCATTTCCCAAGAGAAGAGCTACTGTGTCTTCCCAGATTTTTGGTCTCCCTTTAAAATGCATTAAGTTGACACCACTAAAAGGTACATGATGCTCTCCACCCCAAAACAGTGGGGACGGGCATGTCCTGTTCGTAACTGGTTTGTCTCCCGGCGGCAGATAAGACTTTGCACATACAACTAAGTGCTTTGGGGGCATTCACTGAATGGCTGTGCTCCCTGTGGCTAGAAGAATCCACACTGGCGGAGGGAAATTTGTCAGGGGCCCTAAAATCAGGCAGCAGGCTAAGAGACAAGAATACATCCCTACTCCAATCACTTCCTCCCCCTTAGGGCTTTTGGGAATCTCTTTGGAATCCCATGACTATAAAACACTGAGAGTGGGTTCTGTCTGTGCTTTGTCAGTCTCGTTACTTTATAGGTGGGCTTCATGTTGTGCAACCCAAGTGCTCCAGATTAATACAGAGAGACAGACAGATGAGCTTAAGAATAGAGGGAATCTCGAAGGGGGAAGGGAGGATCCCAGTTAAAGGAGAGCAGGCAGATCAGCAGGACCCCCCCCTTCACCCCCCATGAGCTTCCCAAAGACCATTCACAGGGCTCTAATGAGTACCACCATCCATTCATGTGACTTCTGGCTTGTTCCGTTTCCCCCCGAGTTTCGGGTGCTTCTGCTCGTGTGCAGCTGGAGGCTGCATGCCCCATGCTTGAAGGGACTGGCCCTGGTGGGGTGCAGGACTTCTCAGTGGGGTACACTATGAGCATCTTATGCGGGACAAAATCCTATGCATTACAGCAACTTAGTGTCCCTGCTCTTACTGCCTAAATACCAGCAATGCCCCCCGTCATTGTGACCATCAGGAGCCACCCCCATGAGTTTCCTGAGGCTCCCTAGGGGGCACTGCCAGTGGTGAGAACCAGGGTAGGGGTGGCCTGCTCAGGGTCTCCCAGGGCAAGGCTGTCAATCCAACACCTCCTGCTCTCCCCTTGTCCGGATCCTTTTCAGCAGCTGGCACCTGCACTTGTCCCCAAGGCCCTTTCTCACCCATTCTTTCCTCTTCCTCTCCTCCTGCCCCTCACTCATCTCCAGGGCCCAAGGAAAAGCAGTCGACATTTTTCAAGTCAGCAGTGTGACGGGGGTTGAGAAACATAGGGTTACAAGAACTTCAGAGAGTTTTCCCCTTAACTCTTAAAAATCTGTAGTTCCGGGAATCTGTTTCCTCTGGCCCCTGCTTCTCAATCAGTGGCCCTCATCTGATCAAGTGAGTTCTCCTAAGGGTGTCCTGCGGCCAGCCTTGAGAACACAGAACACGATGGAAGCCTGACCGTGGTGATTAGCATTGGTGCAAGGCTGTCTGTCCCCTCTGTCCACCACCCCCTTCCCAGGCTGATGCTGCATCGATCTGAAATTCTTCCAAGTCACGCTGGTATTTATCTTGGCCCAAGCATCGCAATGCCTTTCGCAGGGTGGGGTTCTGGGGGTGTCCCGAGTGCAGCAGCGGGAAGGGATGAGTTTGTCACCACCAAGCTATTCGAATGGAGGAAATGGGGCAGAGTTCAAGGATTGCATATTTTTTTTTATCTCCTCCTGGCGCATAGCCTGCTTGCAAGCCACTTGCTGTGAGTGGTGTGTACCTATGGCCATGACGTAGCTGAGGGATTAGCCTGGCTTTGTTGGGCCTGCTGAGAGGCTAACTCTGCTGGTTTGAGGTCCAGGCCGAGCCACTGCTGACCCTGGGCCTGGCGGATGGCCCTTCTGGGGCCACAAGGCCAGCTGAAACTGAGACGTGGCCATGGGCCTCTGTGGAGGGGGAGGGAGATTTATAAAGTCCCCCGGGACACTTCCAGAGCTGGCATTTGGTTTCTGCATTTCCTGGCAGCCGGGTCTGGGCTCACCTGGTCCCAGTACTGAGGGACCTGAGCCCTGCAAGTAAGACCATTGTGTCTGCCACTTCATCCTGGCCTGGTCTCTGGCCCGTTCCCCTCCTCTCCTCTGGGACTCTGGGAAAGTCAAGCGTAGCCCTTTCCGCAGACGCTCTGATGCCTCCAGTCGGTGTCAGCCAGCTGGTACGAGGTTTCAGAGCACCTCAGCTTGGCACAGCGGCTTGCGACCTCAGAGCTCGGCCCTGGGTGAGCCTGTTGGTGATTCGGCAGCCGGGGACCTCCAGCAGGCCCGGGAGGGCTCCGTGATCCTCACCCCGCTGCCCCGCAGTTCCCAGATGGGGCCCTCCGCCAGCAAGCACGGGAGCAGGCCTGCTGGAAAAGGAAGTTTGACTTAGTACCCAGCCCTTGGCCCAGGTCTTTGCTAAGGCTTTAACTCTGCCCAAGACATGACTGCTTCCTCCCCACACAAAAGGGCGTAGCATAGGTCTGTGTGGGTGGGAGTGGGCACAGGGCCATTCCTGCCCAGAGGAGATGCTTGGTGCATCCTGGTTAGCCCATTTTTTGATGAAGATATGTTGTCCCTGAATGCTGTTGGCTGCAGAGGAGCAGGTCCTCTTAGGCCACCAAATCAGTAGCATTGTTCTAGGAGGCTCTGAAGTGGGTGGGGTGTTAGAAGAGGAAGATGTCTGCATAGCAGTGTGAGGTGTGACCTCACCTACCAGACCTCAGAAACAAAGGTATCTCAACGGGCAGCCTCCGCATCCTGCTGAGAGGGTCTCTCTGGCTTTTTTACTTAGTCCTTTATTTTTTTGGCATGCCTTTCCAGAAGTCAGACCACACATCACCTTTTGCAGCTGCATTCCTTCTCTGTGCATGCGCTGTCAGTTCCGGGCATTTATTAAGATCTCGACTGTCAAGAGCTCAGAGCATTTGGCAAATATTCCCATTTGCCCCTTGAAGTAGGGGAAGAACGTAATCAGTTCTTCTAAATCAGAGATGGTGGGAAACGAGGTCTGGGCTGAGAGCGAGCGAACGAGCAAGGGGGCTGGCCCATGTGAGCGACTGCAGCGGGCCCCGCGCCCACCGGTGCTGACAGGACTGACCCTGTCCGGGGGCGAAAGGAGATGGCGTGCCTGCTGGAGGTCAGGAGGGTGCTGTGGAGGAGGTAGGGGTCTAGTGGGCCTGGAAGGCTGGGGAGAAGGGGTGGGGGCAGCAGGAAAGAATGAGGAAATTTAGGACACCTGAACCAGGTGGACGCATTTGGGTGGAACAAAGGGCTTGAGTAGAGAGCATGAGAGATACTCGCGGAACGCAGGTAAGTGTTTACTTCAGTTGTGTTTCCTTCTCTAGACTAAACTCCTGTGGCAAGTCCTGCCTTTGCCCGAAGAGCCCCTGAGCGTGTAGTGCTCTGCAAACAGCCTTAGGCTGGCCCTCCTGCTCCAAGCCGGTCCACGTGGCTCTGGCCCCCTCTTGACTCCGTCTCTTCCTCCTTGGGGTCATCAGGTGCAGGTCTTCCTGTTTTCTCATAAAGTTTTCGGGAAAAGCCTACGAAATGAGTTAAGGATGTGGAAATAAACGTCTCTGGAGTCATGCCAGCAGGTACCCCAAACAAGTCAGGGTCCTCTTGGCATGCGGGTTCGGGAGACTCACTCCCGGCTCCAGAGAAGGATGGCTCTCTGCACTCCTCCTCTACGGAGGCCAGTTCACATCGTTATTGAAATAGACACAGAGGTGCCTGGGTGGCTTAGTCAGTTAAGCGTCTGCCTTCAGCTCAGGTCATGATCCCAGGGTCCTGGGATCGAGCCCCGCGTCGGGCTCCCTGCTCCGCGGGAAGCCTGCTTCTCCCTCTCCCACTTCCCCTGCTTGTGCTCGCTCGCTCACTCTCTCTCTCTCTGTCAAATGAATCTTAAAATGTTTCTTCTATTTTTTTTTTTTTTAACTCCCCTTCCCTCCCTTCCCCCCGAATGATGGTGCAGTCAGACATTTATGATGGAGTTCAGTGTGAATGGTTTGCCAAGACTGGGAAGGATTACTTCTCACAGGAAGGATCTGTTGCAGACAGTGTAAGAGAAGGAACTTCTAGTCCTTTTCTAGGTCTGCGGCACCTGGGGTGGAGTCTGCCGCGTAGTGGTCCTCAGCAAGTACTTCTTGAATGAATGAATGCGTGCATGCAGGCCAGGTTTCAAGAGTTGTTCATCTCCACTGAAGTCAGAATGAGAACCAAGACTTAGAGCTGTGTGTCTGGAGGGTATACCATAGAAGGGAGGAAGGAATTCTGAGGATCAGCTGGTTTTCCCATTCCCCATCTGCACACCCTCAACACTCACCCCTCCACTCTGTTTTCAGGTTAGTGACCTGTTAGAAAAACTCAATCCAATATACATGGGTCAAAGACCTAACTAGGTGTGAGGCATGGTGCCTGGCATGGGGGTAGAGATGAGTAGCGCATCATCTGGCCGCACCAGAGGGAGACAGAGAAGATGGGAGAACTTCCAAACTACAAGGCAGAATCAGATAAGGTCTGCTCTGAAGAAGAAATGATTATTTCTGACATTTGGGTGGGGCTTTGAGAGGCAAATCTGACTTCATGGGTGGAGGAAGAGGAAGGGGCGTGCCAACCTGAGAGATCAGCAGAATATTCCCAGCAACTCTCGGTGGTAGCTCCATGTGTTGCGTGTTTATTATGTGCCACTCTGTGTACCCCACGTTTTCCATGGGTCCCCTCCCCCCCATTTAATCTTCATCACAACCCTGTGCAGAAAAGAGATATCTTTTTTTTATTTTTAGATTTTTTTTTTAATTTATTTATTTGACAGAGACACAGCGAAGGAGGGAACACAAGCAGGGGGAGTGGGAGAGGGAGAAGCAGGCTCCCCGTGGAGCAGGAAGCGTGATGTGGGGCTCGATCCCAGGACCCCGGGATCATGACCTGAGCCGAAGGCAGACGTTTAACAACTGAGCCACTCAGGCGCCCCAGGAAAGAGATATCTTTAGCTGTTTTTACAGCAAAGAAAACTAAGGCTCAGGCAATTAAGTATCACAGAGCCACAAGGACTGGAGTCTGGACCCTGGTAGCGTGAGCCCACAGCTCTGAGCCAAGTGAGGGCAGGTTGTGCGCAGGGCAGAGGGAACCATGACAGGCAGCTGGAGTCAATGGGTCCAAAGGGAGTAGCAGGTGGAAATAGGGTTTGGGACCAGGTTCTGCACCTTACATCTCTGCTCGGGACTTCAGGCTGGGTTCTTTGAGCGGGAAGCCTGTGGGGGAGTTTAGAGGAAAGAAGTGCTATGGTCCAGCCGGTGTTTCAGGAAACTCACTCTGGCAGCAGGAGCAAAGGTAAAAACGCTGTTGGCAGGCAAACCAGTCAGGCAACTATTGCGATAGCCCAGGAGAGATGATGAGGCCTGAATTGGGGCATTAGCAGTAGGGATGCGGAGGGGGGTTGCGCAGGATGAGCTAGACAGTGCAGAGGCAGACTGCGGAGGAGGCCTGGGCTTGGATATGGGGTAAAGGGGAGGGAGGGGTAGACGATGGCTGTCAGGTCCTCAGCCCCGCCTAGAAGCCAGGAGGAGGTGGAATAGGTCAGGGATGAGATGAGTTTATTTTTGAACACATGGTTTGAGGTACAGGCTTCTGGGGAGTGGTCAGGGTGCTAGAGGCTATAGGAAGCAGGGGAAGTGTCTGAAAACATGTGATCAGTATGGCGCCTTTGGCAGCCCGTCCTTTTCTGCTTGTGCTTTCGTATGGAAAATTCTATTTTTCTCTGACTTTGTGCATACCATTTTATTGCATTTAATCCTTGCAGAAGCCGTGTGAGGAGTTGTCCTCCTTATTTATGAATGAGGATGCCGAGGCTCAGCGAGGTCAGATAACACACCCAAGGTCTCACAGATAAGGACGGCAGGGCTCGGATTTGAACCCGGTTCTGAGGACAAGGCTCCTCTCTGCTCTGCCATCACAGAGCCTGAATCAGAATTAGAAGGTGGTAGACCTTGCAGTCGAGACCCCCATCTGCTCATCTCTTCCTCCCTGATCCTGAAGGTTCCTCCTGAATACTTTGGCTTTTTCCCATCTGCAGATATATTGAGATGGGTATGGAAAATACCTATGAGCATTCAGGTAACACTGGCTTATTTTCCATGACATAATCATGAGGTGTTGCCTTAGACTCATCAAGGTGGACTTTACCACTTACAGCCACCCCAGGGGTCATTAGGAGGGGCAGCTGAGAGTCCCAAGCTCACTGACCCAAATGCATTCCCTCGTGGATTGTGAGCTTGGAGTATATTATCAAAACTGTGTTGAAAATGTAGAGATAGAAAGCGCTTGTTTAGGATTAGATTGAGGGTCTCACCCATATTCTGATATTTGATGTAAATGCCATGCTAAATTGAAGGACAGAATTACCATAAACCAAGCTCGCTCACTGAGACAGGCACACAAAGGCTTTACTTTGTCTGAGCCTTCTTCAAGGCAGGGATCCACCTACAGAGTGTTGGAATGAAGCCATTGTGTGTCCCCCCCCCCCCCCCCCCCCACTTCCCTGGCTGGATGGTTGAGGAAGATAGCTCTGAATCTTCATAGATGCCTGGAATTTATGGACTGGCCGACATTCTGGCCCAATTCTGTCATTAAAGGTAAGGAGCCTAAGATAGAGAGGTGAAGTGACTTGCTAAGGGTGACACGATTCGTAGCTGACCCTGGTCTCTGGGCTCCCTGTTGGCCTGTGTTCCTCACGTCACAATACATACCTGGCTTCTCTGCAGGAGAGAGGAGGAGGAAGCGGTCTTTTCTAGCACGTCTGTGTTCTTTGTACTTGGCAGGAGCAGCAGAAGCAAAGTGGGGCCAACTGGACCTTGTGACAGGACCTTGCTTCTGTCACTTGCAAGCTAGGTGACCTTGGGCAGGTTACCTAATCTCCTGTACCTCTACTTTCTTACCTCCAAAATGGGAGCACGACAGTATCTACTTCCTAGGACTTGCTTTGATTCTCGAGGGAGACTCTGCAGGGCACGTAGTAAGCACTCGAGCAAATGTTGTGGCTCTTACCCGCATTAACGCTGTCAGCCGCAGTGGTAACCATCCTCTGACTGAATCATGTGAGGAGGGAGCTCGGGAGACCAATCAGCCTCCAGTGGTTTTCCCTCCACCACCTGTCACTGGCATAGAAACGTCTTCCTGCTTCACTTGTCCCATGTCACGGCTGTGTTGGGGCAAAGGGGTTGGGACCTTGACCTGTGTGGGTTTGTAACTAAAAGCTGCCGCCTCCCTGTATAGTTGGTTTCTTTGCTGTGCATCACGACGTGCCACCTGCCACACAACAACACTAACCCTTTCAAATAACTTCTCTGTAAGGCTCTCTCCTTGGGTAGCAGGGTCCAACCTGTGTTTTAAAAGCAGTGTTGAGATGCTGGGATGGTGGAAGAAAGAGCCCTCTGTCCCATAAGCCCGTCTGCCCAGGGTGATTCATTCCCGTGTCACATATTTCTAAACTCTCCCTGCTATCCCCAGAGTATTCCTAATCCTGTCTGGCCAGTTCTTCTACAGATTCCTCTGCAGCTTTGCCTGACATCCTCTGAAGCAAGTGTCACTGATGTCTCTGTAAGCAGGGGCAAATGTGAATTGTCACCTCTTCCTTGGAGAGAAACCATAGACTCTCTGAGGGCCATCCTCCCTACACCAGGGCGTGGGGGATGCATGTGGCTGCTTTCAACCGTGACACTTTCGGGTATTCTCGCCAGGGGCAAGCTCCTTGTCTCCCGGTCCTACCAGACTTCCTCCTTGTCCCTACCTGCAGTGTGTTTGTTTTCTTTTTCTTTCTTCCTAACCAGTTCTTACCCTGAAACCAGCCAGCATTGTCCCGTGGATCAAAACCTCTTGCATTTAAAAATACTGATAAAGGGGGCGCCTGGGTGGCTCAGTCGTTAAGCGTCTGCCTTTGGCTCAGGTCATGATCCTAGGGCCTTGGGATCAAGCCCCGCATCAGGCTCCCTGCTAGGCAGGAAGCCTGCTTCTCCCTCTCCCACTCCCCCTGCTTGCGTTCCCTCTCTTGCTGTGTCTCTGTCAAATAAATAAATAAAATCTTTTCAAATATTGATAAAGTCCTACAGTATTAGTTTTTGCTATGCACTTAAAATCCTGCCATGCTTGCAGGTAAACCATAAATGTTGGGATGCAGCTCATAAGGGAAGAGGCCTTAGAAGCCATACCAGCAGGCCCTGGGTCCTATGTGACCCGCTCACATGCATTTTTGTGCCCACACGATTGCCCCGTGCATGTCCCTGTAGACCACAGGCCAAAATGCAGGATTCTCCCTCTCTAGGTACCACCCACCACTTCCTGAGATCCTGGCTGTATCCCATATGACCTTCCAGCCCTGAGTACAGCGTGGGGGGGGGGGGAATCCTGGCTGCTCACCCCACAGCACCATACTCTTTTGCCCCTCTCTCCTGCCTGCATTGTTTCTTTACCCATGGGTCTTTTTTCAGCATCTCCTTTAAATCCATGGTATTCTTCAACCAGAAGGATCTACAACACCCTCTCGCCATCCCCCCCACATCTCCCTGACGCCACAACCTACCCTTTACCCTTTCACTCAGGCAGCCTGGCTTAAAGTGGATGAGATGTGCAACTTTTGATTTCTGGGGGCAACAACTGATCCAAACTGGACTGGGTCAGAGCCGGGAAGCAGACACTGGCTGTCCCAGATGCCAGAGCAGGGCAAGGTCAACTGTGCTGGGGTTCCCAGGGGCCTGAGGATGCTTCTCCCAGATCTGGACACTAGAGCTGAGTGTCCACAGAGGAGGTGGTCACGAGGCTGACGGGTGGGAGAGGATAGAGGGTGTCCCAGTCCCATGCGTGAGTGAGGGGCTGCACTCAGGGACTGGGGTGTGTGCTCTGTGGCCCAGGGGAGCTAGGGGTCCAGCACCTCTCAACAGCAGGTACCATTTGCATATCAGTGGATGGGTTTCATGGTGGCTTCGGTCTATGAACTCACCAGATAAATAGGTTAGCGTCTTTTTTGACATTCTTCCTGTTGGAAACTTTAAGTTCCAAACAGCTAAATTGTAAGGACTGCAACCCTTGTCCCCCTTGAGGGCAGGCCTGGGTTTCCACGCTTCTCTGGGTGGAGGATCAGCTTTCATAGGTACCCCCCCACTTCCCCTTTTTTCTTTTTTGAACTCCATGATCCAGGGATTCCCCTCTTTGGAGCTATTTAAGCAGAAAGGTGCTGGCAAGAGCAGCCCCGAAGGACTCGTGCCCCAGAGGGAGGCCGCTGGGGGGGCCCGTGGCAGGCGAGGGGAGCGCGTGGCTGTGGCCTCCAAGCCCCCATCTGAACTGTGTGTGGTCTTCCTGGGGCCACTGCATGCAGCAGCTGTACTGTCCCCACACAGGTGCCCCAGGGAAGGATTGCCTGTGTTTTGGATGAGCCTCATGGGTTTCTGGAAGGCCTTCACACAGCCTGGTTTTTCCGAGCACCTGGCCTTACGCAGATTCTCAGCAGCCTCGGGTCTGGATTGCCCACACCCTTGCCCCTCAGTAGACCTGGCTCCTAGTGGGGGAAATTGGAGGCCACGGCTGCCTCCAGAACAGAGAGATCAAGCTTTGCTGCTAGGCCTGCTGAATCTGTTGTTCAGACTCATTTGGGGGGTGCAGCTGGGGAGACACACCTGCCAGTGTTTCCTGACAGACTATGGTTAGAGGACCGGGAGTGGTGTGGTGATGTAACGCTGTCCTGGACGTGGACTTCAGACAGCCTTGAGCTTGAACTTGTCTGCAGGGGCTTGGACAAATTCTTCACCTCTGTAAGCCTCCATTTCCTTGCCTTTGAAACCACGTGTTTCCAGAGTCTGGACCAGAAGGCAGGGAGGCTGGGAGGTGCCACATCATGGGTAATCACGATTGACTAACACATAAAACCTGAGTGCTGGACCTGGAACTGCTACCTGTCCCGTAAGGGGCAGCCCCACCTGGTGGGGGAGGGGGGCAGTGAAAAAGGTCTGACCCCTGTCTTTTGGTCTGAGACCCCCCAGGAAAGCAGAGGCCTCACCTCTCATCAACAGAAGTTGTGCCTGAACCAAGATTGCAGAGAGAAGCTCAGGGCATTAAGTTGTTTACCGTGGGATTTTGCGGGTATAGAAAGGAACTGTTCTTCTCCATATTGCTCAAAAAACCCGGTGACTTTCATCTGTGGAACACGGTGATTTTGCAAACTCCGATGAGTTCCCAGAATGCCTTTGTGAGCTTGGCAGCAGATGGCTTTATGGGTGAGGAAGAGAGCGGGCAAAGTAACCTGCCCCACAGCTTGGGGCGGGAGGGTTAGCCTCTCCACAGACTCCGGAGAGTGGGTGTCCATCTCTGCTTGGTCCTGGCTACAGTTGGACGGTATTTGCTTTCTTGTCTTGGCTTTGCTCAAGCAGCGATTGATACGGAGACCAGAAACTACAGCAGCTCTGCTTTCGCTGACTGACAGGATATGGGGCCCAGGAGGGAGGTGGCAAGATAAGTCATTGTTTTGGGGACAGTTTGTGACAGGCCAGAAGCGCTTCCTCAGAGTTTTGCGAGGAATCCCCGTGTTCTTTGTGTTACTACCGGTCACTGGCTGACTGTCCCAGAGTGCTTCGTGGCAGCACCAGCAGAGCCCGATCGTGACTGGTCCCCATCTGGCAGTGTGGACC
The DNA here is from genome assembly GCF_011800145.1 of Mirounga leonina. Classification (NCBI taxonomy): domain Eukaryota; kingdom Metazoa; phylum Chordata; class Mammalia; order Carnivora; family Phocidae; genus Mirounga; species Mirounga leonina. Next base: position 44,196,864 of record NW_023270305.1, read on the forward strand.
TGGCCTTGGCAGGAATGCCTCACTTGGATGCGTGGTGTGCAGGTCCCAGACTTGGCTGTTTAAATATGTCCAGAGGAACCATAAGAGCCGAGCTTCCAAAATGAGCAGCAAGAAGGAATCGCATGGAGGAAGGCGTTTGATTTTACCCACTTTCTCTCTCGCTCTGCCCCTACTCTAGCCCCCAGTAGCTGGTTCCTGTGTAGGGGTATTGGGGAAACCCATGCCAGACCTCCAGGAAAAGCAGGCTGCCATTTTTGTGATGTTTCTTATTGCAAAGGCCGAAAGGAAAGCCCTGAGCATGATTGCTTTCCCTGTGCCAAATACGTTTCTCCCCTAAGATTCAAGGCCTTCTGTGTCTACACCCTGAGCGGAAAGGGGAAAGGAGCCCTCACAACCTGCATGCGGGAGGGTGTGCTAGTCCCTTGCAGTTGAGCAGCACCAGCCCACAACTCTGCTTGTTTTCTGTGCTGACTTGATACAGCTGTCTTCTGGGCCAACCCATAGGTGGCCCGGCCTGTGCACGGCCACCGGGGTATCTTTCTGCATTTCAGTTTTAGGAAGTCATTCTAACTTAGTGCATGCTGATTGCATAACTCCCAAGAGGTTCCTTCTTTATTGGAACTTTGCTGCTGTTTCCAGAAACCTCCGGTACCGCGGTGGGAGGGCGCAGAAAGTCATCTGCTGCTGGCAGGGACATCTTCATGGACGTGCAACCTGTGTCATCTCCCCAAGTCCCCATGCTCACAGGGGCCCCGAGGTTGGGGTTTAACGCTGTGCAGTGGCAGTCTTGAAATCCTTAATAGTTTTACCTTTGAATTTGTATTTCGTAAGTGAAGTCCAGTAGGACAGTGGAGTGTGTCCTAGGGACTTGGAGCTTCAGCTCCCATGATCCTACTTACCGCCACCTCCCTGCCTCCCCTGCGTGGGTTCTCAGCCCTGCCACACTCTGCCCCTGGCAGGGCCCGGACACAAAAGCTGGTGTTAGGTGTGTGCACCCCCCGGCCTTTTGGAACAGGGCATGGTGGCAGTTGTCCCCATCCCGAGCTGGCAGCTCCATGGCCCGTTCAGTGGGTCACCAGACAGGGGCAAGGCTCCCCGCTACCCCTGATCCAGGTACCCGATGCATCAGACACAGACGTTGTAGTACCCTTGGGGGTCAACTGTCTGCCGTGGTTGGAGTCCCTGGGGCCCCCGGGCACCTGTGAGGTGCGATGCTCAGCCTGCAAGAGTCCTCACAGCTCAGAGACAGACAGATGGCATAAGTAGCGAAACAGCCATCGTGACACGCACAACAGCATGAACGTGCTTAATGCCACTGAGCTGTACACTTAAAGATGGTGACAGTAGTAAACCTTGTGTGTTTCATTACAATAAAAAAAATTATACCGTATTTAAAAAACAAAAACAAAAAAACACCAGAACAGGTAGAAAGAGACCATGGAAGGAAGGAAAAAGCTTTATATTGAGTACCTTTAATGGCACTTTTTTTTTGCTGCTTTTTGAAGATTTTATTTATTTATTTGAGAGAGAGAGAGCACATGAGAGGGGGGAGGGTCAGAGGGAGAAGCAGACTCCCTGCCGAGCAGGGAGCCCTATGCGGGACTCGATCCAGGGACTCCAGGATCATGACCTGAGCCGAAGGCAGTCGCTTAACCGACTGAGCCACCCAGGCGCCCTTTTGCTGCTTTTTGAATAGGGGCCCCACATTTTCCTTTTGCACTGAGCCCCAAGTTATATGGCCAGGTCTGCCTTTTGGCCACTCTGTAAAACTGCCTGGTCTTTCCCTTTCAAGGGGCCTGCCCTCAAGTCTTGAAAGCGGTTTGCCGAGCAGACTCTTACCTTTCCTCTCTTCTCCCCACACAGGTCTCCTGTTGGCTGTGTGCCAGGCCCTGGAGAACAGCACATCCGCCCTGAGTGGTGAGTCCCATCCCCTGTCCCCTCCGTGGGGGATGAGTAGGGGACCGGAGCAGACCTCGGCTGCTGGGTGGAGCCTGCCCTCTAAGCTTCCTGCGGAGCTCCTGCCCTTTCTGCTCATGCAGGGCTGTCCCCTGCATCCCAGGGGCCCGGTTGCGCTCCTGAGGGGTCTTCGTTGTAGGAGCAGGGGGCGCTGTTCCCCCTCCCCTAAAGGCTTGCCATCTCCCAGCTCTGTTCAGACAGTCCATGTGGGCAAGGGGTGCTGGAGAGCTCGGGAACAGCCCCAGTCTTCCAGCTCACGTAATCATGCATCTAAAGAGGAGCCCAGATTCCTGAACCCTTTGTCTGCTTCTGCCTGGTGATCTTTGTTTCGTTATTTTATGCGTTGTCTTTTGACATTTCTGGTAATATTTCCCTTATTTCAAAGATCCTAGATCAACATATTGGGAGGTTTGGGCAATGTAGAAGGCAAATGTCTCCTGGTCAGAGTACTGCAGAAGCATCCGCTGTTGCATTGCTTTTAGCCTTCGTCTGGGTGGCACTCATATTTTTATACAGTTAGTCGTGGCAAGGAAACGATTTTGATTCCTGCTTTTTAAACTCAAGTTTTCAAGTTGTGCATTTCTCCATGTTACTGGAAAGTCTTGAAATTTTTCCTTTTAAAATACCATGTTCAGGGCGCCTGGATAGTGCAGTCAGTTAAGCGTCCAACTCTTGGTTTTGGCTCAGGTCATGATCTCAGGGTTGTGAGATCAAGCCCCACTTTGGGCTCCACGCTCAGCAAGGAGTCTGCTTGAGATTCTCTCCCTCTCTCTCCCTCTGCCCTTCCCCCCACACACACACTTGGGTGTGCTTGTTCGTGCTCTCTCTCTCTCTCCCCCTCAAATAAATAAATAAATCTTTTTAAAAAGGTCATGATGTTCCACTAAAATGGACATGTGTGATTCAATTAAGCATTCTCTTTTGTATATTTATGCTGCCTCCAGTTTAAATTATGATGCTCCCTCTTCATGCCTAGAAGCTTTTCCCTTTCAGATTCTTTCCTCAGGGTATGTCTCTGGGAACACGAATAAATATATTTATGACCCTTGTAATAAATTGCCAAATAGCTACGCCAGCAGTGCCTGAGTCTGCCAGTTTCACTATTCCCTTGTTGACGGGGAGTATGTTCCCATCTGTTACTACGGCAGACCCCTGCTGTATCTCCCTAGTTAGGAAGGTGTGTATGGCGGGAAGGGGGGTGGTTCTTATGTATTCATAAATCCTCTAACCAACCGCACAGTGTCCCTGGTACTTTGCTCTTCTCCTCTTCCACACCTTTCCCTCCAAACACACTGGAGGGGATGCTGCCATTCCCACTGGGTACCACAGCTTCTGTGGCCCCACACTTTCCCCCTTGGAGCGGTTATCCTTGCTGCAGTTGGACCCTTAAAGGGTCCAAGCTACTTGGTGGCCCATGATGCCACAGAAGGAAATGCCTTACTTCCTCTGTGTTACGCTTGGCATAAGGGTGTGTCTATCCCAGAGCAGTGTTTCCAAGGTCCAGGGTCTACCAGAATTTCCACTTTTCAATTACCTCCCCCGTCACAAAGGGCTCAGATGTGAATATATTGGGGGTAAAGTGGGGGCATGTGGTTTGTTCCACCACACTGGTCTCAGAATTGTCCTGTCTCCCTTCCTAGGATGCATTTACCCCCAGGTGCATCCTTAGCCCCTCCTGGTCCTCACTGCCGGACCCGGTAGGCGAGGAGCCAGGTTCTCTACTGAGTCGCTTGCAGGTGGTAAGTTGCAGTGATGGCAAATGCTGATCCTACCATCCAGTGATGGCAGATGCTGATGCAGCCAGGTGCTCCTGGTCATTTTACCTCCATCCATTCGTACAGACAAGAGAGGCCTGTCCTACCTGAGCCTATTTCATCATGTGTGGCTCCTGCCAGGGCCCTTTGGGGTTTCCCAGTCTCTCCTGGGCAAACATGGGAAGACCTGCTATATTCGTCCCAAAATGACTGTGCTTGCTGCACAAGTGACCGGCTTCTGTCGCACCCTTCTGGACTTGCTTCTATGAGGATGTCTCTGACATCTGCACGTACCTGAAGTTTATCCTTCCTCTTTATGATCTGTCTTCACAGAACTTGTCACGCCCTACTGCGTTGCACATTACCTTGTAACGGGCTGCGGGCCGCTCTGTGGCCCAGTGTGGTAGGTGAGAGCGCAGGCAGTGCCACGACTTCCAGCATCTGGGGGGCCTCGAGATCCCTGAGCTGATGGGACGTCTGTGGAGAAGGGAAGTGGGCTGCCTGTCTGGCCTCTGCATTGCTGTTTGATAGGTCACTTGGCTGTGGGGCTTGATGGAATAGCTCTTTCCATTCTTACTTACCCTCCACCGAGTCCAGAGAGGGCTGCCCAGGGACCCAAGTCCACGTGGCAGCGATGGCATCAGAGCCGCCTCTCCAAGGGCCAGGGCTTTGCCCCTGAATCAGGCTGGTTTGCTTAACTTCCTCTTCCTTTAGGGTGACCTTCCTTCTTCTCGAAGACTCCTCGGGCCCTGGGAGGCCTTGGCCACCCCCACTCCGTCCCTGCCAGACATAACTGAAATCCCGCCGTGGGTGCAGTGCAAGCCAGCCACACTCCCCACCCCAGCACTGGGTTGCGTGTCGAACCCCTGCATGACTCAATAAGTAAAAGTACTAGTGACTGTGTACTAGTGGAAATATTTGTACACAGAAGAGAAATAATAGTGAAATCAACCCCCATACACCCGTCACCCAGCTTCAGCAGCTCGCAGCATGTGCCGTTTTTCGTTCCTCTATTCTCATACCATTTTGATTTTCTCCCTTGGCTGGGATAATTTAAAGCAAAGTCCATTTCACTTGTGAATGTTACTTAGAGGTCACAGGTAAGGATTTTTTCTTTTTATGTTCAGCTAGCCACTGCATAGTACATAATTAGTCCTTGATGCAGTGTTCAATGATTCATTATTAAGTACAACACCCAGTGCTCATCACAGCACGTGCCCTCCTCAATACCCATCACTCTGTTAACCGCCCCCCACCCTCCTCCCCTCTGAAACGCCCAGATTGTTTCTCAGGGTCCATAGTCTTTCATGGTTCATCTCCCTCTCTGATTTCTGCCCCTTTGGATTTCCCTCCCTTTCCCTGTGGTCCTCTCTGCTATTGCTTATGTTCCACATATAAGTGAAACCATATGATAATTGTCTTTCTCTCCTTGACTTCACTCACATAATCCCCTCCAGTTCCATCCATGTCGATGCAAATGGTGGATATTCACCTTTTCTGATGGCTGAATAATATTCCATTGTGTATATGTACCACGCCTTCTTTATCCATTCATCTGTTGAAGGGCATCTCGGCTCCTTCCCTACAACCCAGCAATTGCACTACTGGGTATTTATCCCAAAGATACGTAGTGAAAAGAAGGGGCACGTGCACCCCGATGTTCATAGCAGCAATGTCCACAATAGCCAAACTGTGGAAGGAGCTGAGATGCCCTTCAACAGGTAAGAACTTCAAAAAAAACAAAACCATAGTCCCATTTCACCAACAAAAGCAACAATAATCCCTTCTTGTTAGATCCTTAAATTTGGAGGGCAGATGAAGCTGCATTCAGAAGTGTTTTGTTGTACCTCACTTAACTTGCATTTCCTTTAGTGTTTTCATCTTTTGCTTTCTACTTACATTTCCTTTTGGGTGAACACTGTTTTTGTTAAGTGTGCTCCCTTGTGGACGGGATGACTGACTGGCACACCTGAGTCCCTCCTAACCCTTTATGCTCTGGCTGGGGGTGGGCTCCCTTACTAAATCCCAGAACTATCCATTTAGGTGTAAAGATGGGCTGTTGGAGAACAGAAGCTATCCAAGGCTTTACCCGTGACGTGAATATGCAAGTCTCTTCATTCTAAGGGTTGACAGGAATGAGAAACAGTAATGGATATAAGAAGGTTTTGATACATGCTTTTTTTTTTTTTTTAAGATTTTGTTTATTTATTTGACAGAGAGAGACACAGCGAGAGAGGGAACACAAGCAGGGGGAGTGGGGGAGGGAGACCAGGCTTCCCGCCGAGCAGGGAGCCTGATGTGGGGCTCGAACCCAGGACCCTGGGACCATGACCTGAGCCGAAGGCAGATGCTCAACGCCTGAGCCAGCAGGCACCCCGGTCTTGAAACATTCTCATTGCTGGCACAGGCACACTTGGGATTCAGCTCTAATGTTTTGATGGAGCAGCATGGAGAGAAAATTGCAAACTCTGTGTGCCAGTCAACGGTGGCACATGAACTTGAGGGAACATGGGGCTGACCCCATGTGGCTTTCTTGTGCTTTTGGAAAAAAAAGTTCCATCATCTTATTTCTTGAAAGTTGCCCTTGGCCTTTCTTATTGAGGTTTCATTGTTTTCTTCCAATCTTCCTCTCTCTTGTTGTCAGTAAATGCTTTTCAGACATCCACTTTGAGTGGGACACTGGAGAAATACATGCCTCAGGCTGAAGGTCAGGAATCTGGGGATTGGGCCCAGCTGGTCTGTTTCTGCCGAGCCCCTGGGCAAGTTGTCCATCTGTCTCCCCGTTTGGATCTGAGTTTCCTCATCTGTTGGACTTGAATCAGGAATAGCCTATAAGGTTTTTCACATGACCACTCTGATAAATTGGTAGAGATTGCTTGGAAGGCTTTGTTGAGAAGGATTATAAGGCTGCCTTCAGGCTCTTGGGAAATGTGGCCATGATCCGTGAGTGTTGCCTGCCATGAACCTTAGGTAGGGAAGCAATAGTGTGACTGCCATGTTTTTCATTCTCTTGGAATCAGATGCTCTTTTACACTTAGGTTCTAAAATTCTAGTTGCTGGGACTATACAAACAAGCAGTCCTCCTCCATCCTTGTGCTCAGAGAGCCCACCACACAGGTGAAAAGATAGCATGGGAACTTCTAATGCGAGCCTCATGTTGACCTAAAGCCACCTCGGCCTACTACTTAGTGGATGATTTAGGAAATAATTGCTGTGGGAGTCAAGTCAATAGTCTGGGGGTTAAGACAAAATTTTTATCTGGTTGGTTGTTAATTTGTAAAGCACGCAGAGAAACCTAGCTGGAGGCAGAAGGAGGGTGGCAGCACCTACAGCTTAGAACATCTGTCACACCCTTCCAAGGAAGGAGTTATGACCTATCTTCAAAAGGCACCTTTTAATGTCCCTTCAAAGGGACAGAACACAGCCGGTTAAGTTGTTGGGTGGCTCCTTGCTTAACCCTCTGAAATGTTATGCATTTCCCAGGCCGCCCATCTGGTTCTCATGTTTTCATGAGACTCACTGTAATGGCCGAGGGGTGTGGTGAGGCCCTTGCTCAGACACCTGGCTGCGGGCTCTGGGCTTCCCTCTGCCATCTGCCTGGCTCAATTTGCACGCCTCTTGAAATCTCTGATCTCCTTCCTCTAGCCTGTGTCTACCACCACCCAGCTGGAATCAGGGAGTGTTTGAAGGCTTGCTTCAGGGAGGGTCTGGGAGACTTTTCAGAGGCGGTGGTGAAAGAAAGTGGCGAAGATGTTATGCGGTGATGGTATTCATGGGGAAGGTCACCATGCTGCCCGGCCTGGGGAGATGGTGGTCAGATTTGGATGAGGACATTGGGCTTAACTATGTAGAGAGGGTGAGCTCTGGCTGGGGGTGCACAGAGGGAGGGAAATCAGATCGTAGGGAAAAGTCTTTGAAGGCATTACTTGTGTGGGAAACAGGTAAAACGTGGGTCAGCCAGCAAGCAAGAGATCTGTTTATTGCTCATCTCACCTAACAAAAGCTTTTCAGAACTGCAAACTGCTTCCCCATTCCATTGTCTAGTGTTTTCCCACGTGGAGCTGAAGTCATTCTAAAATTAGAAGGCTCACGTGTTCTACCCAGGTACATGGTTCACTGTTCCAAATATGTGTCTGTAGCACAAGAGATGTGGGAATGCCTGGGTACAGGAGAAAAGTACATACACCTGTGTGTGCTGGGACTTCCTTGTTTCAGAGACTATTTGGAGGAATGTAGGACCTCACGAGAGAATAAGGATTCTTTGCTTTCCTCTCTAGGATTTATCCTTGTCGTCCAATTCCTCGTTTCACCTTTTACTTTTTGCAAAAGAAACCATGCTGGATGAGAGAGAAGTTTGCTCAGGGTAGCAGACTGACCATAGGATGTGGAATCCATGATTATAATTCTGACTCACTAGCTACCTGACCTTAGTAGAGCTCTTCAGCACCCCTGAACCTCAGTTCCCCATCAATAAAATTAAGGTGTGGGATTAGGCAGTATCTTTTCAAACCATGAGTCACAAAACCACTTCAGTGGGTCAGAGCCAACATTTTTTTAAAAATGAGATTGGATAGCTTAGAACAGAGAATTTCAGAGTACATTATATGAAGGAAGGTCAAGGAATGATTCATGATATTCTTGTTTTAGTTATGAACGGACTCCTATCGACTGGCATTCTGCATCATTTATGTGTATAAACTGTACCTGTATTGCATCCTTTATAATTTCCAGGTCTGATTTCTTTGGTGTAAGAACTTAGACACTAAAGTGCCATAAATCTTTCTAGACCTATACATTCCCCCCTCCACATAAACCTTATTTTTCATAGTTGTCTTGTTCATCTCTAATTTAAAGCAGTTCTTTTAATCTATTCACCTTCAACGAGTCTTTCCAAAACAGTCAACTTATAATAGAAACAACAGCTTAGGCACAGATATTTCATTAGTTTATGTAATATGTAATTATGTTACGTAAATACATAAATGAGTACAACTAACATAAACAGGTTTGGGAACAAAACACAAATGTCCTCCTGGTAAATAGCTTAACTGGTAAAAACAGAAATGGGCTGGCAAGCCAGACTAGCCAGCTTACTAAGTTTTTGCATGCTGAGGGCACTGGTCTTGATGTTTCTAAGAGAGGATGGCACTGAGTAAATCAGGAGCTTGGTTTAGGTTGTGAGCCCAGTTAAGAGACCATCTGCCATCTTTGAAAGAAGCAAGGCAAGTGACACAACTTGTGGATTTTTAACAAATCAAGGCCAGTAGAAGCCTTACTGTTCTCCCACTTCTTAGTTTTGGACATTTATTTAGCACACATTTATTAAGTACTACCTCCTCCCAGGTACCCTGGGGTTACACATGAGAATTAAAGAAGCCCCTGCCATCAGAAGGCATAGGGTCAGGCACATAATGTGGATGCTCCTTACATCTCAAAGTAAAGCATAAACATAGATAAAGCTGTGATCTATCAAGATGGATTTCTTTGAAGAAAACACCTGCTTTTACTATATTCAGACTTCCAACCTACACTTTTTATTCTTTGTTAAATTGGGTCTTGCTCTTTTTTTTTTTTTCCTGCATCTACTGTGAGGATGAAGACCATTGCCAGCCATCACTCCACAGAAAACCATCAACATCTCTCTGAAGGGTCCCATTGTTAATTGTGAAGGGCCCCAGAGGAGCCTGCAGAGGGACTTCAGTCACATCAGTGTAGAACTCAGTCTCCTTGGAGGGAAAAGAAGAGGCTCCGGGTCAACTAACAGTGGGGAAATAGGAACAGGCTACAGTTCACACTATATAGTCACAAACAGAACAGGATCAAGGGCGTTACACTGGGCGGCCATTGCAAGATGAGGTCTGTGTGTGCTTACTTCCCCACCAGTGTCATTATTCAGGAGAATGGTTCTCTTGTAGAAACCCAACATTTCTTGGGTGAAAAATACATCCACGGGGTTTAGACGGGGCCAAGAGTAGCTGGCTCGTTTAGTATCTCAAGCCTGGAAAGATGAGTTCATTCTTGAAGGAAACAACATTGAACTTGTATCAAATTCACCGTTTTGATTCAGCAAGCCACAACAGTTAAAGATAGCAGAAAATTTTTGGATGGTATCTGTGTTTCTGAAAAAGGAACAGTTCAGCAGGCCGATGAACAAGATCTAGGTTGTCCAGCTACAGGAACAGCAAGATGCCAGATGATTCCTCAGACTTAGGATATTTTAAAGATGCAGTAAAAGCCGTATATTGATTTGAAAGGAAAAAAAAATTGCATCTTGCTCAGTTTGGCCCGTGGTGCTGGGCCGGTTTTCCACGCAATTGGTCATTCTTCTGACTCTGCCAGGCACCCTGTGTTGCAAGAACAGAACCCGACTACACAGCAGCATAGGTAAAAGGGGTTGATTTTTAAGTAATCTGGCCTCACAGAATCCCTGGAAATGCTGCACAGGCTGGCCCTGAGGCGTGCAGGAGCCAGAGGGACTGCAGGGATCTCAGCTGTAGCCGTTTGTATACCATGTACCTACCGCGGAGAAAATTCTGTACCAACTCGTTCCATCTCTGTGCCTCTTCGCCCATAGTCTCCAGAGAAAATCAGATTGGTCTGTCTTCCTCGGTCAATCGGTCACCCAGCTGCTGTGGCCAGGTTGGAAGGGGTATTATCTCTGGCTAATGGGAATATAGGTGGTTTTCATTTCCTTTGTACTTTCCTATTTTTCTGCCACATCAGCAATGAGCATATTTTAATACTATAATCAGGAAAAAAGGGGTGGGGGCTCTATTTTTCAAGGAAAGAAAAGGCAGTCTCTGGGACGCCTGGGTGGCTCAGTCAGTTAAGCATCTGCCTTCGACTCGGGTCATGATGCCGGGGTCCTGAGATGGAGTCCCGCATCGCGCTCCTTGCTCAGCGGGGAACCTGCTTCTCCCTCCCCGCCTGCCGCTCCCCCAACTTATACTCTTGCGCGTGCTCGCTCGTGCGCGTGGGCTCTCTGACAAATAAAATCTTAAAAAAAAAAAAAAAAAAGGCAGTCGCTGCTGTCTGCCCGCAGGTCGGTCTCCTGTCTTGCCCAGCGACCACGGTGGTCACTGAGGGTCAGGCTGTCTCTGAAGCACAGGGACCTGCCCTCCCGGCCTGCTTGAGGGCTGCCTGGTCCTTGCAGCTTGAGGCCCACACCTTGCTCCCCTACACGGCAGGCCCTCTAGGGACCTTGCTGTCTGGAGAGATGGGCCCTGATCCAACAGTCACCAGTTCACCTCCCAGTTCTGGGGATGCTTCTCCAGACTCTTCTCTAATAGCCCTTTGGCTCCAGATCTTGATCTACTTTGCAGAAACTCAAAGTGCCTGACACCTCTGGGTTTCCCCAGAGAAATTGTGCCTTTCTGGGCGGTGGGCTGAGTCTCTAGAATGTGAGTATTTGGAACTAGACAGGCTAAGTTCAAATTCCACCTCTGCTACTTATTAGCTGTGAGACCTTAAGTAAACTACTTAACCTCTCTGTACCTCAGCTTCCCTACTTATAACATAGGAATCTGGTAGTACCTGCTTGTAGGGTTCTTCTGAGCATTAAGAGCTTCTGCGTGGAGCACTTGGAGCTGTGTTGCGTAGACAGTAGGCGCTCCAAGTGCAAACCGCCGCAGCTTCCTTGCTCACTAGGCTGTTGGTGACGCGCATATTGTGAAGCAAGACCTGTGCCTTCATGCTGCTTTATCACCACAGTTCTGTCCTGAGGCAGTGTCGGTGTGCGGAAGAGCCATCCTGCGGACCGCTGAAGCCCAGGTTCCTGAGCTGTGACATGTTCCTGTTCCAGAACTGACTTTCTGGGGTTTTTTCATTCAAATTCAATTAGCCAGTATATAGTACATCACTAGTTTTTGATGTAGAGTTCCGTGATTGATCAGTTGCATATAACACCCAGTGCTCATCGCATCACGTGCCCTCCTTAATGCCCGCCATTCCCTGGAGAGCCTGGGAAACAGAATAAAAAACCTCAGAACCCAGCCCATCACCTCAAAAGATCCTCGTTCTCATTAGCTTTGCTGGCATGAAATGGTGACCGTGGCAGCTTGGGGTAAGGCGTCAGCTTTGTTTTCTGAGGGCCCAAGCCCAAACCTCCAGCTTTGGAATTTGGAAACTGCCCGGAGGGTCCGATTATTTACTACAGAAGGGCCCTCTCACTCTTCTAATTCAGCCCAGCTCGCATGTCCTCCTTAGCGGGCTCCGCAGCTGTTTGATTTGCGGGTCCTTCCGAATCTCTCTTCTTAGCTTCCTGACTTGAAAGTTATGACCTACTCTTCTATCAGAATGTGTGGTGGGAGGTGATTTCTCACATCTGGACACTTTTTTCCACCAGGCTGCATTGATTAAAATGTTTCCTAAATACCACAGCACTCTAGCGCTAAACAAGGGGAAAATCGGGTAAGATGAAATAGAGTATAGGCCCCAGTTCTGTTCACACACTGGTGCCATGTAGGCCGGGGTTCAGAAAGAGGACATTTTTCTTCCCAGCTGTCACTTGGTAGCCTGGCTAGGAATCTCTTTTTCTGGGCCTTTTTCCATCCTGACTTTGAGGGGCTTGGGATATAATGAACATCTCTCCTTGCCTTACACAGTAGATCTCAGAAGGCATTCATGGAATCTTGAAAGTGGAAGGTGTTAGATCTTACTATGAAATCTGCCACAAATGAATCTTCCTGGTGTTCTGAGGCATGACAAATGGAAATCTAATCAATGAATCACACAACACTCCATGGGAGGCTCACCTGTTAGGGAAACACAGCCCACCATAGTGAAAGGCTCTAGAAACCTAGGTGCACATCTAACCAAGTGATAACCATATTGCATTTGTCACTGCAGGCAATTTTGCAGGGATTTAACTCCCAAGTTAGTACTTCCCAACCTTTTCCAGAAGAGAGACCCAATTTGAACATTGAAAGGGTGTGATATACCACAGTGAGCGATCATCTCATACCAGTCAGAACGACTGCTATCAAAAGACAAGAAATAAATGTTGGTGAGGATGTGGAGAAAAGAAACTACTGGTGGGAAAGCAGATAGATGCATCTCTGTGTTCACTGCAGTGTTACAATAGCCAAGATATGGAAACAATCAAAGCGTCCGCTGATGAAAGAATGGATAAAGGGGTGTGTGTGTGTGTGTGTGTGTGTGTACACCTAGTGAAATACTATTCAGCCATAAAAAAGAATGAAATCTTGCCATTTGCAACAACATGGATGGACCTTGAGGGTATGATGCTAAGTGAAATAAGTCAGAGAAAGACAGTACTGTATGATTTCGCTTATATCTGGAACCAGATCGGTGGTTGCCAGAGGGGAGGGCGTAAGCAAAATGGGAGAAGGGGTTCAAAAGGTAAAATTTCCAGTACTAAATAAGTCATGGGGTTGTAATGTACAGCATGGGGAATAGAGTCAATAACACTGTATTTCATATTATGTGACTTTGGTGAAAGGGGACACTAGACTTACATAGTGAGTGTTTCATGGTGTACACAAATATTTAGTCAGATAGGTGCTTCCTAAAGGAATCTTTTCATAGATTTCTCTGAAATGACTGTTATTAGGCTTGTGAAATGCAGAGAACTAAACCTGTAGGACCCCGAGGTCACAAAGTCCACGTGGATGAAAACACAGTCCTCCCTGTCTTATGTGTGGTGCTCTGCATTTGCTAGCTGCCTGGGGTGTGTATCCGGTGGGGGTGGTTCTCATGTTATTCTCTGAGTTTGTGCTTTCCTTGATGTCAGCTTCTCGTTAGCAGGTGAGGGAATTATGCCTTTTTCATCTACTTCAGTTTGGCTTGACGGAAATGTGCTTAAAAATGATCAGGGGCACTTGGGTGGCTCAGTCGGTTAAGTGTCTGCCTTCAGCTTGGGTCATGGTCCCAGGGTCCTGGGATCGAGCTCCGCATCAGGCTCCCTGATCAGCATGAAGTCTGCTTGTCCCTCTCGCTCTGCCTGCTGTTCCCCCTGCTTGTGTGCGCTGTCTCTCTCTCTCTCTCTCAAATAAATAAATACAATCTTTAAAAATGAAGATCAGGTGAATCTGACAGCACGCCGGTGGCGGTATGGGCTAGAGCCAGACAGCCGGGGTTCAAGCCTGAACTGTGCCCCTTGGGGACTATGAGCTCGGGCGAGTTCCTTAACCACTCTGTGCCTCTGTTTCCCCACCTGTAAAGTGGAGACAACCGCCGAGCCTACCTCATAGGGTCATGATGAGGATTCAACGAGATGACGTGTGTAAAGCATTTGAACTGTGCCAGGTGCATGGGAAGTTCTGTGGAAGTATCTGTTACCTGAATCTTTTTGTTTAGATTGACAAAGCTAGAGTAAGAAAGCAGTAAGAGTCATGTGAGGAAAGGTGTCTGGAGTACCATGATGGCCTGAGCCAGTGGGTGGCAGGGACGTGATTAGAGTTTGAGAGACAGGGCCGCGACCACGGCAAGGTCAGCCTCACGACTCCGTGCTCAGGGGCGTGCCCTTGACACAGAGCGGGTCAGAGAAAGCCCCACTCTGCCCCTGGCAAGTGGTGTTACGAAACCTGCCACTCCAGTAGATGCCGACAAATGCAGCTTTGCTTTCAGAACCGCAGTACCCAACGCAGAGGAAGCAGTCTGCCCCTTCTGTGACAGGGGAAGCGTGGGATGGTGTGCTCTATTCTGAGCAGGGAGATTTAGGAGGAACGGGGAAATGGGAGAGAGCCACCAGGCGGAAAGGCTGGAGGCTAGCCAAGGCACCCGCGGATAGAAAAGGAAGGTCAAGAAGGTCTTGGCTTCCTGTGCGAAGGGCCCAGCACAGGTCACGGGACCCCAGAAGTGAAAATGGTGTGGTCACTTGCTTGTGGAATTCACATTCTCACTGGCTACATGGCAGCCCTCGGACACTCTTGTTTGCAGTATGAACTGGCTGCTCTCACTTCATGGGCAGGGTTCAGGGAGAAGCTGATGATCACATGTGGGGACTATTTATAGTGATTTATATGAGAACAGTGTGCTCCTAATTCCCCTTTTACTTGAAATGATTTAAGAATCTTAAGTGGGAGCATAGGTTCGAGATGCATAAAGATAGGGAAATAATTAGTCAGTTAAACTGAGAGTATACCTAATTGAGGAGCCAGAGCTGTTGGGATTCAGTGGCTCTTAGGATTAACCATCCAGGTAAAAACATGGAAGAAAATTGTATCTTTTCAAAAAAAAGAAAAGAGTAGTTCTTTGGTACCCTTGAGAAAGAGGATATTATACTGAGGGGATCTTGGGCCCAATTTGAGTTAAGTCCAACTTTCTTTCTGCCAGTATTCTCATGTTAAGAATATTTTAATATCCTTGTGATTGAATGTGAGGCCTGACTGCAGAGGGCTGTGCTGGGCATCAGAGACAGACAAGGGACAGTCCCTGCCCTCAGGGTCCTTAAGTGTGGGGGGTGAGCAATAGAACTGCAAAGGGTCACTTGAATTAAATGACTGCCCACCAGAGTTATAAATAGAGCAGGGTTAGGAAGGGCCAAGCAAAGGCTGGGCTCTGCCTGAGGGGACTGAAGAAGGCGCCCTGGAGGGTGTCTTTACTCTGTGCTCTGCTGCTTGGAAGGTCTTCCTGTTCAGGAACCATTTCAGCAATGACAGGGGGCTTGAGGATGTGTTTAGAGGATCCCGACTGGTTTAGAATCCAGGATCTCTTATCTGTGAACCATGGAAAAGAGTAAGGCCTCCAGACCATTTTTCAACAAGTTAGACTTAATAGTTTTTTTTAAATATTTTATTTTGAGAGAAAGAGTAGAGCAAGACAGCGCACACAAGCGGTGGGGAAGAGCAAAGGGAGAGGGAGAAGCAGGCTCCCTGCTGAGCAGAGGCCCGACTTGGGGCTCGAACCCAGGACCCTGGGATCATGACCTGAGCCGAAGGCAGACGCTTAACCGACTGAGCCACCCAGGTGCCCAAAATTTAATATTTGTTAAGGGTTCTGCAATGCGGTGAAGCGTCTAGGCCTCCTATTACCCACGTACACCTTGGTGTGCCTTGTGCCACATTTGGCCTCCCTAAAAGGGTGAAGGGCACTTTTGACTAGGACAGAGCAGAGGCGGCACCAGACAGCCTGTTCTCACTGTGCTTGAAGGAAGGAGCTCCACTGAGCAGGTCTTGCTCCCTGCTGGTCACTCTTCAAGTTAAAATTACCAACCTTGGTAAAGAGTGTTGGGACTACAGAGCTGTCCAAATACTTCCTCTTACAAAAAGTCTTCAGAGGTGTGTTTTTGCCACGAATACTGCAGATTGACTTACTTTGTTGAACTTAGCTTAAGTAGTATAATCTGTGAGTAAATATAATCCCCCGAACCAGGATGTTGTTTGGGGAGAGGGCTGGGACAATGACAGTATTTTTAAATATCACTGTATTTTTGTTGGTGTCCGAAGGCTTATATAGTTAAAAAAAAATCTGGCACAAGGAGGATACTGAGTTCGTGTTTTCTTTTTAGGTGAATGAGTGCTGAATGCTCAGTGTATCCTCCTTGAAAAAAGTGTGTCTATTTTTTTTTTTTTAAAGTAAGCTCCACACCCACCTTGGGGCTTGAACTCGCAACCCTGAGATCAAGAGTTGCATGCTCCACTGACTGAGCCAGCCAGGCGCCCCAGAAAAGGATGTCTTTCGAAGCCTCTGGCAGCTGCCTAGAGCGGCACTGTTCAGTACTGCGGCCACGAGGGGCTATGGAGCCCTTGCCAGATTGAGGTGTGCTAAAAATATCAAATATACACCGGACTTGGAAGACTACTTCCTCGTTCTTCTTTTTAAGAACTCTCTTATTAATGTTTATATTGGTGGTTTAGTGAAATGACACTATCTTGACTATATTGGGTTAAATATTCAAATCAGTCTCACACACACACACCCTGCCCCGCCCAAGGTGGCTTCTGGAAAAGTGTAGAATCACCTATCTGGCTCACATTTATTTCTGCTAGACAGCACAGCTCTAGAACCGTGTGGCACCTTGGCTCCCTCTCGCTTCACTTCCCTCCATCCTGGGGCTTTCCCTGAATGCCAGCCCCTTGGGCCCTCTCTCCTTCTCATCTGTCTCATCCAATATTTTGCTGCAGCCCAGCTGTCTGGTGCTTCCTTGTAGAGCTGTATCTGTGAGAACGCTCCGCTTGGGCAGGGTTGTCCTGTCCTTGAAGATCTAGGCCATACGTCTCCCCTTTCAGAAAGCTGCTCTGCCTGTTTTGGGGCAAAACTAATTTATTCCTCTTCTGTCTCCATCCCTTTGTTTTTTAAATCTTTAATATTTCCCCTTACTGCCTTCTCTTTTATGGTGAACTCCTTGAGGACGGGGAGGCTCTGTCTTCTTCATCTGTTTATGAATTAAATATTTAGTGCTTAACGCAGATGAGTGCATGGCAAAAGTTGAATGAATCAATGAATCTTCTCTCTCTGAGCTTGCCAATTTCTGTATAAAGACATGAAACATGGGGCACCTGAGTGGCTCAGTTGGTTAGGCATCTGACTCTTGATTTCAGCTCAGGTCATGATCTCAGGGTCATGAGATCGAGACCCATGTTGGGCTCCATGCTCAGTAGGGAGTCTGTTTGAGATTCTCTCTTCCTCTGCCCCTCCCCCACTCTCTCTCTCCCTCTCTCTAAAAATAAATAAATATTTTAAAAAGACATGAAACACACAAAAGACATGAAGCACAGAAAGTTAACACAGCATTGGGCTTGCTTCTAAGTGGAAGCCATAGGCTGCTAGCATGAGAATCACCTAGATGCTTATAAAAATTAATATCCCCAGACTTCAGACTGACAGGTTCAGTCAGGAAATGTTAGGTGCTGCAGTGACAGATGTCATTACCTTAATAGCAAAAGTTTAATTCTCAAAGTCCACTCTGGGCCCTGGGTCACTCTCCAGGGAAACTGAAGATTCAGATTAGACCTTCACAGGAGCGAGGGGGGTGTAAGGTCTAGTGCCCGTCGTTGACACTCTTACCCAGGTATGTGTCACTTTTCAGTGTTCACGTTTCATTGCCTGAAGCACTTTTATGGCTATTCTAAAATTCCAGGGGGTGAGGAAGACCAAGTTCTCTGTGTGCCTAGAAGTAGAGGTATGTGTATATTGCTACACAAGCTTAATGTACATCTCAAAGGTGAGGTCCAGGAATCTACATTTTTAACTCCCTTGGTGATCCCTATTCACACTATAATTTGAGGACCATTTGGAAGGACAGGAGTTTTCAACCTTAGCTGCTCATTAGAATTACCTGGGGAATTTTAAAAACACTGATGCCCTGGCCCTACCTGCGCCCTTCCCCCCCCCCCCCCCCCCCCCCCCCCCCGCCAGAGATCCTAATTCACAGGGGCAGGGGGAGAGTCGGAGGATCAGTATTTTTTCAGTCTTCCTAGGGGATTCTAGTATGCACCACAGGTGTAAGGAAAAGAACAAGGGCCTTTGAATCCTGACTGTGATACCGGCTGAGCGAGGCTCAGTTTGCGTATCTGATAATAGCAGTGAAGATCAAACAAGTGTGAAAATCTTTGTCAGCTACAGTATTGAACAAATATTGGCCATTATTATACACTGGCAGGTGTGGACATTTACATAAATAGGATTTGTACACATGCCATTTACTACCCCCCCCACCCCCCCACACACACACTCACACAAAGCCAGGAAAAGAAGGAAAGTGTCCTCCACACCTCTGCATCTGCCTCCTCCTACAGTCAGTAAATGGCCAGTCCCTTCTCCCTCCCTTCTGCTGATCTTAGTGACAAAGGAGAGAAAAGCAAGGGAAAAAAACTCCTTCCCTGCCTCTATTTTCCTCTCCCTGACCTGTGGCAAGCCCTTAGCCCTTAGTTTAGGGCTTTCGTTCCACCATAGCCTTTCCCAGGCCTCTTCCCTTCGCTCTCCCTTTTGGTCTGAGACTTGTAATCTGCTACAGCCCTATTTCCTACCTCTTCCTGTAGCTCATTCCCCACTGACACCCCAGTCCCATGCCAGGGCAGACAGCAAGCACCTGGGCCCTGGGGGAAGCCCCTTCCTGCTCCCTCATGGGTTGGGCAGCATAGGAAATCCATAGCCTCAGGACATGGGTCTCCAGGGCGTTGTCCTGTAGCAATATCATTGGGACTGGCAGATTCAACAGCACTCAGGATGAGCGGTAAGGTATGTGGTAGGTCACACCCGCTTTTGTGAGCTGGTCTAGCATTCTCACCCACTCTTTGTAATATCTTGTTTCCTATAGTTGAATATTTAGTGTTAAGTTAGATCCTGAAATCCAACCAACTAGCTTACAAACAGCTTCTTGAAACACTCCCTGTTCTGTAACCTGGAAATTGCCTCAGAAGTCGGTTTTCTTTAGTTGTAAAAATACCACATTGGCTCTCTTCTATTGACACAGCTAAGAATCAATAAGCTGTTTTTAATTATTTTTCCTCGCGTGTCCAACAGTTTTCAACGCAGAACAATGCAAGAGTTCCTCACAGGAAATAAATGCAATTTATAAAAATGTAGACTTGTGCATTTGATAGGAATCGTGGGCTTATAAAAGGATCGAAAGAATCCCTTGGCCTACACAGCTATGATATAGATCCTTTGAAATGATTCTTCCTGGTATGACTAATACCATTGAGGTCCTTGGCCATGGAGACTATACATCCAGCATCAGATTATACCATCCCAGCCTGTTCAAAAGCTGGAGCCCATTTCCTACCTACCCAGTAGCCTGAGCCTCATCCGCACCATGGGCTCTTCATCAGAAGTTGGCAGGGCTGGAATGGAACTTGCCCAAAGGGGAAGATGCCCAAGGAGCTCAGCACCTCATCAGCAGGGATCCCCGGTGCAGCTTTTCTATATGTCCGCCTCCCACATAGGAGGTGCAGTTGGTGTCTTCTCATTGATTTGTGCATGGCGTTAGGTCTAGAAGCGGTATTAGAGACTCACTGAATTAAACAGAAATGCTTAGCCATCTTAAAATGAGCTTCTGTATGTCTCTGTGGTATACCTTCTTGCAAATGAGATAGTGAACATGTAGTTGAGTTTCTGGTTTAAATGACAACCCAATGCAGTATCTCCCATGTCCCCATCAGTTATAAGAATAGCAGAAGCAATGTGCATTAAAGCAAGACCCAGGCACGTCTTGCCCCAAGAGTCCCTGCCACACGCAGCCCCTCCCTGTCCAGCTGCAGCTCACAAGTCCATCCTTCTTCCTCTCTCTGCTCCAACTCTCTGGCCTCCTCTTCTCTATCTCTAGGCTTCGGCACTTGCTGTTCCTTCTGCCTGGGGTGCTTTGCCCTGTTTCCCCCATACCAGACTCCTTTGTGTCCTTCGGGTCTCAGATCTGCTTCCCCTTCTCAGAGAGGTCTTGCTGAATGGTGACCTCCCACAGCAGCTCTCTGCCACACCTCTGTCCCTGTCCTTCATAGCCCTCATTGCTGTCTGTCACGATTTCATGGTTTCATTTGTTTACTCATCATTTGCCTGCCTCCCCCAGTAGGCCTAAGTTCCTTGAGTGACCTTGTCTGGCTGGCTCATTCATGTATCCCCAGCATCCAGCACAGTGCTTGGCACGCAGGAGGTACTTGATATTTGAGTGAGGGAGGGAATGAGTACCGAGCATGGCCCAGTGCTTTCCATCACCATGTTTTTGTAACATTCACTATCGATACATGAGGGAACTATGGCCCAGAGGGTTGCGGTGGCTTGTCCAAGGTCAGAATTAGTAAAAAGAGCTGTGATTTGATCTCCGTTTACCTGCCTACAAAAGTGTGTGCCAGAGTTGGGCCTGAGGTTACAATTCAATCTTAAATTTTTGCCTTATTCTGTACCTTGGTAGATTTATTAGTAAGAAGTATTTTGCTTATTCTTGCGGCTCAAAACTTTTTGTCCATGGCCTATGGAAAAGGCATCACTTCCCACAGTTTTGTGCAAAAGAACTTCGTAGTAACAAGGAAATACTCCAATGGAAGCATATTTTGGAGAGAGTCGTAGACATCTGCTTGAGCGTGGAGATTTTGGATGATCCTTATTTGAGAAGTATGGCAGGTTCTTCAAGTCTAATTTTTGGAAAACAATAAAAATGATTGTGGCAGCAAACGGAAAGCAGGGCCAAGCTCCAGACACCATTGATGACACTCTGGCAGCAACACTTCCCCCAGTGTCAGGAGCTTCAGAGGTTCACACGTGAGGGTGCGGGGGCACCTCTGCAGTGTTGCTGAGATCTGTGCAGCAGAAGCCTTTTTAGACTAGAGGACTGACAAAGGGTGCTCAGTAAACTCTGGTTGAAAAGGAAATACATTAGTGCTTTTACAAACTATATAATTATATACCTGGGAAACACAAACTACCAGAATGCCTATTAGAAATATTAAGAGTATTTAGTAGGTGCAAGTAAGAAAATAAACTATCAGTGGTTTTCCTATAAACCATCAATAACCAATTAAAAATATACAGGTGAAGATCACCTTCAAAATAGTGGTGAAATACCGGGGCGCCTGGGTGGCTTGGTCGGTTAAGCGTCCAACTCTTGATTTTGGCTCAGGTCATGATCTCAGGGTCCTGGGATTGAGCTCCGCATCATCAGGCTCCAAGCTCAGTGGGGAGTCGGCTTGAGATTCTCTCTTCCTCTCCCTCTGCCCCTCCCCCATTCAAGCTTGTGCATGCTCTCGCTCTCTTTCTCTCTAAAATAAATCTTTTAAAAAAATAGTTGTGAAATATGGACTGTGTAGGAATAGACTTCAAAAGATGTTCAGAATCTATTTGAAGAATGCCATAAATCTTTCCTTTTTTGATAATTTGACTAAATAGAGATCTGTGCCTCAATAGGAAAGTGTAATATTATAAAATTGTCAGTTCTTCCCATTATTTCTTTAGAAACTTGAGTTCTAGGGGTGCCTGGGTGGCTCAGTCGTTAAGCGTCTGCCTTCGGCTCAGGTCATGATCCCGGGGTCCTGGGATCAAGCCCCTCATCAGGCTCCCTGCTCAGCAAAATAAATAGGGAACCAATCAGAACATTGAAGACTGAAACCATAAAAGAAAATAGGTACATAAAAATTAACAATTTTCTGACCATCACCCCCCAAAAAAACCACTATACAGAAAACCCATAGGCAATATTTGCCAATATTTGAATCCTAAAGAGGAGTCCTTTCTTTCATAACAAAATACTCTTACAAACCAATAACAAAACTTTTAACACACCAATAAGAGAACAAGCAAATTATTTGAATAGTTAAGTCACAAAATGACAACTGTGACCAACAGACATTGAAAAAGATATCTAGCCTCGCTAGTCATCAAAGAAATGCAAATTAATGTGAGATACCGTTTTCATTAATCAAATTAGCAAAGATAAAACTAAGTGTTGGTGAACAAAGTAGATAAGGTTGGAGACTTGTATTTTTGGATGTGTAAATTGTTACAACTTATATGAGAGCCATTTGGTAGTACTCATCATAAGGCTTTAAAATGCCCTGCTTACCTGTTGACCCAGAAATACCACTTCTAAGAATTTATCCTAAGGAAATAAGCATGGGTAGATTGGGGTTATGTCTTAGCTGCTATGATATTCATTGCAGCAAGATAATTGAGCAGGAAAACTCCAAGCATTGAGATGATAAGACGAGCTGGAGAAGGTTTAGAATTGCTTTGAAGTGGATGGGCAATGCCTGTGTCCATATTACTGGACCACACCAAACATTTAGTGCTCAGGTCACTGGCTGAGGGTCAAATGAGGCATACGTGTAAATAAATGATGCATTTTATAGTCTATTATTTGGAGGGTTTGGGGTTTTTTTTCCATTTTGATGGATGTTTTTCAAGTTTGTATCTTTCAAGTTACTGTGAATTGGGGGCCAGATTTACAGTTTTACTATTGAACATCTACTAGGTTTGCATAGTGCTAGTAGGCGTGCCATTTCCTCAATTTCTAACTTGTGTTGACTCTCAGAATATAACTGTACAAACAGAACACCAGTTTCTTCTTCCTACTGCTCTACCCAGTTTTGCATTTTAGAAGGGCTTTCAAATTTGCAGATGTTCTTCTAAGGACAGCAGATGACTGGGCAAACACAAGAGTATTCTTTTTGTTTGGTGTGGTAGAATGAATAACAATCCCCCAAAGATGCCACATCCTGAGCCCCAGAATTTGTGACCATTACTTTACATGACAAAAGGGACTTTGCAGACTGATTAGGGTAAAGACTTTGAAATGGAGAGATTATCCACATTATCTGGGTAAATCTATTGTAATCAAAGGGTCCTTGGAAGAGAGAAGCAGGAAGGTTCAAATCAGAGTGGGAAAGAAGATAAAGGAGATTGGAGTCAAAGAATTCTAGCTGACCCTAGAAGCAGGAAAAGGCAAGGAAACGCACTCTCCGCAGAAGTCTGTAGAAGGAATCAGCCCTTGATGACACCTTGATTTTGGCCCATTCAGAGTCCTGCCCTCCAAAACTGTAAAATGATGTGTTTGTGTTATTTTAAGTTGCTGGATTTGTGGTAATTTGTTACAGCAGCAAGTGAAAACTAATACATTTGGAAAAGATGGGAAAATCAAATTTATACTTGAGCTAGAGTTATGCATCAGTTGGTCCTGGGTAAGAAGGTCAGAGACCTGGATTTGGGTCACAACCTCTCTTGATCCCATTTTCTTCATCCCTAAGGTTTGCTTCTTGCTCCAAAGTTCTGTTCCTCCTTAAGCATTTGTTTACCACCATTAGCTACGTGGCTGTTACGACACTGGTAAGTATGGGTGAGGCTGGTAAATAGATTTTAGTTTATTTGTTTTGGAAGCTGGCTACACTGTAGTTAGCATTTTCCTTTTTGTGGTGTGCACCTGGGTGTGTGGCGTGTTCTCATATGGAGGATCCTGGAATATTGCAGTGAGCTCTGTGGAGGACACACACACAGGTTAGAAGCCATTAGACCCATGACAAAAGGATTGCAAAGCAAACCTGATATTGGGCAAACGAGCCTCACAGGGCCTTCCATGATGATCCGAGACCCTCCTGAAGGATCTTCTGGAAGATGCCTCCTATTCAGACCCCTCCAAATGGCTGCAAAGTTTTGCACACACAGAATGAGAAGTTTGAGGTGCGAGTGGCACAGCAGGGCCCTGCATTGGAACGGGCCAGGTGTCAGTCACTTGTCCAGCAGACGCACCGGAGCTGCCCAGGGGAAGGGTGGCCTGGTTCAGTCTTCTCTGCTCACGTGCGGTCTGCCCTCTGGCCCACGGAAGGCGCCCAGTGAGTGCTGCCGAGGAAAACTTGGAAACATGAGCAGTGAGAATTATCACTTGATACCACAGAGTGTACTTATGTTTAATTATTGGGGGTTTTCTCACGGACATTCTTCCCTCATTAGCACAGGAACCATAGTCAATACCCATTACTGTCTGAGTTTGAATCTATGAAAGGTAGATCTCTACATGCAGTTTTCAAACTGGTGTTTGTGCCTACAAGGGATCAGGACTCCGTTTAAAAATGAGAATGAATTAATCTTATCACCACGGGGAACAAACTACTGTAGCATTCACGCCAAAAGTAAAGCTGTTTCTATTGGGAAAGACGTGAAAGGCACCATTGTGTTTGGAGCATATATGAAGCACGGCTGGTGATTGAGAAACACGCAGAGGGGGTCATAGTTATAACGTGTTATCCCCACATGTGGAAAGGCTGTGAAGTGGAACTGGGGTTTTGAAGTTAAACATGGGAATATGGAAAACCCCGACTTCACACAGATGCAGTTCAGTAATCAAAAGGGATATCAAGGGGCGCCTGCGTGGCTCAGTCGTTAAGCGTCTGCCTTCGGCTCAGGTCATGATCCCAGGGTCCTGGGATCGGGTCCCGCATCAGGCTCCCTGCTCGGCGGGAAGCCTGCTTCTCCCTCTCCCACTCCCCCTGCTTGTGTTCCCTCTCTCGCTGTGTCTCTCTCTGTTAAAAAATAAATAAAATCGGGGGCGCCCGGGTGGCTCCGTTGGTTAAGCGGCTGCCTTCAGCTCAGGTCATGATCCCAGGGTCCTGGGATCGAGCCCTGCATCGGGCTCCCTGCTTGGTGGGGAGCCTGCTTCTCCCTCCCCCACTCCCCCTGCTTGTGTTCCCTCTCTCGCTGTCTCTCTCTCTCTCTCTCTCTCTCTCTCTCTCTCTCTCTCTCTGTTAAATAAATAAATAAAATCTTTTTTAAAAAAATGTTTTCTTGGGTGCTTGGGTGGCTCAGTCATTAAGCGTCTGCCTTCGGCTCAGGTCATGATCCCAGGGTCCTGGGATCGAGCCCCACATCGGGCTCCCGGCTCGGCAGGAAGCCTGCTTCTCCCTCTCCCACTCCCCCTGCTTGTGTTCCCTCTCTCGCTGTGTCTCTCTCTGTCAAATAAATAATCTTAAAAAAAAAAAAAAGGGATATCAAGAAACATCAAGGTGAACAAAACAGCCTAGCACAGTGAAACAGGGGGGAAAGAATCCCAGGCTTGATTAACCAGACGGGCTCAGGTCCCTGCCATGGCTCTGGTACCAACCAGCAGAGTGACCTTGGGCAAGTCACTTAACCTCTTGAGTCTGTCTCCTTGTCTATTAAACGGGAAGGATAATACCTGCTTGTCTGGTGGTGATGAGAGACAGGGGTGATGGCTGTCACCTGCAGCTACTCATCTTGTCCGTGCCTGACCACAGGGGATGCAAAAGCCAGATGAGAAGATACCAGGGCCATGCTCCACTGACCAGGATCCAAGACAGAACTCATTAAGTCCTGCTCCAGAATCCTCTCCCCTGGGCCCCACCTTGGGCAGGTGTGGAGAAGGACGTGCACATTTGAGTACCTGTCAAGGCCCGTGGTAGGCTGTGGAAGGCTCCAGTCAGTATGAGACACGCTCTACGGCTCTTCTTCCCCTTCTCAGTTCCTTCTGGTGTTGAGGCCACAGTCTCCCTTCCTTTCCTCTAGTCCTTCTTGATATCTTTGTTTTTCTCGATATCGTGGTTTTTCTCTTTTAGGGTTAGTTTTCCTGCACAGGTAATATAACCCGCTTAGCTAACATCTAGTGAAAAGAAAGGTGTAGAGTTGCAGTTCTCACCTGTAAGACACTGGAGATGTATCTTTGCGCAACTCGTTTCCCGGGCTTTGCAAAATCTTAACCCATGCCGTATGGCCTGGTGTCGCGGGAGTTCCCAAGGGATGAGGGTCGGAACCCGACAGAGTCCTGGTATTTGCCACATAGCAAGGAAGTTGTATGTGAGGCTTTCCTTAGGGGGTCAGAGGACAGCAAAGAGGGACATTTGCTCATCAGAGCAGAGTGCCAACAGTCTTGTGCACAAGACCCTCTTATGCTGCTGTCTCCAGAAAGGGGGCCTGGCTGGCAGGGGACAGGGTGAGAGGGAGACTTTTCACAGCATCCACTTGTGTTCCTCTTGAATTTTCATGAAGATAAAGAGAATTAATGTTTTTAAAAGCCACATTTGCACACAGGCCAGTTCATAATCCAGGGAGACTCATGGAAGCATAGGTGGGCTTTGGTGGAGCCCTGTGGAGCAGAGCAGGTCTCTTCTGCACATGCGTGGTGGA
Organism: Mirounga leonina; assembly: GCF_011800145.1. Taxonomy (NCBI): domain Eukaryota; kingdom Metazoa; phylum Chordata; class Mammalia; order Carnivora; family Phocidae; genus Mirounga; species Mirounga leonina. The sequence goes on from NW_023270305.1 coordinate 44,223,095, forward strand.
GTGACTTCTAGATCATGCCAAGCTGGAAAGTGTGGTTTGAGTCTGGAGGATTGTTGGTCCCCTGCACGCTGCGGAACTAAAAGGCACTGGTCCTGGCCCACCTCCTGACACCTCACCGTTGCCTCCCTCAATGTGGGGCTGTCCTGGGGGACTCCATTCCGACGCTGTTCCTGACACCACACACCTGGGGGCCGAATAGGCCACGGGAAGCAGCCCAGGTCCTTGTCCTCAGCCCTGCTCTCGGAGAACTCCCTGCGTTTGTAGCGGGGCCGTGGAGCTCACAGCGCCTTCTTTAGGAGTTAAGTGAAAGGTGGGGAGGTGGGTGTGTGAGCTCCGTGCTGCTCCTGGGCTGGGAGTCCTGAATACTGACCGTTTCTCCCGATGCCAGTTCCCGCTGCATATGGTCGGGTCACGTGTTAAACCTGACATGACCGGGGAGACCCGAGCCAAGAGTCACTTGATACTTTCCTGAGTGACTTTAATGAAGAACTCAGTTGAGAGGAAGGCGCTCCCTGGTACGCAGACACGTCTGCGCGCGGCCGTGTTGGCTCGCTCCAGCACCAGATAGTCGAGCGAGGCGCGCGGGGAGCACCGGAGGCCTCAGCTTGGCTTCGCGGCCCACGTCCTGCCTCGTGGCCGGAACGTTAGGGCAGATGTCTTTTCATAGCTCACCTAGGAGTTTAAAGCAAAATAAGGCAGGAAGTCAGAGACCAATTCATACCCCCTTGATTATTTACTCAACGTGATGCTGAAAGACATTTGTGTTTTTTGGAAGTTCTGTCCCCTGGCAGTGAAATAAAACCTCCTTTTTAGGCTAGAAAGATTGATGTCCAACTACCTTAAAGGAGTATGTGAGTAAAAGGAAACTCTGTATTCTGCGAGGGAACACAAGAACTTCCACTGTACTTATGTAACCGTAAAGCAAAGCGCATTATCAGACCTGAAATGTGCAATGCAAAAATCAAATTACTCCAGTCAGACTAAAGCACAAAAATACTCCCCCTTGCCGTGGTTTGAATGTGTCATATGAGGAGTCGCTAGTTTTTTTATTATTCGTCGCAAGATGGGAAGAAGATAAGAGAGAGGAAGGGCTGTCTTTCAACTTCACTGAAGAGTATGATTCAATCTTGTTTTAATTCTTCTCTCCTTAAAGACATCACTTACTGATGCTGTATGGTAGAGACACATCAAATCAGTGGTGATATCTTCAGTTTCTTCTCAGTGAATTTGCTTAGTTGTTTGCAAAGCTTTCTGTGGATTCCATTTTATAGTCCAAGGAGGAATTTCTTAATTTTTTCTTTGAATCTGTTTATGTGTATCTCAAATTTTGCTGCATATTAGAATCACCTGGGGAGTCTTGTAAAAACCCCATTGTCTCCGCTGCACCCCAGAATAATTAAGTTGTAATCTCTGGGCGTGGAGCTAAACATGGGTACTTTTCCAAGGTGGTTCCCATGTGTAGCCAAGATCGAGAAGCTCAGTACCAGAGGAGCACCTCTCAGTCTTGTTCTCAGTCTTGAGGGATTGTTGAGGGGAGGGGATGGGGGGCGGTGCTGGTTAAAATGCAGATTGTGATTCAGCAGTTCTGGGGTGGGGCCTGAGATTCTGCATTTCTAACAGGCTCCTGGGCAGTGCCACACTGCTGGTACGTGGGCAGCAAGGTCCTACACGGTAGAACTTGCAGCTAGACACGAGATTGTAGACACAGTGATCATAAAATGCTGCACGGGTTCTCACTTGTCCCTTGACTGCTGGCTCCAGCTTTGTAAACAAACAGCAAAGCCACCCAAGTTCTTTCTCTTTTTCCAGCAAGGTTTTTTTTCTTTTTGATTATTTGCAAACCCCAAAGGAAAAGCCCCTCTTCCTCAGACATGGCCTGACGGTTTTCTTGTCCCTGAGGACATCGGCCACCCCCGAGGTGGTGACTGGGGTCCTTCACCCCGGAGGGGGTGGCCGGGTGCCGCAGTCTCCAGGGTGGCAACCTGTGTTCTCTGCTCTGGCGGCTCGCCCAGTTGTGGGAACATTCCCCAGCAGCCCAGGGAGCCCTGGTCCCGTGCTTCGTCTGGTGGGGAGGAGAGATTTTAGTAAACATTGCGTGGGAAGAGGAATGAAATGGCGGCGAATGAGGTTAGGGAATGGGTGTGTGAAACGCCAGGTTGAGCGAGGCCAGGGTGCCTGGGAGCAGCATTCCAACGCCCACCTCTCCACCAGCTGGTGGGAGAAGGCGCTCACCTGCCGAGGGAGGCGGACAGCGCGGAGCACCAGGCCGCACGGGCCGAGGGCTGACGGGCCCAGCCGCTCTGGCGCAGCTCTGGGTGCGTGGCCTCTCGGAGCCTCACTCGGGGGCCTGGGTGTGGCATGAAAGGGCAGCTCCTGCCCGGGCCTCCCATTCCGAGCACTCCACGAAAGGTCGCCGTGCCCCCTCCTGTCTCCTGGGCCAGGAAAGCTCATCTTGCTCTGTCTGCCCAGGCCCTCTCAACTCCTGGAAAAGTCTGATTCAAGGCCAAGAGCCCTAAGTTAATGGACCGGGATTCTGTGACTGTCTTTGGACCAAGGAAATATTAGGACTGGGCTGCACTTTCTGCACAAGGCACTGTGTGTGTGTGGAGTGGGTAGATTCTGTGGAGCTGCCGCCCAAGACTGAGCTAAAAGAAACAGACCTACAGAAACTGGCTCAAACTCTGTACTCTTCCATTGTTCCTCTCAAGTCAGGCGTCTACCATGGTCCCTCTCTCCAGTGCATTCGATCTAATCTGCCTCACCCCACCCCACCCCCTGGCCCCTACTGCCTGTGTCCCGCCCCTGTGCTCATCAGGGCACCGGTTCCCCACATCTGCTGCGCCTTGCAAGATCCCCCATTGAAGCGCACCTCCTCCAACAAGCTTTCTCAGATCAAACTAGCTGCAAAGACCCCTCTGTTCTTGACTCCTTCAGCACCTAAGCATACCACTAATAACAGACATCATGTTTTAACTTCTGCGAGACTCCATCCTCCTCAAAGGGTTCTCCTCTCCCATCCACCATCTCACTTTTGGTAGAATCCTAGTTTTAACATGAAGGGAACCTTGCCTCTACAGGGAAACCCATTTCACAGAGGAGTAAACTGAGACTCAGGGAAGGGAATGATTTGGCCAAAGTCATCTAGAGTGGGTGTCCTAACCACCTCTAGGACTCAGGCTGCCGACTTGGAGTGTTTTGTGCTGCCAGCCTTGCAGCTTCCAGGGCACACTGTTGCAGTAGGCAGAGTGGCTGGAGGCCTGTGCAGATCCTTTCAGGGACAGTTAACTCTAAGCCAAGGGTATTACATAGAAAAAAATAAATCCAGCAATAGTGGTTGTATGCAGGAGCTCCATGGAACTTTACTGCAGGATGCACAAAGGAGACTTGAATAAACGGACAAACCTAGCATTTGTGATTAGGAAACCCCCTTCCTATTTATATGAGCCAGTTATCTCTAAGCTAATTTAAAATGTCAGTCTCCAAAAGATTTGGCTGTGGGAGAGGGAGCTTGTAAGTGATCCAAAGTTCATCAGGAAAAAGTAAACACGAGAATATCTGTTTTTAAAAAGTGAGGGCTAGGGGCGCCTGGGTGGCTCAGATGGTTGGGCGTCTGCCTTCGGCTCAGGTCATGATTCCAGGGTCCTGGGATCGAGCCCCGCATCGGGCTTTCTGCTCAGCAGGGAGCCTGCTTCTCCCTCTCCCTCTGTCTCCCCCCTGCTCATGCTCTCTCTCTCTCCGTATCTCTGTGTCTCAAATGAATAAATAAAATCTTAAAAAATAAAATAAAATAAAAAGTGAGGGCTAGGGGCAGAGGAGAATGACAAATTTGTACTGCCAGATAGTCAACTATGTTACAAGGTCACGATAAATGTTACTCATGCAAAAATAGCCAGAGTCTCAATGGAATGAAATAGACCAAAAAGGAGTACTTAGCGTATGATAAAGGTAACATTTCAGATCGATAGGGAAGTGATGAACTGGATAAGTGGTATTGGGAAAATTGGTTGGGTATTCAGAAAATATAATAAAGTATACACTATACACTAAAATTATAGATGGTTTAGAATTAAATGTAAGCAATAAAATAGTAGAAGGAAAAGTAGGTAAATATCCGTATAATCTTAAGGGAAGGCCTCTAGTCATAACACAAGGTGACTTCAGCATAAACAAAATGAAGATACAAGCACAAGTTATTTGCAGTATTTATAATAACAGGACACCCAGTTCTTATTTTAAAGACCCCTTACAAATAAACAGGAAAGGACGTATCAGTTGGAAAATGAGCAAAAGGTATAAACAACTAATTAACTGGAGTTGAAATACAAATGCTAATAATCATATGAAAAAACAATGGGTATCATAAGTAATTGAGAAAATGCAGTATGAGACTCCCATCTACCTGCATGGCCTTGGCCAAGAGGGAAATGGAAGATAGTATCTGGTGTTGGGAAGGGTGCGAAGAACCATTCGTCTCCCCCTTAGGGGAGTGTAAATTGTTACAAATGTCCTGGAAAGCAGCTTGACATTCTCCGAAGTCTTAGAAATAAGCATTCCTTTGTCACACTAATTCTGTTCCCAGGAAAATCATCACAGATGTGCATGAACAAAGATCTATGTAGAAGGATATTCAGTTCTGCATTATTTACAAAACTGAGACATTGGGAAGCTATCAGAGCATCCAAGAGGAGACTGGCTGAAGAAAATGTATCAGTTGGAGAACTTCAGCCATTGAAGGAAGATCAACTGGCAGTAGCATTGGAATACTTACTGAGTTAGGGAAATGTTAATGGTAATATCATTTTATTCCCTCTTGGGGACAAAGTGGGGACACAGCATAAAGAAAAGACAACGGTTATCCTTCAAAGTGCTAATAGTGATTATCTATGTGAGATGGGCTTACAGGTGACTTAGGTTTTATCTCTCTTTGTGCTTTGCTGTCATCTCAAGTTTTCTGCCTTGAACACATGTTGATTTGGCAATTTCAGAAGTCACTAAAACAAGGGGAAAAAAGGAGCTGCAGTAAGAATCTGGGTGGGATTTACTCAGGTGTTTTTGAGAGACCACCGAAGTGCTTGTGATTGGGGTCTGGTCTGGGAGGAATGCACCCTAGAGGGAGGTACCCAAACAAAGATCAAAGGAGGTGAAATATCCTGCCCTTGTTCCCTGGGTCCTTCCCATCAGGATTGGTGTGGAGTAGATGTGAATGTTCATTGTTTCACCATCCAGGTCTACAGAGGGCATTTTTGCTTTGTTGTCTGGAGGCAAAATATCCACCTTCCCAATTTTGATGAAATAACTCACAGGTGGGCAGATGTAGAAAAGATCCCCTTCGGTGGGCAGTAGAAAGCAATGGCTTACTGACTTGGCAGGCTAGGAAAAATATTTTCAGGACACATGAATTAAGAGACTTGCTCTGTGAGCTTTTGCCTTTCAAATATCATCACCTTGATACATGGGAGAGTAGGAGATCCGAAGAGTCCTCAATTCCAGGAGGAGACCATGTGGTTGGGAATTGTGATTTCCAGTGGAAAGGTGTGGTGTTGGCCCTGATGCAGCTAATTAGCAGGTATTAGGTTTTTCTTGACCATCCATCTGACACATGATGTGGAATGGCCAACAGCCACCAAAGTGGTCTTGCTGCCTATATAAACATTATAAAGAACTGTGACCATGGCCTATTAAGATTCCATCAGGAGATGGACTATTCCATGTAAAGATAGGAAAATAAGTACATGTTTGGCAAAAGAGCCTGATCAGTATGTCCCTAAACAGAAATTTGGAGGAGAGAGAAAGACTCAAATAAAACTGTAAAACCAGATGCTATGGAAAAGGTAGCAGGTGTAGTTTGAAAACTAAGTAACACTCAGCCCTTTGAAATGATTCTCCATTCTCAGATACAATAGTGAATCTACTTTTAAATTTTACAAAACATTAAAGAAGGCCATGAAGGGGAGAGCCTGAGTTAAGAAAGAACAGTAATGATGTAGGACACAGCATTACCATAAACAGTACTTAAGACTTCAGGTAACTGTAGACTTTGAGCTCACTTTGGAGCAGCTGATAGATTCAACTTGAAATTTTAATTCCCCTCTGTCTTGTGTGCTTGTTGGGGAAATGTTTTTTGAAAATGGAAATAAATGGATGACTCCAGTGAGTAGAGTAGGTGATCCCAAGATGCTGTGGGTCAGAGACTTGGAAAGTATTGGAATCAGTCACTGCCTCACTCTAGAGCATACCAGCTGGGGTACTTTGGTTGCCTCAATCGATTCTAACTTGAACAAAAACAACCTTGTTGGAAGGCTGTTGGAAGCCCACAAAATCAGCAAAAAAGCTGGAGAATCATAATTGGAAATAAACAGCCACCAGGGTGGCTCCAGGGAGCCAGGAACTGGGAACTATAGAACCCATCTCCAAACAAGGATGGGGCACAACATGCCACGGTTGTGTGCATGAACTCTACTTGCACTATCTCTTTGTCTTCTCAAGATTAAAATTCTAGAGAGAAAGAGCATATAAGGGAGGCTAGGGCGTCTGATTGTAGCCTTAAGCCAGTGTAAACCCATGAAGGAAGAGATAATTTCCCAAAAGAAAATCTGTGCTATTAGGAAGTAGAAACATGTTTGCCAGGCAGCCCCAAACTGTTGAGCACACACTCAACAGAGACATGTATTTTTGAGTCCAGATTAAAAGGAAGGAACATCAAAAGTAGTATCATCATGGATCAATTCTGTGGATGAATTATCCAAGTAATTAATACTGGCTGGATGCTGATTCCAAAGTAGTCATAAGGAGAGAATGTGGTTTGACAGCAAACTTCAGGTTGGTACATTTTCTGGAAATTTCGGTGTGCCACAAATTGGACACCTGAAAAATTCTTTACGTACCTGTTGGTTGTGGTGTTCCCAAAATACAGAGAAGACAACAGGGACACCTGCTGCTTTGAATGCATCTTGGCCAGAAAGGATAGCAAGTTAATATCTGTGTCATGTTAGTTTATGACCATGAAAGAGGGAAACACTAGGCATAGTTCCACTTCAGGATAGCAGAGTTTACAAAACTTCAGAGTAAAGCCAGATGCGATCCCATGATTAGAATTCTAAAAGGGAATATGGCCTGGAGAGGTTGGAAGGCTTGTAATGGTTCCAAGTTTATAGTCAGAGGGTGCATGAGAAAGACACATTCAAAGACCCACGTGCATCTGGGTTCTCTGATGTAGTTCTCTGGTGTACCACTTAATAAGCTGTGCAGAGAAGATCAAAAGAAAGACATGTCCCAAGAGGTATGACAAAGAACGGTACTGAATGACACTTTGTTGAGTGAACGAGGATGTTGGTGCTTCCTGGGTAGCAGGTGTTACTGTGGGTGCTGGCAGGTGTTCACGAGAATGTTGGGAAAACTGAAGGACAGAAGAACCTGAGGATTGCCCGCATGGCTGTTGGCCACACACAAAGGGCATTTTAAAGCTATATTTGGGAACAGGCAGGTAAGAAAGGAATAAGTCCATTCTTTGGGGCAGGTGGAATAAGGTTAGTGCAGAACCAGAAAAAGACTACTCCTAATTATAATTTTGTTTTCATCTTTTCTGTCAAGAAGAAGGATCTTCAAACTGGAGAAGATAAATAAGAAATAGAAGGATGGGCAAGGATCTTAGTAAAAGACCACCTAACACTCTAAATGAATTGTCAAGGGTACAGTTGAATTACACCTCAGTATACTGAGGAAAGTTGTAGCAAAGATCATTCCATCCCTGTTGGTAATTTTTAAGAGATGGTAGCGACTGTGAAAACTGCTCAGAAGGTGCAAAAAGGCAAATAGGTTTCTGACATTAAGTGAAAACACCTGAAGAGTCTTTCGACTATAGATGATAAAACTTGATGATTCTCTGAAGAAAACGCTGGCCCAAATTATTGCAGAAGACAGAGACAGACTTGGGCCCCTGAATGAACCCACCAAAAAGGAGTTAAAGCAGACTAACTTTCTAGCATTGTAGGACCAATGAAGGAAATGCTGCTGCCAGGGTCATGTTTTCCAGAAAATACAATCTGATTTCAGCAAGGCACATGACAAGATTGAAGTATTCAGTAGGACAGAATGGAGAAATGAGAGTCAGAAGAGTGGCTGGTCAGCGAGGTCGAACAATGACAGGGACCTCCTTAAATGAATGGACCCCCAGGCATATCCTACCTGGGTCCACCTGGGAGCTTTTAGGAAGGGTAGGAAGTTTTTAGCCAGAACATCCCCAGAAAATGTTCACTGATGTACTCATAATGACCTGGGATGTCTCGGGTGAGCCAGCAGGATTCATCTCCCACTCCTGGTGAGAATTTTAAGAACAAATCAAAAAAAGACCTGTAAGGCAAATTTATCACATTTAGAGAGGACGGGTAGCCCACAGGGATAGCTGACGTGTTGGATGATAGAATAAAAAACAAAGAGGAAAATGTATTTTGCTAGAATGTTGGATCGAAGCCAACCAACCAGATTAAATTGAACAGTGACATGTGTAACACTATTTAGGTTAAGAATGATTTAATTAGGGGGAAAAAAGTGATTTGATTAGGAAGGATAGGAGGCCAAGTCTGACAGCAGATTGTGTGGAGAAAAGCTAGAGCCCTTTGTTGACCAGAAGTTTATATAACCCAATAGCATTCTAGGGCTGCTGACAAAATTGATGGAGAATTAATTTATATTAGTGTAGAAATAAGATCATGGGAGATGGTATTCCTACTGTACTCTGTTCCCCATAGCCCAGAGCTTTAGAGCATGGGCTGTGGGGTCACGCTGCCTGCTTTTAGATTTCCTCTCAGCCTCTTCTAGCTCCATGCCTTTGAGCAAGGCCCTACACTTCTCTATACCTGTATGCCCCATCTGTAAAATGGGTAGAATAATAGAACTATGATGTCACAGGGTTCTTCTAAGAATTAATCTAGACAGTACATGTAAAACTCTTAGCACAGAGGCCAACCGCTAAAGCATTTGGTAAATGTGTTTGTTATTGGTGTTATCATTGTCATTATTACTCCGTAGTGGACTATTGTAAGATGGGTACTAAAAAAAGTCAGAATCCATTCTGAGGTAAAGTGTTTGCAGATTTTTTCGCCTAAAGAGAAGTTGCAGAAACTTAGAGTGTACACTTATTTATTGCTGTATAACAGATTACTCCAGAATTTAGCAGCCTAAATCAATAAACATTTATCACACACAGGTTCCGAGAGTCAGGAATTCAGAAGCAGATTAGCTGGAATCAGAACGATTCGGGGTCTCTTCTAGCACTGGGGCTGCATTGTCATCTGGAAGCTTGACTGGAAGCCAGATAATGGCTCATTCACATAACTCTTGGCAGGAGGCCTCAGTTTCTTGCCACATGGACCTCCTTTGAGCATCCCGATGACCTGGCAACCAGCTTCCCCCAGAGTGAGCAATGAGAGAGAAGGCGAGTGAGTGAGCATGTGCAAGGCAGAAGTTACAGTGCCTTTTGTGACCTAGCCTCTGAAGTCACACACCCCGAGACAGTGTGGGAGGGGACATCACAAGGCCACAGATACCAGGAGTTAGGGATCCCGGCAGCCATCTTGGAGGCTGGCTGTCACAGGGAGTTGATCACAACAAAGACTCAGATTTGGTGGCTGACTGCAGATAGATGAAAGACCTGTTGTTTAGATGAGGGATACTTAATTCAGTATGGCTTCCAAGGACAGAATTCAAACCAACAGGCAGAGATATCTTTAGGGCTTACTTATATTCTTTTACTTTTGATGGAAAAGAAACATTTTGTTGAAATATAAGGTCTTTGTTCCTGAACCAGTATGGCTTGGAGAAACTATTAAGAGAGAAAATGACCTTGGTGTTTCTGGAATTGTCGAACATTTCTTCTTTTAAGAACAAAGTTCCAACATGGTTGGTTTATACTTAGCCTGTGGGGTTTAAACCAGGAATTCCCAACTTTTTATGAGGCAAAGCCTTTAGATCATAGAAGGGGCAGGAACATTGGCACTGAGTTTTTCTCACTGGGAATCTGGCAGACCTTGAAGAGAGGATGGGGATGCGGCTCTTAGGGAGATTGGCCAGGTAAGGCTCAAGCATCCAGCAGGAGAAACCAGTCTACTCTTTGAGCATGCAGCAGTTCTTGCTGCCACTTTGCTGGGGAGCCCCATAGGGAGAACGGACAATGCACTCATTTTTTAAATAGCCTCCAGGAAAAACTAAATTTTTAAGAAACTTTTTAACTCTTTTGGTAGGGATGGTGAGGTACTGTTATATTGAAGTGAGTGATCACTGGAATATGAAACTGTCAGTACTAGAAGCTCTGAAGAATTTCTGTCACTGAATGTACAGATGGGCCCCATTCTGCCCAACTGCAGCACTTGTCCAGCAGGTGAGGGGACTGTCATAAGCAAAATCACACCAACAGCCCAACCTTGGAAGGCCTGGGCATGGGGATAAGGGCAGGCTATGTGGCAGTGGGGTTGCGGGAGGTCAGACTGGATGTTACTGATGCCTCAAGAAAGGACACCAGTCAGGGCCTCACTGTATGATGAACTCAGCTCTCATTTCTGGTATGGTTTGGATGCCTGTCAAATAAGGGAAGAAAACAGTAAAAATCCTTCTTGCCCAAAGGTGAAGCCCTCTGCTGTGCTTGCTCGGTCTCCTGCTTCTATGCAACAGATTCTTCAGATCTTTGAAGCCAATACATTTTTTTTTTAAGATTTTTTTTTAAAGATTTTATTTATTTATTTGACACACACAGCGAGAGAGGGAACACAAGCAAGGGGAGTGGGAGAGGGAGAAGCAGGCTTCCCGAGGAGCAGGGAGCCCGATGCAGGGCTCGATCTGAGGATGAAGCCAATACATTTAAACTTCCCCTTTTCTGTCTTTATTTGGACCTAAAATATTGAGCAGGACCACACAGTCTTTGATACAACCAACCTTAACTCCCCATCATACTCAACAATGTAGATTTGTGTCTGTAGAGGTGACGATGAAAGAAACTATCGGACACATGAAAAGATTCATTATATGAGAAGAACCTTCTTGAGGAGTTCCAGTGACTTCTGTTCTCCTAACAGATGGGAGAAGATGTTGGGTAATCTCTAATTTGTGTCCTTACGATTGAAGTTGGCATTGCATCTATGAAACCATACCAGAGAGCTATAAGTAAGAAACATCTGGATGCACCTCTGTGCATGGTCATTGCAGCATTATTTAAAATAGCTAAGATATGAAAACAACCTAAGTGCCATCGATAGATGAGTGGATGATACACACACACATACACACACAGAATGGAATATTATTCAGCCATACAACAAAATGAAAATTGCCATTTGCAACAACACGGATGGACCTGGAGGGCATTATGGTAAGTGAAATAAGTCAGTGAAATACCATATGATCTCACTTATATGTGGGAACTAAAAATGGAAAGAAAAAAAAAAAAAGCTCATAGATACAGAGAACAGATTGGTGGTTGCCAGAGGTGAAGGTTGGAGGATGTGCAAAATGGATGAAGAGGATCAAAAGGTATAAACTTCCAGTTATAAAATAAGTCATAGGGATGTAATGTACAGCATGGCAACTATAGTTAATACTGTATTTCACATTTGAAAGTTGCTGAGAGAGTAGATCTTAAAAGTTCTCACTTCAAAAAAAATTATAACTGTATCGTGATGGATGTTAACTAGATTATGGTGATCATTTTGCAGTATATACATGTCAAATCATTATGTTGTGTACCTGAAATTTACGACATCAATTATACCTCAATAAAACGTGTTCCCCTTACTTAGGCAAATTATACTGTGTATTAAAAGCTAAGAACGGGGGGCGCCTGGGTGGCTCAGTTGGTTAAGCGACTGCCTTGGGCTCAGGTCATGATCCTGGAGTCCCTGGATCGAGTCCCTCATCGGGCTCCCTGCTCGGCAGGGAGTCTGCTTCTCCCTCTGACCCTCCCCCCGCTCATGCTCTATCTCATTCTCTCTCTCAAATAAATAAATAAAATCTTAAAAAAAAAAAAAAAACAACTAAGAACGGTTGGTATAGAAGTCTGAAATATATTCAGGTTATTAGTCAAGTAGGTATTTAAAAAAAAGAAATAGCTGCAGGGGCATAAAAAATATGACAACCAATTTTGAATATTCACAGTGGACCAATGAGCAATAGACTGGATATTACAGTAAATCAAATCAGTGAAATTAAAAAAAAAAAATGACCTGGTAAATATCTCCTGGAACTCAGAAGAACAAAAAACAAAAATAATGGAAAAAAAGAAATCTGGAAAATAGAACTAGATGATCCAATATACAGAATAACAATTCCAAAAGAAGAAAAGAGAGCAAACCAGGGTTGACATAATCATCAAAGGAATAATTAAAGAGAACTTTCTCAAGCTGAAAAAGACTTGTTCTTAATGTTAAAACTATTAACGTTCAATGTAATTTAACAATTTTCATTATTAAAACAATGAAATGGAAGGAGGCCTATGAAGTCTACAGTTTGTGACTCAAGTTGCCATTCATTTGCAAAGCCATAAGCCTGGATGAGAACACAGAAAGATGTTCTTAGACACATCATATTTCATTATGTAGACATACCCCTTGCAAGCCACGCTTCCTGGGAAAAAAGTGTTTAAAGATCCTCTTTGGCTAGATAAACAGCTGTATCAAGATAAAAAGCCCCAAAATGGGGAAGACAGAAAAACAAGTGATAATGTATGTCCAAGGGTAACTTGTCAAGTTAGTTATACCAAATACAAAATTACTAAAGTAGAAGTTACATATAAAAATAATATAGGGATATGAAATCAAGTTATAATAATAACTGGTAACTGGGGACAAGAGGAAGGAGGTAGGGAAAGTACACTGAATGCCTTAGCTAATGAAATATCAGATTTCATCCTTAACATTAATAGAGTAAGCTAAATTTTTTAAAATGTAAAAACCATCATCAATAGATTGAGAAGAGAATACATCTATTCTAAATCAGTACAAGAGAAAAGAAGTCAAAGAAACCTAGTCCCATATGCAAAGGACAAACCAAGGAAAATTACTAGGAATAATAAGCACTTGTAAAATGTTCTGTAAGAACAGTGGTTATTCCAGGGCGCCTGGGTGGCTCAGTTGTTAAGTGTCTGCCTTCGGCTCAGGTCATGATCCCAGGGTCCTGGGATCGAGCCCTGTGTCGGGCTCCCTGCTCCCGGAAGCCTGCTTCTCCCTCTCCCACTCCCCCTGCTTGTGTTTCCTCTCTCACTGTGTCTGTCTCCATCAAATAAATAAATAAAATCTTAAAAAAAAAAAAAGTGGTTATTCCTCAGTGATAAGACAAGTAGTTTTCTTAGGATTTTTGTATTTTCTAAAATGTCTACAATGAACACGTATCACTTTTTTTTTTAAGATTTTATTTATTTGACAGAGCGAGAGAGGAAGATATTCTGGGTCAGGTGGTCATGTATTTTTTCCAGTGGTATTGATTTAAAATTTTGCATGAAATGGCAATTTGGAGAAATTGTAGGGCATTCGCCTTCTGTCTCATGAAGACTGAAGTTGTAGTAGTTACGTGCTAGCCTGCCTTGGTGATTTTTGTCTAATGCGCTTTGATATCCCAGGAAATTGACATCAGCTGCATCATTTCACTCTAAACGGCTGGTGATTGTGGCAGCCCTGCCTTATATTTTGTTTTGTTCTCAGACTTTGACTTGAAGAAGCAACCTTTGCTCCATCCATGCTTTGCTCAGTTACAAATGCTGATCTCATAAACATCCAGAGCCAGGATGGGTCACTCCTGGCCCCCAAAAGACTGTTACCACCCTTGTAGAGGTTTGTGAGGGTTGCCCTGACCCCTCTACGCTGGAGAACGGACAGGACATATTTTCAGCTGAAGAGCAAGGGATTCAAAGTGGAGGCTTCCCATCAGGGCCAGATTGACTTCAGATTCTGAGTATAAGACATGTTGGTGTTTGAGTGAGGTTCCCAGAAGGGGACAATGGGAGAAAGGGAGAAAAGGATAGGATTTATTATGAGGATTTCTCCCTCATAATAAGAAACTCCCAGACAGTATGCAGACTTCAGGCTTGGCACGAGAGTAACACTCCTGCTATAACAGATAAACCCTAAGTGCTATTTATTTCCTGCTTACGTCAAAGTCTGTGCAGGTGTTCCTGGCCTTGCAGACTTCTTTCCATGCAGTTAGTCAAGGACCCAGGCTATTTCCATCTTGTGGTTCGTCCCTCCGCCATGCCCTAGGAAGAACTCTCTCCATTTCACCATCAGCTAGGGAAAGAAAAAGCGAGATCTCAGAGGCTTTTATGGACCCAACCTGGGAGGAGCCCACATCACTTCTGCTCACATCCATTGGCCACAATCTGGTCACATGGTCACATCTGCCTACAAGAGTGTCTGGGAAATGTAGTCTCTGTTGCAGCAGGGAAAGGAACACAGTTTGGGGAAAACTCATGGGAGTCTCTGCTCCATGTATTTTTCTTTCTCCCGTTCACTGCCTCCTTCATAGAATGGTTTCACTGCTGTTAGCTTTTAAGTGAAACAACAACAACAACAACAAAAGATATAGGTGTATGGGTTGGAAATGGAGTGGATCACATAGGCCATGTTCTTTCTGGGCTTTGTTGTTTATGGTAGGGGCATTTAAGGTTTCTATGCCTAGAGGCCAAGCCTGAGCTCAACACTTTACTAAACATCCTTCATCTGAACATGCTCCATCTTCTCTAAATACTTATTTTGTGTCTCCTTCCACCTTATCCTCTTTTAATGATACGACATGAGACAGTAACATGATTTATCTTATGCAGATTCAAATCTAGATTCCTTAAGGTCAGTCTCCTATGAAACTACACTCCTGTGAGCAAAGCAATAAAAAATAAAAGTTTAAATTTTAATTATAGTGTTATATGTAGGGCTTTGATTTTATTTTTTTTAAAGATTTTATTTGACAGAAAGCACAAGCAGGGGGAGTGGCAGAGGGAGAGGGAGAAGCAGTCTCCTTGCTGAGCAGGGAGCCCAATGCAGGACTCGATCCCAGGACCCTGCAATCATGACCTGAGCCAAAGGCAGATGCTTAACTGAGCCACCCAGATGCCCCATAGGGCTTTGATTTTAAATAATTTTATTTTCAAACTCAAATGTTTATTTTATAAAATTTGGAAAATTATAAAAGAGAAAATGATTGCCATAAATCCCACCTCTCTCTTAAAATCTAGGTGTCTTTCCTCTGGAATGTAATCTTGAAGGTCTTTTATCTAAGGGCAATCACAAATCATTGTTATAACACCCAGATGAAAAAAGAAGAGTCACATTTTTGCCATGGGACACATTCCCAGCCACAAATTCATGCCTGTGTTTTTAAGGCTGTTGAGCTTTGTCTTAAATTTACCTCTGGATGCCTTAATTTCCTCACTTAAAATGAAGAGTATCGTTTGTCCACCCAGACTGCATCTGCAGACTGTAAATGAAAAAGGCATCTGTCAAAAGTTCTGAAGGAATAGAATGTTCTAGAAAAACAGTCATCCCAGTAGTGCTTACATGTACTCGGTGTGGAAGGTTTGAAGGGATTATGGTTCAAAGACTCAACAAGAGGAAGCATTTTTTTCCTAAGGGTGGATTGAGGGTTTCTTGCCAACCACTTTACCTAACAGTTTTGATATTAATAAAGAGGAGAACAGAGACATACACAGACTGTAAAGCCAGGTAGCCCTGGGCTCCAACGGGGCTGTTCCTTCAACAAAGCCAAAACAGAATTCCCCATCCAACAGGACTCAGCTCTAGTTCCCAGAGCCATTCACGTTTTGGTTCAAAGCCGAAACATAGATATCCTTGTTTACTTTGTAAATGGAAATTTGAAATGAAGTTTCAAATGCTGGTTGACACCCAAGAGGATGTAATTAGAATAAGGGGCTTTCTGGTTTGAAGATATGAAAAAAAGAAATGATCTGTCTCTTTGAAATCAAGTTATTAAGTAATAAGAGAAAGGGGAGGTTTGGTTTTCAGTCTTCAAAGCAAAATCATGACCTGCAATTTTCTTAATTGGTTTTTTTGCTTAAAATTACTAAAGCCAAGGTAGGGAAAGAAGGAGCAAGCTGGGGGCTGGAGAAACGGGTAGTGAGGAGGAAGAGGAGCTCAGTGGGAGGGATCATCTTCTGGGTCAGGTGTATTCCCCTTCCAGTCCCATCTTTTTTTAATCCATAATGGATCTAGAATGCAGTCGGGGACTACTTGTGCATCCTTCCTCATGCCCTTTGGGGGAGGAGGTAGTGTTAGTGGTGTAGCTGAGTGCAAGTCAGAGGCCAAGTTGAAATATGTATGCTGGACATCATTAGATGAGTATGCAGACTCTGGTTTTAGCCTGTAATTCACATGACTACACTGAGATTGTATTTTAGATTCCTAAAGCCTCTTTGCTAATTAAAACCATTTTGCCTTGAGACTCTTAGCTCTTTTACTTCTAAAATGGTCCTGAGGGTTTCATGTTTCATGGTAATTCCTGATTTGTTTATTCTTCAAATGGAAGAGTTGTCTTAACTACAGAAGGTGCCCGTAAGGATTTCTTAACCCTCAACTTATTCATATCTTCTCTCACTCTCTCTCTTTCTCACACACACACACACACACACACACACACACACACACACACCGTGTGTAGTGACAATGTGTTGTGTATTAGAGCAAGAGCTTTAGAGACAGCCAACCATGAGTTCTGGATTCAGCTCTGCCATTTACTGACTGGCTTCATTTTCTTCATCAGTAAGACTGGGATAGTAATGACTACCTCACAGGATTAAATGGAACTCTCTGGATACAGTGCTGGGCAATAGTGCTTGGAGTTAGTAGACAATTTATTAATAGTGGCTACTATTAATAAGTCATCACCATCATTATCATCATCATAGTCTAACCTCAGAAAATCCACACTGGGTTAAAAACTCTAAGTCCAGGTACTTTAGGTAGGATATGAACCTAGCAAAATACTTCTGTGTTCATGTTGTCTATTCTCTTCTCCCTGTTGGACTAGGAAAAGGTGAGGCAAGTTCTGCCTTTGGAATAAGCACAGACAGGATGAACCCCACTGGGGTCATGTACCACCCGTGACTTTTGCTCTGAATGTGTATCTGTTTTCCCATCACACACACACGCACTGTTATTAAAATCCAGTATCGGGGCGCCTGGGTGGCTCAGTTGGTTAAGCGACTGCCTTCGGCTCAGGTCATGATCCTGGAGTCCCGGGATCGAGTCCCGCATCGGGCTCCCTGCTCGGCAGGGAGTCTGCTTCTCCCTCTGACCCTCCCCCCTCTCATGTGCTTGCTCTCTCTCTCATTCTCTCTCTCTCAAATAAATAAATAAAATCTTTAAAAAAAAAACAAAAACCCAGTATCTTTGTGAGAAAGCAGAAAATATGTCGTCAGCTTCTTTATTCATACCTTTCTGTGAATTAGTTCTATCACATCTGATGTTCCCCTTGGGTTTTACCCAAAGAGAGATGATCAGAGGGAATTGAATTAGCTTAAAGGTTCCTTTATGGATTCCAAAACCCCCCCACCCCACCCCCCCCACACACACACCAGCATCTTGTTTAAAGCTACAAAAACAATTCAAGGGTCCATTTTAATTCTGCTCTGAGCCAGAAGCTCCTGGTCTTTTGGGCATGGGCACCACAGAGCCCAGAGGTTGGGGCTGTGGTGGGGATGTACTTTGTGAGGGAGTTTAGTACCATCCTGTGAGTCAGCCCCCACCCCACTTCCATCTACTCCTCAGTTAACCATCATCCATGGACGTATAGAAATCTCTTTTGCATCCATGCTTCTTAGCCACTGCTCCCTTGTGGAAATAATAAGTTCCATATGTGGAGTTTCCCACTTCTCCCTGAAATAAAGTAATGCTTCCTCTTGTTTCCCCTAAAAGTGCCCCTTTCTGATTACTAGAAGCGGCCTAACAAGTGAAGCGTTCTTCCTCACTGCCACATGATTTGTAGACTTAGATTGTGTGCCTTCCCAGCATTCTTCCTGGACTTGAATAGTATCCTCGTTTTCTACAGCTCTGCATTCTCTTAAAATCAGAAAGGACAGAGATAAAATGACAATTCTAGTACTTTCTAACACTTCTAACTATGTGTCCACCGGGACGTTACCTAAACTAAACAGGGACTAGTAATGCTTACCCCATAGGGTGAGTGGAGATTTAATGAGATGATGCGGCACCCATGCCCTTAAGTGGAGACGGAGTGGTGGGTAGGGTCTAAAAGCCAGTTTAAGAAGGCCAAATAGGGTCCAAATAAGACCGGGTTGGAAAAGATTGCTGAAGAATTTGTGAATCTGTGTTCAGGGATTGTGTTATAGGAAAAATATGGATCTTTTACGTATAGGAGTTACTCTCAGGAAGTTGAGAATCTTGGGGGTGGGGATGATAGTCACAGAAATGGCACTGCCTTCCCTCCCCCCACACACTCCCCTCCTCAAGAGGAGCGGCGGGAGAACCACAGCACCAGCAAAAGTGACTTTTCCTTTCATTGCTTAACTAAAATGAATGTCCCTTCTCTCTTAAGTGTTGCTACTCTGAAGCCAAACTCTTTT
The DNA here is from genome assembly GCF_011800145.1 of Mirounga leonina. Lineage (NCBI taxonomy): Eukaryota > Metazoa > Chordata > Mammalia > Carnivora > Phocidae > Mirounga > Mirounga leonina. The sequence goes on from NW_023270305.1 coordinate 44,241,666, forward strand.
CAAATTGCTTTATCTGTTATTTTTTAAGTATTCGCTGTTCTTGGTTTTACTAATGAGTGAGCTGGATGATTATATTGATCTCATCCTCCACACCCATCCCAGGGAGTAAGGTGTGTGCTCCTCCTCCTGGAAGTCTGACTGGGGTTCCTTTCCCATGCTCTGCTGATTTCCGCTGCTCACTTCAAAGCTGCCCCCCTGCTCTGCCCACTCACATGGCCTCAGGAAATGCCCATACTCGTTGTCTTCTGTCGTGAGACATTCCTCTCTGCGGTAGAGGTCAGCAGTGTTGCCACTCGGTACTGACCGTCCTCCTCATCCTCAGGATCACTTACAAACCTTCCAAGAGTTGTTCTTCTCACCCCTCAAGCCCCCAGGGGCCAGAGTCTCTGCTCCCCCGTCTGTATCTGGAGACGCATCTGTGTTCTACTCCCCTGACTTCTCTAAGCACTGGCTTAGCACTTCTGCCACCCTGCGCACCAGCCTTTTTCCTTCCCACGCTGGCTAACTCCGTCAGTCCATGCGTTGCCTCACGTAAGCATGGAATGCCAACCCTGTCGGATGGGCCTGAGGGTGGCCCGCAGCAAGCCTCCTCCATCCCAGAACTGAGCCTGGCACTGGGGCAGGATGGAAGCCCCATCCCCCAGGGAGCATCAGAGTTCGGGTCTCCGCTGCGTACCCTCCCCTGGCTTCACCAGGGGCCGCTGGCTCGCTCCCATCTTCATTAAAGTCATCTGCCTTTTCTCCTAGACATTCCAGAAGCATTAGTTGGTTTTGCCATTGTAGTGTCTGAAGAGAACATATTTAGTCCCAAGTCAAAAACCTTGGCTGAAAGTTCCGACTGAAAAGCCAGGCGTCGTTATTAAATTGTCACAGAGTTAGCCGTGATATTTGAGGAAGTGATGAAATGGCTATAAATGATGTAAGCTTTGCAACGGACAAACGTGTCCGCAACTTCTAACATCTGGGAAGAGAGGGAGGGCCGCCGCTTCGGCCGGCTCCCCCTGACCCGCCCAGAAAGTCCAAGTAGGGCTGCTCTGCAAAGGGGGTGGTTGCACTTGGTGGCGTGGATGCTGCTCCTCGGGGAACTGTCCAGATGGCTGCCTCCCTGGCCCTTCTGAGCTGGAGAGACCCATCCTGTGAATTGAATCCCTGGTTTTCGTGCCCCTTGATCACTATTCCAAACCCCTTTCCCGTGAGTGGAGCTGGGCTCCAGGTCCTATTAGTGGGTCTGTGGTCTCTGGGCAGAGCTTTCACAGCTTCCCTGGAGACCGTGGTGTCTGCAAGATGTCTGTTTGCTTAACGGTGTCAGAGAGGCCTCTCATAAACTTCAGAGCAACAGGAACTGAGCGGCTTTGAAATTCCAGCTATGGATGGGCTCGGTATGAGGTCTGTTCCAAAAATGGGAGCATTTGGTTTTCCAATCAAGCCTTGAGGACTAATCAGACTCGGATCAGGGCCTGGAGGAGACAAACACAGGGTCCAGAGCCCAGGGGAGTACAGCCAGCTGTCTGGACTTTGGGGGGGCCCTCCTTGGAGTTACCTGTTGGCCTTCGCTGCCTTCCTTTCCTACATAAATATCTAGGCTTTTCCTTCCTCCACTTGATATTTCCTTGAGTTTTTAGAAAGAAAAGACAAATTATGAGGGGAAAAGGCAAGAGAGTAGAGGAAGGTAGAGAAAGAGTAGGAGGGGAGAGAGAGAAGGAGGAAGGGAAAAAGAGAGACTCATTCTCTGGGACGATGCTGGGAATTTGGGGGTTTCCTTGTAAAGCTCATTTTGATTGAAGTTACTGAGCAAATCCTCCACCTGGCGTGACGGCCTACCCTGCCTGGATCGGAGAGGTGATACACGAGCAGCACCCGGGACATAGCAGCACGCAGAAAGTGGGAGCCCTTCCTCTCCTCCTCCTGACCTTCCCAGACTCCCTTTCCTCCAGAACCTTGGGGAAGCTTCTGGGAACATCAGCTGGAGTGGTCTTGTCTGTCTGGGCTGACCGTGCTGCAGTGTTGGAGTTTTCTCTGCTGATTCTGGTGGTGTCTGAGGCAAACATTTTTAAAAGCCCTAGAACGGGAACGATCACTGCCCCGCACTTGCGGCCTGCTTCGCACTTTGCGCGGGGCTTCTGGGCCCCGGAGTCCGTGAGGCCTGCACAGCAGCTCTAGGGGCCGGCGTGCCCACTGCCTCCCCTCCTGCTGTGGCTGGCTCGCACTGAGGTGACACAGGCAGAGCACAGGGCCACGGTGTGGCTCCCCCTGGGACCACTGTCTCGTTCCCTCCTTCCCCTCCACTTCTCACGTGCAGCTCATGTAAACCCAAAGCTGCCAGGTGTGCCGCTGGAAACAGGACCTGCCCTGCACATTACACACATGGAGCTTCTTGGGGTCGGGGGCCAGGACGTCACCCTGTGTCCATTCTTGAACGAGGTGCTTGCTTTTAAGATGTTTGTGATTATATCAAAGGGGGAAAATGCAAGTAACAGAAGGAAGCAGTAGTTTACATGAGTGCATGTGTGCAGCATGTACTTACGTAATTCTCATGCTTTTACTTTTTATACTCTAAGGTGCTTTTGTTTAATTTTACAGTGGCATTTACAAAAGGTTTCTACAGCGATGTATCGCTTTTGTGATCAGGAAGAAGGTTTTAAAAATAAACGGTGTTTTCGTGATTATGATAGTCAACTGGCATTGAGCTCCCTTGGCACCTCAGTGCCTCGGGCTGCGTCAGGCAGGTGGGATTATGGAGCCCGAGTTCTGCCTCAGACGCCTGTGCTCATCCTGGTCTCTGACGTGCGTGAACTGCTGTCACCGTGACCGTGGCAGGGACCTTCCTCATTGCCTGGGCTCTTGGGCTTCTTAGTGAGCTGCGTGACACACAGAGGGTTTACATTGGCAGATGCTTCTGCCTCGTCACCAGGAAATCGAGGAGGATATTGTCCACTGTAACAAGTAAGTGCTCTTCAAAAGCAGCCACAGAAGAAGAGTTGCTCTGTGACCATAGACCTGGGCCAAGCTGAGCCTGCCCTGCAAGTGCAGAATGAGCACATTTCCATCTGATGGCCCCTGTGCATCCTTGCTTGGGCCGCGCTGGGAGGCATAGAGCTCCATATGCCGCTCAGCTTCAGCACATAGCGTGACCGTCTGATGTGTGTCCTTGTATATGAGCCTAACACCCAACCTCTTTGCTCTGTCCCCCCATCCTTATTCTTCTTTGCCCTGATGTCCCCTTCCCTTTTGCACTGCCTGTCTCTGTCTCCCTCTGTTCCTCTCTCCCCATCCCTTCTCTGCCTCTGTCTCTCTCTCTCTCTCACGTCTTTCCCATTTGCATCCCCTTTTTGACGAGACCTATTTTTACAAAGACTCCTTGAGTCATTTATGAGATGGGGCAAAATATCCATAAATACAGGCTAACTGAGAACATGGCATTGAATCTACTCCTTACCGATCCATTTTGGAGAGTAGCGTTCCCAAAGGACAGATCCCGAGTTGTTGTTCCAGTGCATATCTAGTGACCTGACACTTGACCACAAAGAATGTCAGCAGATTGCAGGCCTTAGTGCCACTTGGGTTTTGAAGAGCTGGCAGGTGACAAGCTCCAAAAAGGGTCCCTTTCAAGACCCCTGTTGTTTTGCTTTTCTAAGAGGTCTTTTGTCTCTGAACAGTGTGCCTCGTGTATAATACAAGCCTGGGTCTCCACATCAGTGCACATCAGAATCACCTGGAGGGCCCGGGTATGCTACATCAATTCTAGCTCAATAAACCTGACTTTTAGGGGAAAAAAAAAAATCACCTAGAAAGCTTGTCACAGAGATTCTTGGGCACCATCCCAAAGATCCTAATTCAGTAGGTCCAAGGGCAGGGCCTGTGAACTGGGCTCTCTGGTGAGCTCGAGGGGGCTTAAAGCTGCTGGTCCACAGACATCTGAGGAGCCCAACTCTGAACCCTGCCGAGGGACTCCCACTAGCTGCTTGGAGGTAGTCGTCTAAAGGGCCTTTTGTGGAGCTTATCAAAAGCCTTTTTCAGGGTCTAAATCAAATTAGATCCACTGGTCTCCAGCCCCTCATCTCTTTGTATTTGCTCTTCGACAAGTTTAATGAGCACAGAGAAGCCAGTTAGGTGAACCGCGGCAGACCCTTCCAGCCCCAACATCCCGGTATCCACGGTCCGTAAGTGAGCAAGCCCATTCCTCAACCACCCGGGCCTCAGACTCGCCGGCTCGCTGTTACCAGCTGAGGCAGTTGGACCACATGTCCCGGAGGCCGCTGCTGGACAGGGAGCTGCCACAGCAGAGGCGAGGCTGGCCGGCAGCCACGGGCCGGCATCTCCACCTGGCTTTGGGCGCCTCTGCCTGTCCTCACGTGGGGAAGTCTATAAGGACACTTGGATTTTTTGTTACACTACACTGAATTTATGGTGGGAGGGAGAGGTCATATACTGTAATGGTCTGACCACACGTGGAGACTCATTAGCATCTTGGGATTATCAGTGATGGAAGAACTAACAGCCGAGTGGTACGTACCAGAGCATGTACAGAGTCCAGTACTGAACAACTTTTGCCTCGGTCAGCCCTCAGAGCCAGCCAGGAGGCAGATGGACTCCCCATCTTATGGAGGCAGAGGCAGGCTAGAGGGGCTCAAGTGGTGGCAGAGGCAGGATTCAGACTGACCCCTGTGTTTCTGCATCTTAAGCCCGTGCTCATGGCCACTAAGCAGTCTCTCACCTTCTGCACCAGGAAATCTGTTGAATTTTCAGCCTCCAGTTTTTCCACTGGAATTATGAGATTTCCAAAGATGACACTTCTAGAAGCAATTCATGAATGGAGAGATGGCAATGTGAGTTTAATATTTAGTGGTAGTCTAAAACCCCACAATAAGAAATGGTCTGCCTTTTCTCCAAGAGCAAGAGCTCTAAGAACATACTTTTTTCAAAAAAAAAAAAAGTAGGAAAGACCACTCCCCAAAACACAAGCATAAGAGGACCTTTTGAAAAAGCATGGAAGCTGCATCTATCATGCCATCTTGAAATAGCTATCTACTGGGTCTCGAGTGTTACTTGGACAAAACAAGGCTACTGGAGTCCATTAAAATAAATCCGAAGTGATGCCCCATGGGCTGGTCAGCAGGTCTATTCATGTGTTGTTCCGTAGGGTGCTCCTGGTGGCTGTTCTTATTCCCGTCTGAAAGCCAAGGAGGGAGAACCCGGAAAGGTTTGGTAACACCCCAGGCTCCTGTGAGTGACGGGAGCCAGGGCTGTGAGTGGGACCTGTCCCTTTCCCAGACTCTGCCGCCCTTCCTGCCAGCTCCCAGCTTTCCGGGTACTGTGCGTGCTGCTCCCAGGTGGACCTCCGGGCTTTCAGTCATCTTCATGGCAGGATTAGGAGTGATCCAAGAGAGCCTCTTGCTACCATTTTTGTGTATAGCTTTCCCAGACTTATTTGTATCTAAATTTCTTTTTATTTCAGTAGAATTATACGTTACAGGCCAAATGGGAAATGTACCAGTTTCACTTACAATAACGTATCGTGAGCATCTTTCTGTGTCATTAACGGTTCTTCCTCAGCATCAATTTAATGGTCATTTAGTACACCTCTGTAACTACTTTCTGGTTTCTTGCCTTTAAAACAGAGTTTTATAGGGGCGCCTGGGTGGCTCAGTCGTTAAGCATCTGCCTTCGGCTCAGATCATGGTCCCGGGATCCTGGGATCGAGCCCCGCATCGGGCTCCCTGCTCCGCGGGAAGCCTGCTTCTCCCTCTCCCACTCCGCCTGCTTGTGTTCCCTCTCTGGCTATCTCTCTCTGTCAAAAAATAAATAAAATCTTTTTTAAAAAACCAGTTTTGTGAAGGCTCTCTTAAAAGAATGATCACTGTTGCTTTGCAAAAGTAAAATCAGGTCGCGTGGGGAATAGGCTTTAAATGCTCTGGTAGCTAAAACTGCCCTGGTATCTCTGAATTACAGTGAATCTTTTGGAGAGATTGTTTTGTTTTCAACCTTGGTAAGTACATAATATAGCCCTGCTGGGAAGTGCGTGATGTAGGTGTCTCTGGTCCTGGACTGGCCATTAGAAAGTGAGGGAGCGCTGAGGACGACAGGCAGGGAGGGACTAGAAATCCCAGCCAGGAGGGCGCCCCTGCTCCTTGATTGGTGAGGGCCTGCGGGTGTGTCTTGCTAAGCCATGGGTCTGAGCCAAATGTCTTCTCTCTCTCCAGCAGACCCGCCTGTGGCCGCAGCTGTGGTGTCCCATTTTAATGACTGCCCAGATTCCCACAGTCAGTTCTGCTTCCATGGAACCTGCAGGTTTTTGGTGCAGGAAGACAAACCAGCATGCGTGTAAGTGTTCCCTCGTGTCCTGAGATTCTGGGGCTGGGGGCATCCCAGCAGCCAATTACAAGAACATTTACCTCCAAGGGCGCCTGGGTGGCTCAGTTGGTTAAGCGACTGCCTTCGGCTCAGGTCATGGTCCTGGAGTCCCGGGATCGAGTCCCGCATCGGGCTCCCTGCTCAGCAGGGAGCCTGCTTCTGCCTCTGACCCTCCACCCTCTCATGTGCTCTCTCTCTCTCATTCTCTCTGTCCCAAATAAATAAATAAATAAATAAATCTTAAAAAAAAAAAAAAAAAAACATTTACCTCCACGAGACACGCCTGAGACCCCGGAAGCTGGACATGGAGGATCAGAGCAGCAGGCTGAGGGACTGCTGCTTCACACCCAGCTGCTGAAAAATCCAGATTCCAGGGCTCCAGCCCAAAGTCGCTGAGGCAGAACCCCTGAGGGTTGGAGCCTGGGGGTCTGCATTTTTCACGAGCATCTTGGGTCACTCCTGGGTTATTGCAAAGCCTGAAGAGTCCTGGATTCAAGTTTAATTCACTCGTTAGAATTTCTTGAGGGCAAGGTGTTGGGTTGGATCCCTCTGAGTAGCAGTGTCTCCGAAAAGGTCTCTGCCCTCCAGCATCTTTACAGCACAGCTAATAAAATAAGCCTGGAAGTGCGTGCAAACGGTTAGTGTACATAAGCCGTATCGGAACGAAGAACAGCTTAGAAATCAAGATGTGTGCCAATGCACAGAGGTTTCCACGCCAGGCCGAGCACGAGCCCCCTGGGGCTGCTGCTTAAAGTATAGCCGAGCCCCACCCCAACCCACTGAATCATCATCTCCAGGAATGGGACCCAGGAGTCACATTAGTTAAGAGCCATTGGGTATTGCCATGGTCAGCCAGGCTGGGGAAGAAAGGCACGTGAGGAAAGCTCCCCAGAGCAGGTGTTCCGGTTTGCCTAGTGGGGAGGAGAGAGAGGTTATTCCAGGCCTGGAGTGTCGGGGGACCTGCTGTTACAGGATACCTGTTGTGGCTACAGCAGGAGGAGACAAGATTGGAGACAAATGGGAGGCCAGAGCCTATTGGAAGTGAGCCTTTATTCTCTAGGCGGCGGGAGCCACGTTGTTTTGAGGAAGGGATGTTTTAAGAAAATGAATCTGTCCGTAGTAGAATACTCTTAGGTGGCCCCATACTGAACCTTGGCATTATTGACATCCGGGGCTGGGTAATCCTTTGCTGTGCACTGAGGGATGTTAGTGGCAGCCCTGGCCTCCACCCAGTCGGTGCCCAGGAGCCCCACCGCCTTACCGTGGTGACCATCAAAATGTCTCCAGATTGCCAGATGTCCCCTGAGGGGTGGGAGGAAACAAAATCCGCCCTCTGCCCCCATTAAAAACCACCCATCTATATGAAGTTGCCATTTCTATAGGTCACGACTGGCGGAAGGTAGCAATTCCATATGGTCCAACTTAATAGTACCAGTAAGTGATACTAAAATGTTAACAAAAGCTAGCATTTATTGAACTTTTTTTGCCTCACGCCAGACACCGTTCCAGGCATGATCTGTGTGCTAACTCATGTAATCCTCCTCATGACCCCACGAGTTAGGCACAGAGAGCTCGTGCCCAGGTCTCAGAGCAGAGCTTGCAGTCAGACGTCGACGGTCTAGCTCCTGAAGCTGAGTGCTTAACCATGATGCTAAGGGTGTCCGATGCATTAGCCCTGAGCTATTGTGACTTGGGAGAGCTTGCGCAGAAAAAGCGGTGGGCGGGGCTTTCCTCTTTCGGAGGCGCAGCTGTGTGAGTGTGGGCAGGCCCCTTGGGTCTTGAGCCCTCCCTACCCCGTAAATACAAGCCACAGTGATGATGACCATCAGTCATTCTTCATGATTGTCATTTTTATTAAAATATACATGGGACCCCTGGGGGACTGATGGGATTGTTTTGTTAGTAGCCCAGTCACTGTGGAAAACACTAGCCCAGAAAGGAAGTTTTGCCTCTGGCCCAGATATCAGAAAGCCTCCCAGTGCGGCAGGCAGAAGGCATTCACCCCTCCAGCAGTGCCCAGTGCACCCAGCTATGGGTTGGGAGGATCGTCTTTGGAGAAAGAAGGCAAGTCTTTGCCAAGTTCTGACCAAATTTCAGCTTAGTTTTTCTTCCTCTGATGCCTTCCCCACCAGATCAGGGGCTGGTATAAATTTTGTGAGAGCCAACAACCTCAAGCCTGGATCATCAGATGAGCCAAAGCAATAACCTCATCTGTGGCTAAGACCCACCCCACCCCCAATCAGCTGGAGGAAGCCTTCTGAAAGTAGGAGGCAGGTGGTTTCTTGTTCTGTTCACTCTGGATTCCAAGCCCTGTTCTTGGCTCAGGGAGCTAATTGTCCATCACACTTACATTTTGATAATCAGGATGATTGACTGTCTCTCTCCCCATTCACATTATAAATATTGCTATTAATAATAAGCTTTCAATAAAAGCTCTAGCTATGGGCCAGGCCTAGCTCCCAGCACTCTCTATATATAGTGACTCATGGAGTCCTCACAACTTCCTTCTCAAGTGGGAATTCTTGTTCTTGTTGTATAAATGAGAAAACTGAGCCGGCTCACAGAAGCGATTTGCCCAGAGTCCCAGAGCTAGTAAATGGCAGAACTTAGGATTCAGTCTGATCGATTCAAACCCCCAAACCCATGTTCTCAGCTACTGCCCCGGAGGGCACTCTGTCTCAGCTCTAAAAAGTTCACCTCTGTTAAAAAAGAGACAACAGGTCCAAATAGAGTCACTTGTGCTAAGCCCATATCACCAAACCAAAACGTAATACCTAACCCAATTGCAGTTTCAGCCTGCCCCAGACATGTGCTTAGCCAATCAGTCTGGAATTTCCCTGGTCAGCTTAATGAAGTAGTCTGCCTGATAGACCCCTTCTGTCCCCCAAAGAAAGATGAGATCGTCTACTCTTTCCCTGTCCCTGCCCCCTTCTGCTTATACAAGTCTCCCATCTTGTACAGCTCCTTGAAACTCCTTTCTACTTGCTAGATGGGATGTAGCCTGATTCAGAAATCACTGAATAAAGCCAATTTGATCTTGAATTTACTCAGTTGAATTTTACTTTTTAACATCTCAAGTCACTAAGCTCTTCTGTTTCCAAGAAAGGTGTTGGCATCTTCCCCATGTAAAGAGAAACCTGTAAAGAGAAACATCAAGGTCATTCCCAAGCTCTTTGCCCTGACCACAGACTCTTAAAGTCCTTTCCGTGGGCTGAGTGCAGGATCTTCCAGAAACAGCTGGGCCATCCTTGCGGTTTGGAAAAGCTGACCATTTGTGGGGATGCACAGCCATGCAAGCAATTACCATCGCTTTATCTCAGTGTCCCTACTGGATCTTGGCAGCCCAGGGGAGTTGTATTCAGCCCACAGATGTGTTTTATGTGGCAGTACCTGATGATCTGCATCGTTCTTTGGTAGTTTTAATTAGTGGTCAGCATTTTAGAAGTCACATTTTATTCTCCATGTGGATGCCCAGCCCTATTGAATAAATAGACAAATGGTGGCATCAGATCAGGCCTGAACTCCCAAATGTGCCGTTTGGCTAGAATATAGGTGCACCTGCCCCACCATCCCCAGACCAGGGCTTGCCCTCTCTGGTTCCCCTTTCCGCCTCTCCCCACTGCTCCCCAACACTGAAGCGGATGTCAGCCCCTGACCATCCTGTTGCCTCTTCTGCTCGCCTCACACCAGCCCACTTTGCTCACTTCTGCCGTGTGAGCTCGTAAGCTTGGTGAGGACAGGACCACACTTTATACCCTTTGAAATTACAGTACCTAGAAGAATGTGATAATTAATTCCCACTAGACCAGAAACTCTGAGTCCGTGCAGAGAAAGCAGAACATTCTGTTCTCACTCGCATGAACCGCCCCAGCTTTGGGTTGCTGACACATATTCTGGTCAATAAAACCAACATACCTTGAGGTAAGGCCATATATGTCATGGCCTTATAAAGAAAACCCACAGTGACCCAAGATGATAGTCTAAAAAGAGGGAGCTCTTTCTAAAATACTGTCACTCTTAAGCTTTGTTTTTTATAAAAACAACAGTCTCTAGGTTTCTGGAGAATCTAAAATGACATCTCACACTAAAATATGAGATAAAAAAAGTTAAATAACTAGTCGGAAATAGCAAAGATAGTGAACAAAACCTTAAACATTTGTTTCAGTTGAACCCTAGATGGTATTTTGTGTCTTCCTTTAATAAATCCCTGCTAGAACCCAACTACATCAGGAAACAAATGGGAAAAGGCTTTCCAAAGACAGTAAAGCCATAGAAATGCAAGGTTAGGACTTGCACGCCATTTTCCCCTGAGGCAGATTCAGCACACTGTTGGTCTGCTGCCTGCAGAAGCCTTCAAACAAAGGAAAACAGTTGAAGGAAGACACCCAGGTGACATATTTTAAGAGTTCCAGTGTCCTCAGCCAGTGGCAACCAGTTTGAAGTTTCTCACCTGTCCGAAATGCTCTTCATTGACTGAACTCCCTGACTTAACTTTCCCACAGCAAAGTGTGAAAACAAATTGCTGAGCCAAGGAAAACATTTCACATGGCCCTGGCCACGGTACATTCTAGTGGGATCTGAGCAGAGTCAAACATCTAAAGAGAAGAGCCTGTCATCAGTCCACCAGCAGGCTGCTATGTGACTAGGGATGTACCCCCAAGAGATCAAGATAGGGAGCAGTTTGGGTCTCGAGCCACTTTTTGTAGATCTTCTGGCACCCCAACAGCAGGCAGATGGTGGGGCGTAGGGGTTAAGTTATGACATTGGGGTGCCGGGCTGACTCGGTAGAGCATGCAACTCCTGATCTCAGAGTCATGAGCTCAAGCCCTACGTTGGGCATAGAGCTTATTTTATTTTTTTCTTAAAATTTTTAAAATTTATTTGTCAGTGAGCACAAGCAGGGGGAGCGGCAGGCAGAGGGAGAAGCAGGCTCCCCACTGAGCAGGGAGCCCAATGCGGGGCTCTATCCTAGGACCCTGGGATCATTACCTGAGCCGAAGGCAGACGCTTAACCGACTAAGCCACCCAGACATCCCTAGAGCTTACTTAAAAAAAAAATAAAATTAGTTAATGACATTATTCCAACCATATGTCTGGAGAAAGTGCATGTCCTCATTCTCTCTTTACCCACACCAGAAGCAGACACTGAGGGTCACACACCAGGCAGGATAACCCAGCAATGAATGGATTTAGAGGTCAGCCAGACTTGAGTCTCTCATACAAGTGGCTTAGCTCCATGAGTGGGGATATTAATATTTCACAGCATTGTTACGAGGGCCCAGTGACCATAATGCATGCAAAGCTGTTGCTGTCCAAGATGAGACCCACTAGACACACAGGACTATTTAAATTAAATCACTTCCTTAAAATTAGTTTCCAGGCCTCACCTGCCACGGTCAAATACTCAGCAGCTCCAGGTGGCTTAGTGGCTACCGTACGGGACAGCATGGATACAGACTATTTCCATCAGCATAACAGTTCTGTTAGATAGCACTGGAGAACATCCAGGCCCAGTTCCCCACAGAGCAGGAGGGCTCAGTTACCAGACACTGTGACCGTCGCCACTCCTGGAGGATGTTGTAAGGTCCTGCCGAAAGGAGCAGTGGAAGTCGGGTAGACCGCCAAACCCATGGCTGTCTGTGAGGCCCCCGGGATCAGAGCTGCAGAGAAGAAGCCCATACCCCATCCAGCCCCCTCCTCCCCAGCCCTCAAAGCAGAGAGGTTATAGGACTTGGCGAATCCACTTCTTTTTTTTTTTTTTTTTTTTAAGATTTTATTTATTTGAGAGAGAGCACGAGATGGGGGAGGGTCAGAGGGAGAAGCAGACTCCCCGCTGAGCAGGGAGCCTGACGCGGGATTCGATCCTGGGACTCCAGGATCATGACCTGAGCCGAAGGCAGTCGCTTAACCAACTGAGCCACCCAGGCGCCCCTTGGCGAATCCACTTCTTAAGAGGCCAACAGTGGGTAAGCCCAGTGCAGGTGTCCTTGTGCTCAGTTTCCCCATTCCTACCAGAGCCCTGTGGAATTTCTCTATGTTAAAGGCAGGTTTGTGTAAATATATTTCTAAAACCATGGTCCTGGGTCCTTAATTCAGTCCTTGACCCTCATAGTGAAGACCGTATCTTGGGACATGTGCCAAAAGACTTGGCTAAAAGAGGACTGGCCTCCTGCCAGAGAATACATCATTGTTTATAAAGACAACATCTCTTAAGAGCCTTAAAAATGCTCCCATCCTTTTATTTACATTTTTAAAACACAGCGCTTGGGTCAGACACTAAGATATTAACGGCAGTTCTCATAACAACTCTGTGAAGTAAGTTTTATTATCATTTTAAAGATGCAGACTCGGGGCGCCTGGGTGGCTCAGTTGGTTAAGCGACTGCCTTCGGCTCAGGTCATGATCCTGGAGTCCCTGGATCGAGTCCCGCATCGGGCTCCCTGCTCGGCAGGGAGTCTGCTTCTCCCTCTGACCCTCCCCCCTCTCATGTGCTCTCTCTCATTCTCTCTCTCTCAAATAAATAAATAAAATCTTTAAAAAAAATAAAAATAAAGATGCAGACTCAGTGGCACAGAGAGGTTAAGTAATTTGCTGAGGGTCACACAGGCATGAAGCAAGGAATGAGATTTGAACCCATGACAGTTTGGCCCTCTTGTGGGACCATGTCATGGGAACCCATGACATGTCGTGCCCTCTTGTGGGACCCTATCCTGAGGAAATAAGCTCAAATGCAAACAAAGCTGTGTACATTAAGGTAACCACCTGACGGCATTTATGATATCAAAATTGGATACAGCCTAAATGGTAAAGGTTTGGTGAAGCAAGCTGCGTACATATATTACTGTACGACATTTTAAATGCAATGACATAAGTAACATGGTGAGGAGATGTGAGATGATATATTGATGCAAAATTGTAAAAAAAAAAAAAAAAAGTTAAAAACTAGATAGAAATAGTTTAAAGAGAAACATGTCCGTTTGCCATTTGGGGAGGTGGGGTTGGCAACAGTGTGAGCTTTTTTTTCTCCTTTCTGCTTTATTATAATTTATGTACTTTCCAATTTGCTTAGAAAATTTCCTTTTCCAGTTGAAGTTTTTTAAGAAAAAAATGTTTAAGGGCATAGCCCTATATGCACTATCCTATTTCTTGAAAATTGGAAAAGGGCCCCGTGAACCAGGTGAAACAGGGACTTCTGGAGAAAATGGAGCAAGTCTGAGGGACTGGAAGGTTTGCAGGCCCTTGGCAGAGGGGTGAGAAAGGCACAGTGTGGATAATTTCATCCTTCTTGTTCAAAAGGAGAGGCCTACAGCCACAGTTTGCGCCTATGAAAAGCACCAGAGCAATCTTGACAGAGTAACACAAATGGAAGGGCCTCGGGGACCCAGCTGGCCAGAGCACAGTGCCTTTATTTCCAGCTCCTCTTGCGGCTTGGCCAGCCTCCTTTTCCCTTCTGTGCTATGCTCTTTCTTCCTGCTGCGCTTTCTTTTTGGTTTTTATTTGGGAGAAGTAGCCTGAATGGGACTCCAGAGCCTTATTTCAGAATTGTGAAGACAAAACAGCATTCCAGGATCTTTGTGTTTGGTAAAACCCACTGCAGACAGATGAAATTGGTCAAATGATGTATGAAAATGTTCAATCTTAACACATTTCCCATTCCCCCTTGTGATAAAACAACTCCGATTCTGTTCAGGTTCCTTTCTGAAACAGGGTTGTAACATCTCCTGTTTCTCCTGCGCCTGATATGGGGCGCCCATTTTATAGCCACCACCCTGAGGAAATGACGGAGGGAGGGAGGGAGGGAGAGAAGGAATGAGAAAGGGAAGTGGAGGTTTTGAATTGCTGGTTCTTGAGTCTGTGTACTTAAACAATGGTTCTACCTCAGTGGTTCTCAGGCCTGGATGCACATGAGAATCACCTGGGTGCCCAGTCCAATTGGATGAGCATCTCTGGGGGTGTGACCTTGGCCCTGGCATTTGCCACATCTTCCCAAGTGATTCCACTATGCAGTCAGGTGGGAACCAAGGGCCTACCTAAGGTAAAGGGAAGGACAGCAGCTGAGTCAAGCCTGATTCATTTACAACCAGGTGAGGTGACTCTTCCCCTCCTTATGTGATTTGTACCTAATATAATCGGCATAATGAAGTCTAATATCAGTAGAAGCTTGGGAAGGTTTTTTTTGTTTTTTGGTTTTTTTAAAGAAAAGCTATGTCACCAAACCTTTTCTTTTTCCCCACCTCATAAAAAAGCAACTGGGAAGCATCCCCACTATTACAAATGATCTGGGAGGAGAAAGGACCTCCCTCTACCCCAGGGCCAAAAAGTCTAAATTGTGGCTCTCAACTGTGGCTTCCAGGTGGAATCGTCTGGGAGCTTTAAAAACACTCGTGACAGGCCTTACTTCCAGAAATATTCATGTAGCTGGTCTGGGGTGTGGCCTGGACCTCAGGATTTATTCAAGCTCCCCAGGCAATTCCAGTGGGCAGCCAAAGTGGATGTCACTAGTAAAACCTTCATGGTGGCTCTCTACTCTGGCTTCATCAGAATTCCTTTTGGCCTTTTCTTCAAAACACCCGTTTTCAGAGAGATTTTGACCTTGGGTAAAGCCCAAGGATCTGGCATTCTGCCTCCCAGCTGCAGCTGGCTGCTTGGGGCAAAGATCCACTATTCTCAGAGTTCACCTAAGCCATGACCTGGAGTCTCGTCTATTAGGCAGCAACCGTGTGCCTCGCTGGGCAAGCTTGTGTTCACAAGCACGTTGGGCTCCCTAATTCAGGGAGACTGAGATGTGGGTATTTACAGCTGTGACACTGGGTGACAGAGACATTCTTATTGACATGAAGACTTTCCCAAGGGGCTAGGACCCCTGCCAGGGGCAGTTTTGAGGCCAGGCTGGTTGTGAAGGGCCCAGCACACAAACGGGGAATGTTCCTCTGGAAGGAAGAATATGGAAAGTCAGCAGAAGGTGACCCAGCCCAGAGGGTTAGTTTTCTTAGTGAGTTCAGATGGCACTGTTTAGGGGGAACTTTGGCAACTTGGCACACCCACAGCAAGGACACCTCTTTACGGGGCAGTGAGCAATCCATCTTTCTTCCTGCAGTGAGTTTTGTGAGCTTGCCATGAAATCACTACCCCAGAGTGTCTTCTGCACCAGTCTGCATTACCGTAGAAAGGTAGCCTTCCTGGTTGAGATGGTTAGTTTTTAAACCCAGAAGCCCCCTGGCCCCCATTTCCTCATCTATAAAGAAGGTAAGTAGCAGCCCTGACCTCACATGCATTTGTGATTGTTGGGAACAAAAGAGATTGATTCCTATAGGAATTTGGCAATAAAGGGTATGTGTTATAATTAGCACTTGGATGCCACTCTTTTTTTAAATGGGATTTCTTGGAGTCCCCAGTGTTAATGGGTTAATCCATAAGGTTCGCAGAACCAAGTGGTTAGGGAGGCGTTAGAACCTTTCTCTCCCAGGGCCTGCAGGTCCGAGTAGGAACGTTTCAGAAATGGGAACGCTTACCCTTTTGCAGCCTGGACTCTTCACAAATGGACACACAGACCTTCACTGCGCTGTCTGAGGAGGAAGCAGCATGGACACTGGGCTATGCAAGAACCCAGACTCTGGGCTGAGCAGACCTGAGTGTGCATTTCTCTCTCTTCCCTAGCAGGATGGCACAGGCAAATGACTTGACTTTTCTGTGCAAGAATTAAAAGGCAAAACATATGTCAAATGTACAGTAACCCATAACAGAAAAGCAAGGGCCTGAGTGCAAATTGAAAAATACCTTTAAGTAACGTATATAACAAGTGGGCTCTGGGATAAAGGAGCCCCAGTGAAAGGCCTCCATTACGCAGTGCTAAAGACAAGCTCATATGCTCTGCTATCCCAGGGTGAAGCCTTAAGCAGCAATTTTTGCAACATCTCCTATTTGGCATAAATCTTAAACCATACTGTACCTGTTCCTTGAACATTAAAATGATTAAATTTTTGTTAACATTGAGCAAAACCTATGCTCCAGAAAAATACACCGTGTTTATCCTGTGGCC
The DNA here is from genome assembly GCF_011800145.1 of Mirounga leonina. Classification (NCBI taxonomy): domain Eukaryota; kingdom Metazoa; phylum Chordata; class Mammalia; order Carnivora; family Phocidae; genus Mirounga; species Mirounga leonina. Next base: position 44,258,056 of record NW_023270305.1, read on the forward strand.
CCAAGTCTCCCTCTGGCATCTGGGGTCTGAAAGCCCAGGAGCACAGGTTTAAGGGAACCACAAATAGCAGGCAACCAGGACCCTTAATCCCCTTTTCTTGCTCCTTGTTCTTCAAAGGCCTTTTAATCTAAACATGAAGGTGACAGACTGGCTATTTCATCAAAAGACTCCTAAAAAAAAAAAAAAAGTTTAGCTATCATTGCCATGTTTTGGGAAAAAAAACAAAAACTTTAAATCCAGTGTGTGGTATTTGGTGCAGGGCTGCTCTTGTGGAAGTCCCTGTGGGAAGGAAGCTTCCCCACTTGAGAAGACAGTGGTGATCCAACATTTTCTTTACAATAACAAAGTCATCTGGACAAAGTCATCGGGACCTGTGCATAAGCAAAGTATCTTCTGTTGAGCAGACTCATATGCTTGGAGGGGGGGAAATACCTGCAGCAGAAAATAACCATCCCTTCCTTATGGCTGGAACCAGTCCTGAGGAACATCCTACAAGACCCACTTGGTGGCCCCAGGATTGGGGCGGGGCGGGGGGGGCGGTTTGCTGAGCAGCATCAGCCTTCCGCATACAGGAGGAGACTGTTACTAAAGTGAAAGAGCCTTTGGATATTAGTAATACCATTAATATCACATTGGTATAGGTAGTGACCCTTACAGGCCACAGAGCATGTTCAAGGGCATGACCTCTTTCATGCCCTTGCTGATCCTCCAGTGGAACGAGGCCAGGTGTTGTTGGAAACGAGAAGCAGGTTGGTGGCTTCCCAGGTCCTGCATTTACCAGATGGTGGCCCTGGCCCCGACTTCAGTACAAACCCTGTGCGCTGCCACCCCCGCCCCAGTAAATGCTCACAGGGCTAATTAAATTTGATGAAAACGATAAAGCAAACCACAGCCCGGGTCTGGTTTAGTGTGTTTTCTCTCTCTTATCATCAAATTCTGAATATATGCACTTAGTTTAAAAATAACCTGGGTTTTTATGAACTGCCAAAATGAACTTGGTGTCCTAAACACACTTGCTGCCTTCTTTATCCCCAGCATCTGACATAGTAGCAATAACAGTGAAGTGCTTCCTCACATGAGCAGGCTGATCAGTGGTCCCACATTCTCCAAGCAAGAGGTGCCCGGCGGGGAAGTAGGAGCTAGTTTGCAGACACCTTTACCTCCAGTCACGAAGGCTGGAGGGGCCCCTTGGGGCTTTTCCTAGAGGCTTTTCCCTCTGGCCCAGCCTTCTCTGGGGGGAGTGGGGGGTTGGGGGAACGAGAGCTCTGCCAGAAGAGCATGCTGACCTTCCTCTCTTCCGCAGCTGCCATTCTGGGTACGTGGGCGCACGCTGTGAGCATGCCGACCTCCTGGCCGTGGTGGCCGCCAGCCAGAAGAAGCAGGCCATCACCGCCCTGGTGGTGGTCTCCATCGTGGCCCTGGCTGTCCTCATCATCGCGTGTGTGCTGATACAGTAAGTATTTGCCGCCACCCCTAATGTCAGGTCCCACTCACTGGGCCATCTGCAGCTTGCCCAGATGACAGGGCCCCCTCGGCGTGGCTTATTGCTGTGGTGTCTGATTGGTGTCAGCGAAGCCGAGAGGATCTTCGGTAACGGCCACGCTGTGTCAAGGGCACGCATCCTGGGAGGGTCCCCAGCAGTGGGTCTGTGCACTGCTGGAAGCCAGTGGAGAAGCAAAGGTGCGTGCTCTCTCTCCGCCGCTGGGGTTGGAGCCTTCAGAGTTATGATGGGGACGTGCAGGCATTCCAGAGAGCTAGAAATGGCTCCCAGCTTCCTTTGGCAAGTGGCAGAGGTGCTTCCTTTCTGCCGAAGGCACTTTGCAAATCCCAAAGCCACATCAGACGTCTCGGTTACCATTTGGACAGGCTGATGGCAGCCCTTCCCCTTTCTCCACTTCTCTCCCCCTCCTGCATCTTCCAAAACTCATCTTGCATGTTCCAGAAAGCCTTCCTGAGCCCTAGACCAACAGAGACCCTTTTCTTGGACTTATTTGCTTGCCCATATCTGGACTGCTCCACGGAGGGAGACTCCCTAGTGCTGTGTTCACAGCATCTGGCCAGACGTAGTCCCTGGAAATATCTAGAGACATCTAATTCACAGAGCAAGGCCTCTGAGAATTTATACCTAATTGGCTATGCATAAGGAATTCACAGAAGAGCTAAAGGCTCCCAGTCGGCTCAGTGTAAATTAACTCATGATAGAGATGGTAGTGGATGGGCCATCCCGGCAAAGGCCAGAGGAGGCAGCTATGTGTTAATGAAGAAAGCCAGACTGTAGCCCTCTGAGGTTGTGTGGAGTTTGGACAGGTAATTATGAGTCTCTGTCCTGTTTTGTTTATTGGTTTGTTGCTGTTGGGGCAACATCCACGCCTCTGGTTCTGGCAGCAAATGGATGCCCCGTAGAGCCCCGCCCTGCTCACGGCGGCCCTAGTTTCAGTCCTTGTGGCCCACGCCAACATTACATGGTGCAGGAGGAGGTTGAACTGAGCCGGCCCTTCCTTCCTCTTCAAGCAGTATGTGTCCCTCTCCCACCTGTCTTGGAAAAGACAGAATGGACAAGCAGTCCTGGTTCGGGCTGGAAAATAGCCCAGGCTCTGCCGCACATGAGGGCAGTTCTCATGGCTGTCTAGCTGTGTGTGCTCACACATCATGTCCATAGTCCTCTCTTTCTGTGGCCAGGAGGGTCCCAGAGCCTCAGGAATAAGAACTGCATGCCCCTCTGAGCTTCTCCAGAGGGATTTAAAAGCAAATTTTGCCAGATTCTCTGGAGACAGGGACAGTCTAGGATGCCTGGACGGCCTCTCTCTTTCCCAGGAAGGCAGCTGGTCCCACCTCCCTTCTGTCTTTTCCCAGCCCATCCTTGCTAGAGACCAAGTCCAGAATCCCTGAGCCAGAGACTAAGCCCTTACCCTAACCAGGCTGCTGGTTGCCTGCGCATGGGGCCCTCCTGAGTTGCAGAGTTGGTTGGGACCAGCTTATCCCATGCCAGAGGGTCCTGGAGGCCTTGGTCTCACTGCGCTGGAATGCTCCTTGCTAGGAAGCGACTGGAATAAGCCCACTGCTAACCGACTGCAAAAGAGTAATCTCTGATGATGGATCTGGAATCAGACCGCTCTGGCCACCCATGACAGAAGTATGTTATGCAGAAAGGTCTCAGGCTCCTTCTCAGCTCTGCTGCCCAAAGATTTGGGGGCCCTGGTAGCCTTCCCAGGACAGTGCCAAGAGAGGGGCTAGGGTAGGGATCATGAGATGCCACCAGGCACCAAGGGGGCAGCACAGCAACAGGCTTGTTTTCTCATTTGTGTCTGGGCCTGTGTCTACCGGGACACCCTGCCCAGCCCCCGTGTGTGGATGCGTGGATTAGGCACGTGTCGGGGTTACACTGAGTAGAAACAAAGTCCTCCGTGGTATCCCATGGGAGACAGCTCTAAGTATCTACATAATCAGTGTCTTCCTTAGTGCTTTCTTCTCTGCCCTTCTTTTGGGTTCCCTGGTTCTTTTTTCGTGCGAACTCCGCCCGCTGTTCATTCCCGCCCACAGAGGGAGGCAGGAGCACTCGTAACCCTGGTGCTCCAGGGCTCCGTGTGACACGGGTTCCCCAAGAGGTTGGGTTTGCCAGAGCTGGAGAATGGTAGTCCACGGAAAGATTCAAAGCCGTGGCAATTCGTGACTCGTTCTCTCATTCTTCCCACGGTCTGTTCAGCCCATCCATGTTCCTTGCTTTGCTGCTGGCAAGACCTGAGGGATGCTTGCCCTCCCCAAGCCCTCACAGCCCTGCCAGCCGGCAGTGGCTGCTTTGTCCCAACCCTGACAGCCGTTCTGAGCCCCCCACCTGCTGTGTTGTGAAGAAAGCAGCCGGGGAGGCGGCCAGGTTGCCCCGAAAGCCGGGAGCAGAGCCATGCTCACAGAGCCGGTCCCTGAGGGGCCAGCAGGTGCTTTTGTTGCTGGCCAGCATCTGCCCCAAAAGCCACCACCCTACAAGGCGCTCAGCCCCCTGCTGTGTGTGGCCAGCCCTCTGGAGGCCTCCACGGGAAGGCTGCCCTAGAGCCCAGAGCTGCGCCAGGCTCTTCAGCGGCCGCTGCCCCAGCCGGGCACCCCTGCCCCAGGCTCCTGCCCAGCCCGTGTTCTCTGTCCACAGCTGCTGCCAGGTCCGAAAACACTGTGAGTGGTGCCAGGCTCTGGTCTGCCGGCATGAGAAGCCCAGTGCCCTGCTGAAGGGAAGGACCGCGTGCTGCCACTCAGAAACAGGTAAGGGGCCGCGGCGAAGAGGGACCCCTTTCCCTTGGGAGACACAGTTGGGTGGAGAAACCACCGCCTTCTCCAGGGCAGGGCAGACGTTCTTAGAGGGTGAAGCAGGAAGAGGGTGTTTACCCTCCCAAGTCAGGTTAACTACTCGAAAAACTGAGTAGTTAAAACTAAACTACTCAGAAGGAAGCGCTTTTATCTTTACTGGTCTGCGTGACCTTTGACAAGTTGGTTGGCCTCTCTGAGCCTCCGTTTTCTTATTTAAAAGATGTGCAAGTTGAATAAGTACTGATATAAAGGACCGAGTAGAGCGTATCACAAACCGTAGACGCACAACCGATTTTCATTCTCTTTCCCTTGAGAAAGTCCCCTGCCCTTTCCCATCGGTGAAAGGAGGGATTTGGCCCACAGGTCTCACAGGACTCTAGCTCTCGGATCCTGTGATCTTTAAGCCTACCACTGTTCTGTGAATATTTTCACTGACATCCATGAAGAATACTGGGCATCCAGAAGTGGGACCAAACCCGCATCTCAGGAGTCCTCACCTGAGCATGACCAGCTTGGGGCTCACGGAGGCAAATGGCTCCTTTATCCAGACAAGCCCTAGAAAGCCACACATCAACAAGTTTTTCTGAACTGCTCTTGTGACCAGTAGAGCCCATCATAAATTCGAAGTTCCTTTTCAGGAAGTAGTGGGACAGGAGACACCACAAGCTCATCCCCCAAGAGGGACCTCCTCTAGTTAATAGTTGACATTCCAGAAGCTCACGGTTGCATGAAGAAGGGTAGGAGGAAGGGCGGCGGGAAGCTGGAACTCCAATGTGTCCATTAAACCTCTTGGCGATCAGCCCCACAAGGCGCTGAAGGCCCAGGAGCCATAGTAATTGTGCAGGAGCAGTCCTCCTCAGTTAGGAGGCCCACAACTCTTGAGGATGCTAATCCATTAATCCTTACAATGGCCTTAGGAGGAGGAGGATTTGTGAGTGATGCGGGTAAACTGAGTCTGCCAAAGGTCCACTTGGGTCCAACCATCAGTCCACGGGGAAACTAGGATGAGAACCAGGGCCTCTGAAGGCCCCACTCACCTCTCTCTTCCACTGCCTCAGAGGACCATCCACTGAGCTAATGAAGTTTTTATATTGTTGCTTGGAACCAATAGGAAAATAGTTTAAATCTTTAAAAGAAAATTTATAGTAGATTTTGTGCCATTTGTGTGCACCTCAGGAGAGTCATTTAAGGTAGAGGAAGTTTCTTATTAATGTTACTTCTCTGCCCACATTTGGAAAGACATTAGCTTTGAGCCTCCCAAGATGGCCCCTGAGGCTGAAGCCCGCTCCTGTCCGCCTCCAGAGGAGCCATGGGAGGGACCAGGACAGGAAGATGTCTAGGCTGCGCTGGACTCTAGAGCTGCCGGGAGCTAGGTCCTTGCCACCTCCCGTGAGCCACAGGGGACGCCTCAGAGCCCTACCCATTGAGAAACAAATGGGTCCATTCTTAGCTGGCCTGAGGGGAAGCCATTCTGCCACCAGAGTCCTGGACCAGCCCACGAGCTGCCCGCCAAGCCATCCCTTCCAGGGGAACTGGCCGCAGGCTGGGCTGACTCTCCTCACAACACGGAGCATCCCCACTCTCTGCTGCCATGACTCACTTCACATTCCATCAGCCTTGCCTTTGGCACCAGAAGCACAGTTTCAGAAGCTGCTGCCCCTGAGGTGGAAACCAGAGGAATTTTGGACTTGGGCCTGACTGCCCAAGAGAACCTGGTGACCTTGGCTGATGCATCTCCAAGTTGTTTTCCTAGCACGACTGGGGGCTGGCCTGCAGCACTTAACTTGTTTCTCCTTCCTTCCAGTGGTCTGAAGAGCCCGGAGGGAGTTTGGCCAGGTAGACTCTGGCAGCCTGAGGAAGGAAGGACTTCTTCAGGACGAGCCGACAGACCTTCCTGTTCTGCCAGCGATCACCTGTGCAGCCTTTTTTGTCTTTTGTGGGCCTTCCTTCACAACTCTGTCAAGAACTCTGTCTGCTTGGGGTTATTTGGTGTGACCTAGAGAAGAAATCAGTGGACCACGGTTTAAAGACTGATCAAAAAAGAATTGCAAAGGGGTGGACTTCCTGTTGACCTAGCTCAGGTGTGTGCGTCTGCCGGCCTCGGAGCCCAGGGGGGTGTGGTGGTGTCTTCTGCCAGTCACGGAGACTGGGCTGTGTTTCTTTTTTATGGGCCCATCTCCCCACAGCGGTATCCATCCTGCCCAACCCTGGAGATTGCCGTCGTTGAGTTTTTTCTCATCCGTTTATTGGAGAAGAAGATGGACACAGGGTAACTGTTGGTTACATGAAGATGCCAAGTGTGAGAGGAGCTGCGTATGTCCTCTGTCCACGAGCCCCTCAACCAGCCTGATGTCTCCCGCAGGCACACGACGCCGAGGACCTCCCCAAGCCGTCGGCAGCCTCGGAGATAATTATTTATGAGATGGATGATGGTTTCATTTTTAATCTCTTAAGTCAATGTAAAATGCATAAAACCTTTTCAGACTTCTACACGAATGATGTATGTAATGCTGGCTGAAAAGCTGGCTGACTGATGACAACCATCTGGCCTCTTTGGGACGGCTAAGGCTTGGGAAGAGCCCCCCGGGGCTGCCGGGATGGAACCGGAGGAGGAGTTGCTGATGAGAGCGAAGACTGGGGCTCAGCGGCCTTGCCATTTTAGACACAAAGCAAGGAAATGCCCCAGATACAGTCCAGTAGAAAAGTTAGGCAGTCCAGCAGAGATTGGTAGCTTTGTTGGAGAGAGAGGTAGAGGGTGCCTGTGCGTGCATCCTCACGGGACAAACACAGGACTAAGTGCTGCACGATTGAATGGGTTAGCCTCCTAGTGCTCCCTCCGAGCGCGGATGCTTAGAAATAGAGCACAAGCAGAAAGCCACAGGCGTTTGGGGCCACATCCATGGAAGGGGGGCTGGTCATTTACTTTCCATGTTGTTGCTTGGTTGATTTGTGGCTTTATTTTTAAAAGGAGAAATTGAACTGTCCTATTTATTTTCTAGCATTAGAAGAAATATCCCGGTGATTTTTTTTTTCTTCCCTTTTCCATTCAGGATGCTGGTTTTATTAACAAACTCTAACAAATCACCTCCATCAGGGTGGGTCTTGCTTTTCCCTGAAAGAAGGAGAAATTGTTTTCATGGGCATCCGGGTATGTTCTGACCCATCGGGCTTGCCTGTGGAAAACACTGGTTCCCTCCAGCTAAACAGCAGAGAGCTCATCCCTAGGAATTTTCATTAAAAACTGTAAACAGAATAACAGTGAAATAATACGTGAAGTCCTTATGTGAGGGAACTCTTTATTCACTAATATTTGAAAAATGAAAGATTTCTACCTATTAAGCTCCACCCATCACGAAAGGGACCTTTAAAATATGTCAAGTTGGCTTAAAATTTCTATCAGGTTATTTTTGTCCTCCCCTCATTCTTCTTCCCAGAATGTCCATTTCGATGAATTGTCTCCTTAGTTCTTACAATTTTGAGGCAAGTGTGTGACCCGTGTCTTAGCTTTGGCACTTTGATGGAATGATGGAATGAAGCAGTGAGGGCAGAAATGGGGTCTGCTCGCCTGCTGCCCCCACGAGCGGTGCAATCACTGCAGCTCCCAGGCTTAAGCTTGCATTTCTTGCGTCCGTCCTACAGCAGCAGGGATGCGGGGGGAGGCTCCCCGGTAGCATCTTGCTCAGAGACCGGTCCCACTGACCCGGGTTTGCAGAGCCCCATTTTCACTCCTCTCTCTCATCGGACCCTCCTGAAAGTCTGAGAGCCTGGCGAGAGAGACCAATGGCAGTGGGTAGTGTGTTTTTAACTTCAGGACATTTTTACTTGAGGACAATCTTTTCTCAGTCTTTTGGAGACTATTTGAGGTCTGGTTGCCTTCAGAGAATAGGAACCGATGGGAAATGTTTTGTGGGGCTTTCTTCACCTGATGGAGGGTAGGAGCCATGTTCGGTCTCCAGGCGTCTTTGCAGAGATGTGAGGAGGATGAGAACCTTCTCGCGCCCCTGCAGGACTTCACCTTTAGTGTCTGTGAATGCTCTGGTCCTCACGCTACAGGCGCCCGCGCCCCTTCCGTCGTGCTGTGCAATCATTCTGTGAACCGTGCAGTGAACAGGTGTGGGCCTCGTGTGAGTGCTCCCGAGGCAGTTCTCTGTAAACCCGCAGGTCTGAAAAGAGTTGGAAGCAGAGGCTAGGTGACGGCGGGCCTGGACGGACCTTCATCCATGCCCAGGATAGGAGAGCCTTGCTTCTTTGTGGTTTCTCTTTAAAAATCAGATGGCCAGCAAGCATTGGATTCCTGGGCCATTTCATGGTATTGGTACATTTTGAGTTAGCTGTAAAAATGCCCCCTTTTGAGGTTAAAAATGCGTCTTCGAACCCATCTTTACAGGTTCCCTGTGTTTCCTTGGCCTCTAGAAAGCCAAGGATTATGACTGGGGATTCGTTCCTGAGGCTTTTCCTGGTCCGCAGCCACACACCTGGGAGCAGGGAGCAGAGCTGCTTCCAATGTCTAGCTCAGGAGAAATGAAAAGCCCCCATTAAAAAAAAGGGGGGGGTGCTTGCAGATACTTGATGGAGCCTAGATCTCCCACTGTTCTACAGGCTGTGACATCTCTAAGCATACTGGCCAGAAACCTTTTCTTCTAGATGGAAAGATAGCCGTCAACCCTGATCTGGAAGATGCTTCTGACACACGAAATCAAGCAAGATATGAGCTTGGCCATTGTGTTCCAACAGAGGAGGTGGGCAGTGTCCCAGAGTCTGTCTTCCTAAGAAAGGAGGAAGTGGGATTGACACTCGGCCACCAGGGCATTGGTGAGGCAGGAGGAGGTGTGGTTCTAGAGCTTCCTGGCAAACTGTGCTCTGCAGGTGGAGAAGGTGCATCTTCAGCCAGATCTTGCAGGGCCGGGTTGTCTCGCTGTGCCAGGGCCACAGGTCGCTTCTCCGGGCAATTTTGGCAGAAGTGGATCGACAAGGTTCCAGTGCTGCTCAGGAGACCCTGCGCACCCAGTAGGGTCTGGGCTTCAGTGTCTCCCAACCTGCTTGGCCAAGGAAGGGGGAGGATTCAAAAGCCCGGCCCCAAAGGGCACATCACAGAAACAAGACGAACACCTATGTTTGTTATCCATGTTGGAACATAAGACCGGTCCTCTCCAGCCGCTGACTTTACCAGGCTCTCTGAAAGACCTCGTGGTGAACATACCCACAGTCCCGAAAAGCAGCCCCTCTTCCTAGGGTAGTAACTTACTGAAGTATTCAACTTTTCATTATCTTTATTATAACAAACCTGATGCTTTTTTTTTTTTTAGAACTTGTTATTCTGACTTCTGTATATGTTGCACTGAAAAGGTTAATATTTAATGTTTTAATTTATTTTGTGTGATAAGTTAATTTTGATTTCTGTAATGTGTTAATGTGATTAGCAGTTCTTTTCCTTAATATCTGAATTATACTTATTTAAAGAGTAGTGAGCAATATAAAATGCAGTTGTGTTTTTCAGTCATGTGCATTGTTGTCCAGTTGTATTGTACCTTGTTTGGAAGGATGAAGGAATGAACTCTTTTTTTTTTTTTCCTAAATCAAGACTGGAGCTTTTCTTTCATGAGATTGTCGTGTTGCTGAAAAACAAATTAAGAATTTTCTCCACACATGTGAATGATGAGGAAAAATTAGATGCTCTTTTGCAAAATGTGGGAATCCTAAAATTAACCAGAGTTGATCCCTGTTCTGCTTGAAGAAAATGAATCCTCTGAAGTTCCCAATGTATTAGTCTTTCATCCGCTATGTATCTGACAATATGCTAAATGATGCAGAGGAAAATATAAAACACACAATCCCTGCCCCCGAAGGAACTGAGATCTGGCTGAGAGACTAACATGCAAAAACTAATTCTGGACCAATTGCAGACAACTTGCAAAGAAAGCCTAAATTGTTAAGGTAGAGAGCACGTGTGAATAGCCGTGGTTCTCCAGCTGTGCTCCCCAGACCGGCAGCATCAGCATCACCTGGGACCTTCTCAGGAATGCAAATTGTTAAGCCCCTCCCCCAGACCTGTTAAATTCCAGAGGTGTCCCACGCCCCCCTCCACCTTCTGGGTGCTTCTAATACATGCTCAAGTTTGAAAACCTCTGTCCTTTAGGACTCAGCGAAGGGCAAGTTAGTGTGGGGCCACAGTTTTTAGGAAAAGCTTTATAGAGGCTTTGTGGAGGAAATGAAACAACGCAGTTTACCCCTTAGGTGTTCAGAGTTAATGGCCATCAGAACGTATGGTCATGACTTAAGGCCTGCATTTATTTGGAATTTCTCTGCTTAGCCTAGTTGAAGGAAAAAACAGACCCGTCCACCCCTGACCCCCACCACCCTCAGTCACCCACCCTGTTCCCCACTGCCCAGTTCCTCCCTGTAAGGAACTTTCTACAACTATCCGCCCAGTTCTTACAAGCCTCACTGCACTTGAATCCCCATGGTTAAACCCCCTGCTCTTCTAACCCATGTGCGGACCTCATGCAGGTGACCTAGGAGGAGCTCATGCAGCAGGGAGCAAAACAGTGGCGGAACGGTGTGAGATCTTGGTCCCAGGGGATGCTCAGCTTCGGGAGCAAGGGCGAGCCCGGAGACCCTGTTGTCCAGGCCCCAGAGGGCTTAGGATCTCCCTGACCTGCAGGAAGATGAAAACCTGGGCAACTCCTGTCCCAAGTGTGCTGGCCTGGTAGCTGTCCCTCAACAGAGCCTTCATCCACCTCTTGGGAGAAGGAGGGAGAGACCTGCTGCCCATACTCCGTGTTCACTCCCTCCCCTTGACCCTATTCCATCTCCAGGGACCTCTCCAGGCCTTGTTTCTAACCCATGGGATGTTCTTCTTGTCCCGCTCCTTCTCCCTGATTTCCAAGCCTTCCTGCCGGGCCCCCCTCTGCCAGAGCCGGTATCGGGTGGCCGTCCCTGGTTCTAGCCAGCTGCCCTAGACTGTCCGGGGTGTTGCAGGCAGCACTCTCCCCAGGAAAAAGCGCCGATGAACTTTGAGTCAATCTTCCCTCATTTATCCAAGCTACTTGCAGTTGCCAGCTTGAATCCACGATCTGGACTGACAGGGCTAGTCTTTTTGGATGCTGTTGGCCCAAACTTCAGACCCCCGTTCTGCCTGGTCCCTGTGTCCCTGCCTCCTGCCTCGCCCCATTTTGGGGTGTCTGTGACCTCACCTTGCCTCCTGCGAACTCCGAGCTCTTTGCCCAGCAGCCCCCAGGAATTCCAGCACCAGCATTCCCTCCTCCATCTTCTGAAACCCCCTCTTCCACATTTGCTCTCTGCACTTGCTGCTTCGGCAGGCCCTGAGGTTTCTGTCCCAGCCTTTTGCCTTCAAAAATAGACAGTGACTATTCATGGGCACACAGCCTGGGGCTAGCAATGCTTTTCCCATGAAACTAGTGTCTCCCACCCCAGATCAATCAAACTGTAGAATCTGTCGGGGTGGCGCTGGGGCATCTGTTTAAAATCTCTCCTGGAGATTCTAATCCAATCCCTACTGCCTTCTAAACACACCACAGCCCAGGGAGAAGACGGCACAGGAGAGGTCTCGTGTCCGGGGCTTGAGTGCCTGGTCCCCACCCAGACCATCCCCCCACCCCCGTCCATGCTTCCGTGTCCCATGATCCAGCAGGTGGTAGCCCCTAGGGAAGCAGGGCATCCTGGACTTCCTTTCAGGTGGGATTATCTAGGGCAGAGAAGTGAGAAAACTCTGAGAACAGGAGCCTGTAAGGAGTACCATGTGACTAGCCCCTGAGGTCACGCACAAGTGGGCGACGGCTTTTCAGGAACCAAGTTTTGCAACTGGGAATAAAAAACATGGTGACACTTATGCTGAAAGGAAAACAGGAGAGAGAAAGAAAAAGAAAAAAAAAAAAAAAAGCCTCTCCCCAGGGACATTTAGTCCAGTGGAAGCTTCAGGCCCTGGCGCACCGCTGCTCAAGTACTATAGGACCAGGGGCTGCCGTGTGCCATGAAGCCCCCCAGGGCAAGCCCCGGTCCTGCCGGGGAGCCCCTCCCGGGCCGTCAGGGAGTGCAACTGAGAGCAGGTCGAAGGAACAGCTCCACTACCTGGAACTGGGCTGCCGTGCATGTTCCAGAAAGGGAATCCTCAGGTCTGGAATGTGACCTCCCCTAAGAGCTGTGCCGGGAGGAGCCAGGGTCATTTAAACCCTGGCCCGTCAGAACAGAAGCGGCGTGACTCTCCCACCTGCCTTTGGTCCCTAAGGAGATCCCGCAGCAGAGTGAGCCAGAGTGCAAGGGTTCTGGACCCCCGTGGTGGAAGGAGGCCCGGGGGCGAAGACCCGGGTTGGTTGCAGGCCTGCTGCTTGCTGGCTGTGCTCCCCTGGGGTGTTACTGAGCCCCCAGTGCCCGTCTGCCTGGCTCCTGCCTCTCTAGCTGAGGGAGCTATTGAGATAAAGTTTACCAATTCCCACTTGCTCAGCCTGATTTTTGGAATAAAAAAAACCTAGTGCTATCCGAAATGCCCCTAATATATTGTCCGGTTCAAGGGAGGCTCCACTCTCTGATCCTCTGCTGACCTTCAGTTCAAGGTAGAAGAAGGCGTGGGGAGAGGGATGTGTCATGAGAAATATTTCCAGAGAGCCAGTGGCAAATGGGGCCACAAGCAGAGGGTCACGCTCCTGGTTTGCGACCTTTAGAAGTGGCAAAGGACCCAGAGGAGTGAGGCAACTGTCCTTGGACAGAGAATGTTGTGCAGTGTGGCCTCAAGGAGTAGAGCCAGAGGCAAAAATGTGGATTTCTGCTCAATAGAGGATCTTTTCCATAGCCAGAGCCGCCCCCTGGGCTAGGGGACTCCCTACCACCAAAGCCCTCGAGCAGCAGCTGGGTGACCTCCAGGGCACAGGGGGTCCCCTGGGGGACTCGACCATGTGCTGGAAAGCCTCTGGGGTCCAGCCCACCTCCAGCACTCTAACCACTGCCTCCCGTCCAAGGGTCCATGAGCTACCAGCATTCCAAGCCATCCCACAGCCCCCTTCTGGAATAGTCTGTGAGCCCAGACTTGAGCCTCTGTCCTGCCCTTGTCCTGCTATGGGTCTTGTGGCCTCCCAGGCCTTCCTGGTAATGGAGGGGGCATCTCAGGCCCTGCACAACCCCTTCCCTCCCACCTGCTGGCATTCAAGCCTGTGGCTTTACCATCCTTAGGAGGGTCCCCATAGAGGGACCACAGCCCAAATGACTCTCAGGAGAGGGCCTTTCCTGGCTCTCTCTATCCCTAAGTGCCTAGGTGTGCTGGTGACTTGCCCTCTCAGATCCATGGTCCACCCCGTACCCCTGTGGACAGCCTGCCCAGGGCCCTCTCACCCCGTGGCTTCTGGTATGGCCACTGCGTGGCCCCAGGGGAGAGCTGAGGTGTTTCACCCCCACTCCCTCCCTGCTGCACAGGATTCACACCCCAGGGCTGGGCCCTCACCACACTTCATTTACACCACTTCCTCCCCTCTCCCTGTCCCTTCGGCCCAGGGGCTGATGATGGCTCCCCACGGACACTCTGCCAATCTTTCCCCTGCTTGCTCTTTAATTTCCAAGAATGCTTAGCCAGAGGCAAGAAATTCAGATGCTTCCAGGAGTGAAGCTGGTAATCGGAATGAGTGGGACTGTTTGGTGGAAGCGTGAATGCAAACGCCCCAGTCGGGGAATCTGGGGTGGGAGGCAGCCCTTGTGAAGAGCTGGAGGGCCCAGACCTCTTCAGAAGGGGGCGCCACGCCTCCCCTCCTGCTCCTTCTCCTGGATATCCAGCACAGTGGCCAGATTTTCCGGGTTTTTTGTTTTTTTTTTTTTTTTTCAAGAGAAGCAGGAAATCTGGACTTTTTCATAAAATAGCTCCATTTCTAAATGTGGCTCAAATGTATAAACCACGCGGTGGCCCCACCAAAATCTGTCTGCAGGTCACCATCCGTCTGCAGCCTCCACTCTCAAGCTGTCTGCTTGTCTCCGGCTCTGCCAGGCCTTTTCACGCCTCTCTGCCGGCGCAGTTCTCCTTGCTGGAAATGCCTGTTTTCTGCTTCTGTGTCAGAGCACGCTTCTGTTCCTTCTAGAACAGAAGGCTCACACCTCACTTTCTGTCTGAGGCCTGCCCGGAGCCCCCATACAGAGCCCTCACGTTATGTGCACTTCTGTTACATAGCCTATGACCAGTGGTCCTGTGCCCCAGGTCATGAGCTTCTCAAGGTCAAGAACCTCTGTCCTCTCTGTCTTTATAGCCAAGCATTTAGCCTGGTGCCTGAGACATGGAAGGTAATGCAGTAACATTTTGTGTAACAAAATCATCGGCTATGTTGATGGACCCATGTATGCCTCCTGAGGCAGTGTCATTGGGACCACGGGGTCCTGGGGGGCTGGGTGATCCGATGAAGGGACTTGGCATTGACTGCTACCTGTCAGACACCTCACAGGTCAAAAGGTTTTTGTGACCCTTCCTACTTCCCTGTCTATCCTGAGAAGCTTTGCTTCTCGGCAAAAATGCATTACATGTTCTGACCAGTGGTTTACCAAGAACTTTGTCACAGACCCAGTGGATTTGACAGGAATGTTTTGTTTTATTAGGGTATAATTGACATATAACATTATGTAAGTTTAAGGTGTATGGTGTGATAATTTGATACATGTATTTATTGCAAAATGATTACCACATGAAGTTAGTTAATACCTCCATCCCCTCACATAATGACCATTTTTGTGCGTGTAGTAAGAACACTGAAGATCTCATCTATCAGTAACTCTCAAGTATACGATACAGTATTGTCAACTATAGTCACCATGTTGTACATCGGATCCCCAGGACTTATTCCTCTTATAACTGGATGTTTGTACCCTTTGACCAACATCTCCCCATCTCCCCCACCCCCAGCTCCCTGCAACCACCATTCTACTCTCTGTTGCTCTGAGATCAGCTTTTTTAGATTTCATATAGAAGTGAAATCATATGGTATTTATCTTTCTCTGTTTGACTTATTTCACTTAGCATAATTCTCTCAAGGCCCATCTCAAATGTCTTTGGGAAACTTACTTGATAAGAAATAACCTGGCTCATTTTCCTACACAAAAATCAGTTTTCTAGTAATGAAAGTGATGATCTGAAGTTCACTCTAATTTGAGGAGGTGAAGATTGAATTCTGTAAATGAGCCCTCGTCATTAAAGTTGTGAAAATGTATTAGCATTACTCAGTTGTATTTCTTAATTAACACTGATGGTGTAGATAAAGAACTATGAAGAGTTTTTTAAGATCTGGCACTGAAAACTAAGACACAGGTGCACCGATCTCTACAAGTCTTCCTGTGATAGTCGCCCTAATTATTTTTTAAATTGTGCAAACAGTATGTCTCTGTTTAGAAGTACCACAGTTGTTAACAGATATTTTTCATTCTGAAAACTAAGTATCACCACCAGCTAAAAGATTCAAAACTAAATTCTGCCATCACATCATTAGAAGGAAAATAAGACCTATCTTCGAATTCTTGGTACAGAAGGAAATAAAATTGGAATTCATGTTCTACAAAAAAGGGAGTAAGGAACCATGAGAAAACAAAAATGTATAATTTTAAAATTTTCTTCTATTCAGTTTATACAATTCAAAACCCAAAAAACATATAACCCAATTAAAAAATGGGCAGAAGACAAGAAGAGATTTCTCCAAAGAAGACATCCAGATGGCCAACAGACATATGAAAGATGCTCAACATCACTCATCATCAGGGAAATGCAAATCAAAACCCCAATGAGATATCACTTCACACCTGTCAGAATGGCTAAAATCAAAAATACAAGAAACAACAGTGTTGGTAAGGATGGGGAGGGAAAGGAATCCTCATGCACTATTGGTGGGAATGCAAACTGGTGCAGCCACTCTGGAAAACAATATGGAGGTTCCTCAAAAAGTTGAAAATAGAACTACCATGTGATCCAGTAATTCTACTACTGGGTATTTACCCCCCAAAAAAACAAAAATGCTAATTTTAAAGATATATGTGCCCCTGTGTTTATTGCAGCATTATTTACAGTAGCCAAGTTATGGAAGCAACCCAAGTGTCCTTCGATTGATGAATGGATAAAGAAGAGGTGGTATACATATACAATGGAATATTACTGAGCCATAAAAAAGAATGAAATCTTGCCGTTTGCAACAACATGGATGGAGCTAGAGAGTATTATGCTAAATGAAATAAGTCAGTCAGAGAAAGACAAATACCATATGATTTCACTTATATGTGGAATTTAAGAAACAAAACAAATGAATAAAAAGAGACAAACCAAAAAACAGACTCTCAACTCTAGAGAACAAACTGATGGTTGTCAGAGGAGAGGTGGGTGAGGGGATGGGTAAAATAGATGATGGGGATTAAGGAGTGTACTTATGATGAGCACTGAGTAATGTATGGAATTGTTGAATCACTATATTGTACACCTGAAATTAATATAACACTGTATGTTAACCAAACTGGAATTTTAAAAAAAACTTTGAAAAAGTATTTAAAAAGTCTATTTATAAAAATTATTATATATTAAAATTTATGTTTTGTGTGTCTAAAAATTTTTTTCTCTTATTCAGCTCTGTATTTAAAACATAATTGCCAATACTATGTATATTTGTGCCGCATTAGATGCTTCTCTTCATAGTTCAATAAAAATAAAGTTTGATAGTATTTAAGGCAGATTGGGGTGCCTGGGTGGCTTAGTTGGTTGGGTGACTAACTGAATTTCGGCTCAGGTCATGATCTCAGGGTTGTGAGATCAAGCCCCAGGTCAGGTTCCATGCTCAGCACAGAGTCTGCTTGAGATTTTCTCCCTCTCCCATGCCCCTCCCCCTGTTCACATTCATGCGCATGCATACAGGTATGTGTGCGCTCTCTCACTCTCTCTAAATAAATAAATAAAAATTTTTTTTTAAGATTTTATTTTATTTATTTGACCGACACGGCAAGAGAAGGAACACAAGCAAGGGAAGTGGGAGAGGGAGAAGCAGGCTTCCCGCTGAGCAGGGAACCCGTAAATAAATAGATAAAATCTTTTTAAAAAATATTTAAGGCAGATTATTTTCTTCTACCAGCCTTGTTTCATTCAAATGTGTTTCTCCCCTCATTCCTGCAGGCATTTTTTAATCCCTTTTTCCTATGCTTGTGTAGAAATATACAAACATTTATACACATACGGAGATCTTTTCCACAAATAATGGATTGTACTATAAATATTAACTATTCAGTTGGCTGTTTCTATGTAATAATTCATCATGAACATCCCTCAAGTTCAATAGACTTCCTTTTAAATCATTCTTTCTAATGGTTATATAACAATTTGTTGTATGGATATACTACATTTTATTTAGCCATCTGGCTACTGATAGACATTCCATTTGTTCTCAGTTCTTTGCTTCCAAAAACAATGTTATACATAAATTCTGCATAAATCTCTACATACTGGTACTTTCATTTCTCTAGGATGGAGTCACATACAGAATTGCCTGAGTCAAAAGGAATGTATGTGTCCAATTAGAGGTATATGTGGCGATCAATAATGGAAACTGACTAACAGAGGTTTAAACAAACAAGGGTTACAAACGTCTGGAGGTAAGTAGTAATGGGTATTGATTGAAGAACCCAAGCTCTCATATGTTTTTCTGTTCTGCTATCCTAAGCGTATTAGCATTTTGTCCTCACACTTGCTTCCTCATGGTTACAAAATGGCTGCCAAACTCCAGGCATCAGTCATGTTTATAGTCAAGGTAAAGGGGGAAAGGTAGCAACATTCATATTTGTATCTTATATAAGCAAAGCAAAGCAAAGGCCTTCCCAGAGATTTGTCAGCAGTCTTTCCTTTACATTGTCTTTTTTTTTTTTTTAAGGAATTTATTTATTTGACAGAGACAGCGAGAAAGGGAACACAAGCAGGGGGAGTGGGAGAGGGAGAAGCAGGCTTCCTGTGGAGCAGGGAGCCCGATGTAGGGCTCGATCCCAGGACCCTGGGATTATGACCTGAGCTGAAGGCAGACGTTTAACGACTGAGCCACCCAGGCGCCCCTCCTTTACATTTTCTTGACCAGAAGTGGGTTATATGACTACTGCTAGACTGGGAAATTGAGTAACTGGAAAAAAACAGTATTGTCCTGATGGTTTAAATCAATTACAATTTATCACCGTGCTTCCACAAACAAAATTATGATTCTACTGGAAAGGAAGAAAAAAGCTGTGGATATTGGTTAGGCAACTAACAGTGTCTACCATAGTGTATATTTTATTTTAATAGATATTGCCAGGACAGTTTACAAATAAATTGTAATAATTCACACTTCTTTCATAGAGTGAGTGTTCATTTTCTGCATCCTTATCAACCCCATATATGAAAACTTTTTGCACTTTTACTGGTCTGATATATGAAAAAGTATACCAGTGATGTTTTAATTTGCATTTTCCTGACAATAAGATTGAGCATCTTGTCATACGATAATTGGTCATTTGGATTTACTCTTCTCTGAATTATTATTCAAACTTTTAATTCATTTTTAATTGGCTTTTCTTTTCCTTATAACCTGTACAATCTTTTTTTTTTTTAAGATTTTTTTATTTTTTATTAGAGAGAGAGAGTACAAGCAGGGGGAGCGGCAGGGAGAGGGAGAAGCAGGCTCCCAGCTCAGCAGGAAGCCCGACGTGGGGCTTGATCCCAGGACCCCGGAATCATGACCTGGGCCGAAGGCAGCCGCTTAACCGACTGAGCCACCCAGGCACCCCTAACCTGTACAATCTTTCTGTGTGATATTAACTATTTTTCCGTCATTTGTATTACAAATACTTTCCCAAAATGTCTTTTGACTTTATTTATGGTGTCTTCTGCCATGTTTAAAAAAACTGTTCTATATGTAGGTGATTTTGTCTACTTTTTTCTTAATTAGCTCTGGATTTCCTGTCTTTTTTTTTTTTTAATCTTCCCAAAACTCAGCTTTTATTACAGAGTACTCTAAATTAGATATACTTTTCTCTGTTAACGTTTTGCATGCTCACTAAAAGTCTGGTCTCCTAAATAGGCATAATGAAAAAATACAATATTAAAACTTTTTTGAGGAAAAATAGAAGAAATATTTTAGCACTTAGATATGTAGATTATTCCCAAAATAGTTTAACACTCAACCACCTAGTTTTATCAAAATTAATTTTCTCTGAAGTAGGCACTGTCCCCAGCTACAGACAATCCTTGCCTTGTACAGTAACGTCAGACCATAAAAATGGCCATTCAAAGCAATCTTAATAATTGATGGGGGAAATGATTGTTCTGTGACCTTTAAAAATCTGTCAAAATATTAAAAACTCTTACCATCAGTTATAAGTGTAAAATAAAATGAATAATTGTAGTAAGTACTAGTACACTATAATTTAAAACATTAGAAACATTGAGATTTGTGTTATTTCATTGTAAACAACTAATCAAGAGTAGTTTGAACAGTACTTGCCCTTTTGTTACCTTATGATACTGAGTAAGCATCTTTTCTATACCATTGCAACTTGGCATACTCTTTTTAAGTTTGGATCCGCTTCTGCCGTTTTATCAGCTGTGCTTACAACATTGCAAAATCTCTCTGCAATTTCCTTTACTGTGAATTTTTTTTACCATCACTTCCTTTGGGCCATATTCATCCTTTTCATCACAACCAGTTTCCCCATTTACACTAGGCGTGCCTTCACGA
This sequence comes from Mirounga leonina, assembly GCF_011800145.1. Taxonomy (NCBI): domain Eukaryota; kingdom Metazoa; phylum Chordata; class Mammalia; order Carnivora; family Phocidae; genus Mirounga; species Mirounga leonina. Next base: position 44,278,059 of record NW_023270305.1, read on the forward strand.
GGTTCCTCTAGCTGCGAATTTCGGCTCTGGAATAGCAGCAGCATCAACATTCCCGTCAGTGATTTCTTCTACAGCTCCATTTACGTTCAATTCAGATCTCACTTCTAGCATTAACAGTTTTCATTTCTTTTTTTTTTTTTTTTTTAAGATTTTATTTTTTATTTGCGAGAGAGACAGTGAGAAACAGAGAGCATGAGAGGGAGGAGGGTCAGAGGGAGAAGCAGACTCCCTGCTGAGCAGGGAGCCCGATGCGGGACTCGATCCCGGGACTCCAGGATCATGACCTGAGCCGAAGGCAGTCGCTTAACCAACTGAGCCACCCAGGCGCCCAACAGTTTTCATTTCTTCACTACACTTTCATCTTTGTTGGCCAGTTCTTTTGATGATCTATTTTTGTAAAATGTCACAGAAGGAGACAACGCACCCATGCTTTGCTGTCTGAGCAAACTGAATGACGGATGTCAGTAACAAATCATTAGCAGAATTTGAGAGAAGTACCATGACTGGTCACTGATCGTGAAGCACCTCTGTTACATAATGATCTGTGGACCAAATAGCTAGCAGGGGTATTTGTAGTTCAGGTAGCTACTCCCAGTATATACCATGGTAACTGACATTCGAACTGTGCCAATGAAGGACCGCCTTTACCTACTTGTGGACATTGACCCAGACAGGCTTAAATCTGACTGCTGAGTAATAGCCCATTTAAATTTACATCAACTCATGAATCTTGAAGCACCCTACATGCAACATGAGTGCACACTGAGTGCATGTTGAGGTGGTTCTCAGATTTTCATCATTTGGCAGTCGACTTGAAAATGTATCTTAGAATGACAGTTTTAGAAATACAGAAGGGACCTTTGGGGAGCCTGGGTGGCTCTGTCAGTTGGGTGTCCGACTCTTGGTTTCAGCTCAGGTCGTGATCTTGAGGTGGTGGGATGGAGCCCACATCGGGCTTACAGTCGGTGGGAAGTCTGCTTGAGATTCTCTCCCTCTCCCTCTGCCCCTCTCCTCGCTCTCTCTCTCTAAAATAAATAAATAAAATATAAAAAAAAAAAAAGGGGGGCACCTGGGTGGCTCAGTTGGTTAAGCGACTGCCTTCGGCTCAGGTCATGATCCTGGAGTCCCGGGATCGAGTCCCGCATCGGGCTCCCTGCTCAGCAGGGAGCCTGCTTCTCCCTCTGACCCTCCCCCCTCTCATGTGTTCTCTCTTTCTGATTCTCTCTCTCTCAAATAAATAAATAAAATCTTAAAAATATATATATATATATATATAAAAAGAAAAGAAATAAAGAAGAGATCTTTAAAGATCCGATAATTTGATGCCACAAATTATCCAGCATGTTTGTTATGAATGATTTCTCCTCCTTTGATTTCAATTTGCTCATGTAGTCGCTTGAGGTCTCAGCAGCACGGAGCCCCACATTTGGTGGAACCCCAGGCAGGACAAACATAGAAACATCCTGAAAATCAGGAGACCCTGGCGATCACAGGCCTCACTCTTCGCTGGTATCACTTACCTGTCAGAACCAGCTGTTGCCTTCCTTGTGAGCCTATTTTTTTGTCTTGTTCCAGTTTCTGGAGCAAATTCAGTTTGCTTTCGTGGGTTTGCAAATTGTAATGACCGCAAAGCTTTAGCAGTTCTTCCATCTGAATCAGGTTTTCTTCTCTGCTATTCTTAGAATCAACATCCACACTGCCATTGATTATCTGTGTTCATTTTGGACAAAGTTTCCAGTCAAGTACAAGCTGTCTTCCAAATCTTGCACTCATCTAAGTCAATTACATGCAAATTTTTTTGGCTAATTTTTTATGTATGTTAAATGAGTCACAAACACGACTTCTGCAAATTCTCAAGTCTGCCTATGTGCTAGGTTTCCTGTCTTGCTCAGGAAAGTCTTCCTTTTCTCCTTTAAACTTACAGCCTTAAAACTTATTATAAGACAGTGATAAATAAAGCAATATAAGCAATGTAAGTTCAATATTTTCTTTATTTTACAGTTAATTCCTATGAACGTGTTTTCATGGTCAGGTACCTGGGCATGTGATTAAGTCCGGGCCCCACCACTGTGGACTTTGGGCAGATTACTTAACTTCCCTGGGTCTCAGTTTCCTCATTATTAAAATGAGGGTATTATAGCTGGAAGCTTGTACCTCTTAACCCCCTTCACCTAATTTTGCACAAGTACAGCACAGGGGATACAGTTAATAATATTGTAATAATGGTGTAGGGAGACGGATCGTAGCTACACTTACCTTGGTGAAGATGGTGTAAAGTATAGAATTGAAGTCACTATGTGTGCTCCTGAAACTAATACAACATTGTATGTCAACTATACTTCAATAATAAATTTTTTTAACTTAAAAGTTTTTAATTAAAAAACTCAGAACAATTTTTTAAGCTGTATTTATTTGAGAGAAAGAGAGAGAGAATGTGGGGAGGTGGGGAGGGAGAGGGAGAGAAGCAGACTCCCTGCTGAGCACAGAGCTGGACACAGGGCTCGATCTCACAACCCTGAGATCATGACCTGAGCCGAAATCAAGAGTCAGATACAACCAACTGAGCCACCCAGGCGCCCCCCGAACAATTTTTTTAAATGAGGGTATTAACTGTACCTAACTCAGGGAGGTTTTGTGAGGCTTAAATGTATAAATTAATGCATAAAAGCTCTTAGCCCAAAGACTGGCCCATAGCAAATACTCAATAAATAGCTATCCTATTCATTATTATTAGCAATACAAACAATCTACATTACACATCTGTTTGTTTTGTTGGTGTCACCCTCATTGATCCCTGGGAATCGTGCTACATACACAAAGCAAAATCTCACTCAACACAGGTGTGTTGTGAATGCTCCCTGAAACCCATTCACGCTACCATGTCAGGTGTCTGCTCAGGGCACACGGTAGAGATGAGGGGAGCAAGCGTTCACAGGGGAGCTGGGCCAGCCAGGTTTCATCATGTCAGCTGCCTGGGAAGGGCATTCCGACGTGGGCCCCGCGACTCAGCAGTCATTGCACAAGGCACCGGGAACACACCCTCGGGGAGACGCACGTAGTCACAAAGCAGGTATAGTGTGTCTGCCAGGGCCCCCCACCCCTAAACTAGAGGGCAGTAAGAGGTGACAGACACAAAGATGAGACTCAAAGGGCATGTGACAACCTCGTTCCTGAGGGACTCTGGCAGGCCCTCCTCCCTGGGCCCCCACCCCTCCAGCTGGCCCCAGGGTCACCTGCCTCAGAGGGGACAGCTGGGGGTGGGGGGGACAGGTCAAAGCGCTAACTCTTAAAAATTGCTGCTCAGGGGCACCTGGGTGGCTCAGTCGTTAAGCGACTGCCTTCAGCTCAGGTCATGATCCCAGGGTCCTGGGATCGAGCCCCACATCGGGCTCCCTGCTTGGCGGGAAGCCTGCTTCTCCCTCTCCCACTCCCCCCTGCTTGTGTTCCCTCTCTTGCTGTCTCTCTCTCTGTCAAATAAATAAAATCTAAAAAAAAAAAAAATTTAGTGCTTTTTCTGTAGTTAAGTTTATTCCTAGATATTTTATTGTTTTGGTGCAACAGTTGTACATGGGACTTTGTTTTTTAGAGAGAGAGAGAGAATGCGTGTGTTGGGGTGGGGAGGTAGGGGCAGAGGCGGAGGGAGAGAGAGAATCTCAGGCAGAGTCTGTGCTGAGTGCAGAGCCTAACACGGGGCTTGATCCCATGACCCTGAGATCATGACCTGAGCCAAAATCAAGAGTCTAACGTGCTTTTTTTCTTAATTTATTTTTTTTAAGATTTTATTTATTTATTTGAGAGAGAGCGCGTGCGAGAGAGCACAAGCAGGGAGAGCGGCAGAGGAAGGGGGAGAAGCAGGCTCCCCACCGAGCAGGGAGCCCGATGCGGGGCTTGATCCCAGGACCCTGGGGACATGACCTGAGCCGAAGGCAGACACTTAACCAACTGAGCCACCCAGGCGCCCCTGGGTTTCTAATTTCACTTTCTTAATTTTTTGTATAGCAGGATTGTGACTTTCATTTTCTTCTTTATGCTTTTCTGCATTTTCTGTAGTGTTCTTTTTTATCTCATTTGCCTGTTTCTCACCTAGGTCAGAATTCAGCTTCTGTCCCTCAAAGGCCCCTGCTCCTGGCTCCATCTCCCTGCATCTTCACCCCACCCCCCTGCACTCCTACCCCTAATGCCTCTACCACCAGACTCTGCTTCCCGCTGTGTGTCCTATAGTGCATACGTGCAAGAAACAAAGGGATTTTAAAAAAAAAATTTGGAGTCATGTTTCAGGCTTCTCTTGAGAAATCAGAAGACCTATCATACTGCTCCAGGATTCCCATTTGGCAACAACCACTTGGTGCCATCTATGTTCATTCCGTTTCCAGTTCACGTTCCTAGTACAGCCTGTTGTCCCTGCAACCTGGGAAAGCTGAGTATTAAGTGGTTTATTTTTCAATAGAACGGTTTTTCTTTTTCCATTCCCATAAGAAAAATGAACAATCAGGAGGTCCATCTGCATCAGGAAAAATTCTAGAGAGCAACTTTCCTCATAAAATGAAGGCTATTCCTACATGTTTATTATGCGAAGAGGGGTCTGTTTCACTCATTTACATCAGCTGCCTGACCTCTGACCTAGATGATGGCCAAGGTGCCTTCCCAGCTTGGGTGCTCATGATTTCTGGATGTGCTGGGCACTCTCTGGCTTAAGATAAGAATGAAAGAGAAGCTCCCTGACCCACGCACCAGCTCCTGACCCTCGTCTTCTCCCTCAAGCCAGCCTACGGGCTTGACCTTGGGGAAATCAGAGAAACAAACGGCACCTTCTGTGACCCCATTACTGCAAGCCAGGAAAGAGCCATCCCACCTGCGCTGGGCTACATCTCACCTGCACAATATTTTGGGCTCCTAATAACTGAAGACCCAACTAAAAGTGACCTAAATGAAATCAGGAGGAGCCTCACTGGGCATAAAGGTGAACAAATCACACCACTGCAGCAAGAAATAATGGGGACTAACTATAGGCAGATGACTCATTGAATTTTCCACATTACCTACACACACTTCAAGGCCCACCTCAAGTTCATCTGCCCGTGAAACCCCACCCTGGAAAGTCCCCCAACTCCTTTGAACCAAGAGGACTGATAGCCTGGATGTATTCTTTGTAACTAATAACTCACAGCCTTGTGGCATTCCTTGAATGTGTTTGGTACAGAGACAAGTCAATTCTCACAGAACATCATATGAATGAATGAATGAATGAATGAATGAATGAATGAATGAATGAATGAA
>NW_023270305.1:44283345-44450203 GCF_011800145.1 Mirounga leonina
GAATGAATGAATGAATGAATGAATGAATGAATGAATGAATGAATGAAATTATGATTAAATGGATGGGAGGAGGATGTGACTGGAGGAAGCCAGCAGACGGATGCATTCACTCAGGAAAGGAGGAAAGGACTTAGACTAAACCAGGGATAATAAAGATGAAAAAGCGGATCATAGGTCTTGGAGATTTGGTAGGATCTAGCCACTGGGGGAATGTGGAAGTGAGGAGTTGGAAGGAGTTGACAGTGCCTAGGTTTTCTACCTTGGACTCTAAGTCTGTTCATAGGAGAGGGCAGTCCGGGGCTCCCACAGCCTTGACAGCACGTTCCTCTTACTGCATTGTTCACTCCTGCTTTGGGTACAGAGGATGCTTTCTGAGGAATAAGCTAAGAGCCCAGTAATGAGATCAGAGTCAAGACTGTTGCAGCGAAGCAGAGACCGAGAACACACACAAGGAGGGCTGATGTTTGGGTTATATGCCATCATGGAAACTCCCTGAATGCAAAACACTTGCTCAGGTCCTGTGGAGAGAGGGGACCTCTCCGCTGCTGGGCTGAGCTGCTGTCATACTAACTCGGGTGCCAGAGTCAACATCCAGGCAGAGGACATAGCTCCATAAATGAGCCCTGAAAAGTACTGAGACCTCATGCTCCTGGGGAAGGCGGAAGAACAGTTCCAAACACTACAGTACAAAGAGCCCCAAACTTTTCATTAAATGAAATCAGGCTGACCTGACCACTGTATTTGACATTTCTCTAGCTTACAAAAAAAAAAAAAAAAGGAACACAGAGGTACTTGGAAGATCATACTCCACGATTTGAAGTGGAAGGGGGACAGCATCAAAACTATCTCCCATTGAGCTGAAATGTCGCTGAGAATAGAAATGGAGACAAGGACTGGCACTTGTATTGAGAAAGAACTTCCTTAAACTGAATAAAGCCCACCTATGGAAATTCAGGTTGGTGCGCATTCTGGCAGAAAGAGTACGTACACATCACCCACCCTTCTCGAAAGACTCACCACTCAGAAATTTAAGGCTCTTTCCTTTTCATTGCCCTTTCAGGCTTGTTCTCTGGCCTCAACAATCTCTGTTCATTTTGCTCGTCTAAATCCACTCCTCTAATCAGGTTTGCTCATTTCTGTGGCTTGTTTCCTGTTTCTCCTTTTTTTTAATTGAATTTTATTTTTATTGAAGTACAAGTGACATACAGTGTTGAATTAGTTTCAGGTGTACAACATGATTCAACAATTCCAAGTATTAGTTAGGGCTCACCACAATAAGGGTAGTCACCATGTGTCACCCAACAACAGTATTACAGTGTTACTAACTATGTTCCCTATGCTGGACTTTTCATCGCTGTGACTTATTTATTATGTAACTGGAATTTTGTGCCTCTTAATCCCTTTTATCTAAGTCACCCTCTTCCCCCCACCCACCTCCCCTCTGGCAACTACCAGTTCCCTTTGTTTAAGAGTCTGTTTTTTGTTTGTCTCTTTTTTTCTTTGTTTGTTTTGTTTCTTAAATTCCACATACGAGTGAAATCATATGGTATTTGTCTTTCTCTGATGGACTTATTTCACTTAGCATTATATCCTCTAGATCGATCCATGTTGTCACAAACAACAATATCTCATTATTTTTATGGCGGAATAATATTCCTGTGTGTGTGTGTGTGTATGTATGTGTATGTATATATATATACCACATCTTCTTTATCCATTCATTTGTGTATGGACACAAGTTGCTTCCATATCTTGGCTATTGTAAATAATGCTGCAATAAACATAGGGATGCATATATCTTTTCAAATTAGTGTTTTCATTTTCTTTAGGCAAATACCTAGTAGTGGAATTCCTAGATCACAGGGTAATTCTATTTTCAGTTTTTTGAGGAACCTCCATACTGTTTTCCGCAGTGGCTGCACCAGTTTGTATTCCCACCAACAGTGAGTGAGGATTCCTTTTCCTCCACTGTCTCACCAATGCTTATTTCTTGTCTTTTTGACTTTAGCTATTCTGACAGGTGTAAGATGATATCTCACGTGGTTGTGATGTGCATTTCCCTGATGATGAGTGATGGTGAGCAGCTTTCATGTGTCTGTTGGCCATCTGGATGTCTTCTTTGGCAAAATGTTTATTCAGGTCCTCCACCCATTTTTTACTTGGATTATTTGGGGGTGTTTCTGGTGTTGAGTTGTTTCCTGTTTCTCTTCGGTGGCACCTCCAAAATGCTTCAGCAAGGTGTCAGGAGCCCAAGCTATGCCCAACGCAGTGAAGAAATTGCCATGAATTTTTCTGCCATTCCGAATTCCCTTTCCCTGAAAAACAGGCAAAGGATATAAGCAAGCATATTACAGAAAAAGAAATACAACTGGCTGATAACATACACCCAACTTTACTAATAGAGACATGCAAATTAAAATAACAACATAGAGGTGCCCTGGGTGGCTCAGTCAGTTAAGCCTCCAACTCTTAATTTCAGCTCAGGCCTTGATCTCAGGGTCCAGTTCAAGCCCTGCTTGGGCTCCACACTGGGTGTAGAGCCTACTTTAAAAAAATAAAATAAGGGGTGCCTGGGTGGCTCAGTCGGTTAAGCGTCTGCCTTCGGCTCAGGTCATGATCCCAGGGTTCTGGGATAGAGCCGCGCGTCAGGCTCCCTGCTCTGCAGGAAGCCTGCTTCTCCCTCTCCCGCTCCCCCTGCTTGTGTTCCCTCTCTCGCTGTGTCTCTCTCTGTCAAATAAATAAAATCTTTTTTAAAAATTAAAATAAAATAAAATAACAATATAGCATTTTTCACCTAACAATAAGCAAAGGTAAAAATTACACTGAATATTTGATGTTGATGAAGGATCCTTCAAATTCTACTGGTAGGAATATAATTTAGAACAGTCATATAACATCTGAAGACATGTAATCACTGTCATCCATCTATTCCACTTTGGGGAATTTATCCTTCATAATTGTTAGCACAAATGTGTAAAGATAGATGAAAAGAGCTGTACTATTGTTTGTAGTAGGAAAAAAATGGAAACAATTGAAATATTCAGTAATAGAGACTAGTTAAATAAATAATGGTACAGACATACATGGAAATCTATGCAGCCATTAAAAAGAATGATGTAGGGGCACCTGGGTGGCTCAGTCGGTTAAGCGTCTGCCTTTGGCTCAGGTCATGATCCCAGGGTTCTGGGATCGAGCCCCGCATCGGGCTCCCTGCTCAGCGGGGAGCCTGCTTCTCCCTCTCCCTCTGCAGCTCCCCCTGCTTGTGTGCTCTCTCTCTCTGTCAAAAAAATAAAATCTTTAAAAATAAATAAAATAAAAAGAATGATGTAGATCTTAATCTACAGAGTTGGAATGATGTCCAAGATATTTTGTTAAATAAAAACAAATTTCAGGGCGCCTGGGTGGCTCAGTTGGTTAAGCGACTGCCTTCGGCTCAGGTCATGATCCTGGAGTCCCAGGATCGAGTCCCGCATCGGGCTCCCTGCTCGGCGGGGAGCCTGCTTCTCCCTCTGACCCTCCCCCCTCTCATGTGCTCTCTCTCTCTCATTCTCTCTGTCTCAAATAAATAAATAAAATCTTTAAAAAAAAAAAAAACAAATTTCAAAAGAGTTAAGTAAATGGGTTCATTTTAAATAACTGTGTTTATATACATGTAGAGCTATAGAGATATACATAGGAAAAATAAAAACACTATAAAACAGTGATTCTTAAAGTGAGGTCCCTGAACCAGCAGCATCAGCATCATTAGGAAATTTATTAGAAACAAAATTCTCAGGCCCCACCCAGACCAGCTGAATCAGAATCTCTAGGGGTGAGGCCCAGCAATCTGGTTTACAAGCCCTCCAGGTGATCATGCTCCCTAAACTTTGAGAATCGCTGTTCTAGTAAGAGCATTTATCTAGTAAAAGGTAGAAAGAGAAGAGACCTAGCTGACTTGTTTATTCATTTCTGTGCTGTTGAAAATTTTAATTATGTTCATGAGGAATGTTTCTCAAAGTCATGTACACATCTTAGGAGGTTGTGCTAACTTATCAGTTGAATCGACCTTACGCTCTCTTGAAGAATATCCAGTGTGTAAAAATTCAGATTTGTGAAAGCCAGTAACATAGGGAAATACTTCCAATACTGCATGGTTTCTGACATCACTGGAGTCAAGTAAAACACACGCATCAGGAATTGAACTTGGCTCTGCTGTGGGAGCTCAGGCTCTCTGAGCCTTGGTGGCCTCCTCTGTCACTGCGGAGTCAACAGCCACCTTGTCCCCTCGCAGGTCATGGGGAAGAGATGACAGGTGGAAAGCACACTACTAATTGTCATATCCTTAGCACCGAGGTGTCTTAAAACACCGAAGCACTCTCAAGAGCTTGATCAACTCATTCCGTTTTGCAGAAACATCATCGTTGCATAAAGCTGTCCCAGAATGACCCTCCCAGTAGCAAGGCTCTGCCAGAGAACCTTGACACAGACCTGCCAAGGTCACTTTTACTAGTGAAATGTGTGAAACCCTGATGAGCCAGTGAATAGGTGCAAATGATTTCTTCCCACCCATTCCCAAGCCCTCCACCCAGGCGCCTCAAGCGTGTGGTGTGTCTCTTTTATGGCCTGTGAAGGTCCTTCCCAGCTCTCTCACCTCCCTGTCCTCAGACAACAAAGCAGGCTTTTCTGTTCACACAAAGTGCTTGTTGCTCTCTTGATCCATGAGAAAACATGGAGCTGAAGAACAATAATGTGCTACTTCTTTTTGCTCCAATAAAAAAAGAGTTATGACACAGAAGCCTGGGGCCAAAGCAGGCTCGCCGTTGTGTGTTTTGACAAAGAAATCTTTTCTGGATGCACAGTCCACGGGCAGATGGCAGTAAGTGAGTTGGTGCGGCATAGATCATGGAGTTGGGAGGCTCCTGCCCGGTCACTGGGACCTTGGTCTCTGGGCCCCGTTATGTGCTCAGAGTAGCAGGGAGGACCCTGGCCTTCCATTTGGAAGGCCCCAAGCCCAGCCACAAGGAAGAGGGTTGCAGAGGGCAGGTGCAGCTGCATGGAATTGGAGGCCCCCGGGGCTGGCCCCAGCTCCCATCCTGTCCCACCAGCCCTGCCGGGGTGTCTGATGACAGGGAAGCTGTTGGGATGAACACAGGGGCATCCTCAGTATTCCCCACTGAGACACTGACCTGACAGGGTTGGAGAGGAGTCCAGGAATCAGCCTTTTTTTTTTTTTCTTTTAACCTCTCTGGATGTTTCTGATAGGCAGCCAAATTTAAGAACATGTTTTCGAGCCATCTAAAACATTTCCCCTTTGGTAAAACCCTGACTGTCCCAGGCAAAACTGGTCTCACCACCCACCTTGGCCTTCTCCATTCTTCACGCGGGCCCCTAAGGGAGCCTGGACCAACGTGAAACAGATTACTCCCTTACACTTCTCTCTCACCTGCTAAAATGAATAGGGGTCAGGTCAGCATGGTCCAACTCCAAGCTTTGCCACTGGTGAGGATTATGTTGAAATCCCTAAATACAGGCATGTTCATAGCGGTTTGTCTCAATATGCTAGAAATGAACAAATGAAAACCCGAGGATGTCACCGTCAGCCTTCGGAGTGGTTGTAACCCCCATTCTACCCTCAAGATGCCTCACGTGCCGGGCATAAAGCGGCTAGTTTCCATCAAATACAAGTGTTCTTAATCTCTTCCCTATTTTTTAGATTAGAAAATAAATATAGGGGCGCCTGGGTGGCTCAGTTGGTTAAACGACTGCCTTCGGCTCAGGTCATGATCCTGGAGTCCCGGGATCGAGTCCCGCATCGGGCTCCCTGCTCGGCGGGGAGTCTGCTTCTCCCTCTGACCCTCCTCCCTCTCATGCTCTCTGTCTCTCATTCTCTCTCTCAAATAAATAAATAAAATCTTTAAAAAAAAAAAAAAGAAAGAAAAGAAAAGAAATATAAATAGAAGTTCTAGTATGTTCTTCCTGCTCCCCAGTGGGACATCCTTAGGGATCTCACACCCCACTTTGGAGAGCATTAGTGTAAAACACATAATGGGTGCCTCACACATAGTAGGTGCTGAGTTAATGCAAATTCTCTTCCCTGGGGGGAACATGTTTGGAAAAAAGACACTTGGGATGTCATCCAGTCCTTGTGTCTCTGGGGAGTCTTGGAAGTTTATCTCTGTAGGTAGGGGCCTCAGGGAAGATAAACGAAGGGGCCCAAGTGAGGGGGGCACTTGAGGACTCTTGAGTCTGGCTTGTGTGAGGCCAGACCCTGACAGCAAGGGGTGAAAGTCCCTGAGTCACTCTACTGGGGTCCTCACCAAGGCCATCAGCAGAAGCAGCTCACCCAGATGGTCTTGAATGCCGACTCTCCAGAAAAGACGGGAAGACTGAGAAGAGAGCCCAGGTGCCCAAGCAGGCAATCCGGCCTGCCGAACAGCTCTCTTTGACTGACAGGAGCCATGTCGGGCCCCGCAGACAGGAGCCTCCCTCAGACTCCCAGCCACATACAATGAATGTCCCTGACTCGGGCGCCTGGGTGGCTCAGTCGGTTAAGCGGCTGCCTTCGGCTCAGGTCATGATCCTGGAGTCCCGGGATCGAGTCCCACATCAGGCTCCCTGCTCAACAGGGAGTCTGCTTCTCCCTCTGACCCTCCTCCCTCTCATGCTCTCTGTCTCTCATTCTCTCTCTCGCAAATAAATCTTAAAAAATTAAAAAAAAAAAAAAACAATGTCCCTGACTCAAAAATGCAGCTCTCCTCTTTGCTAAGGGTCGTCTTAAATACAAAGTAGATGGAGACACTGCAGCCAAAGACACCAGCTTGCACATCCCCAGGTGTGACCGTGAATATCGCGGGTCTTGCCTGCTGCTTGTGGGACCTGGACAAACGCCACAGGCCCCTTTCTCCTCCTGCATCTTCCTCCCCATGTAGGGGACGGAAGCCAGCCCTGTGGCTCCTTCGAGGGGCAGCCTGACGAGGCGTCTGTGCCCACACAGGAACAGCTCTGTGTGCCTAGCTGCCGGCCTGTGGTCTTTGATAAAGCCACACAGGGAAAAGCTCTTTCAGGCAACAGGCCTGGCTAACAGAGCGTTGCCGGGCCCGCAGCTGTCCTGTGATGGCAAGTCACAGCCCCTCCCTCCAGCCCACTTCAGAAGCACAACTTAAATAACAGCTTTCATGTGAAGTTCTGAAGTGAGCCAAGGTTTGGGAAGCTCCGGGCTTTTTAAGATGTGGCTTTCCTCCTGCTTTGAATGGTCTCCTTTGACTAACCCTAAACCAAGCTCTCAATCAACAAAAATTTATTGAGCACTTACTATATTTTATTTCACTGCAACAAAACTTTTTTAAACATGCCCAAGTGTACCCAGCTATAAGCAAAGCTTCAAATAAAGAGAGACAAGGTGGAAAACAGAGGCACGGTCCCAGAGATGTCATGCACAGCATGATGACTCTAGTTAACAGTCCTGTGGTGTGCGTTTGAAAGTTGCTGAGAGAGTAGATCTTAAAAGCTTTCCTCGCAAGAAAGAAAAACTTGCAACTATGTGTGGTGATGGGTGTTCACTGAGCTTATTCCAATAATCATCTCACAAGACACATATGTCAAATCATTATGTTGTACACCTAAGACTGAAACAGTGTTATATGTCAATTTTATCTCAATTTGTAAAATAAAAATTTTAATAAAATAAAACATTTTAAAAAGAAAAGAAAGGCATGGGACTCCAGAGCTAAGAGAGACTAGAGCTTAACTTCTGTTTTAGAGATGACAGAACAGGGACGCTTGGGTGGCTCCCTCGGTTAAGCATCTGACTCTTGATTTTGGCTCAGGTCATGATCTCAGGACCGTGATCTCGGGATTGTGAGATTGAGCCCCGAGTCGGGCTCCCTGCTCAGCAGGGAGTCTGCTTCTCTCCCTCTCCCTCTGCCCCTCCCCTCACTCATGCGTGCTCGCTCGTGCGTGCTCTCTCTCTCAAATAAATAAATCTTTAAAAAAAGAAAAGAAATGACGGAACAGAGGCTCAAATAGTTAACTAACATGCTCAAGGGCTTCCAGCTGGTCCCAGTTAGTAAACGGCATTAGAAGTTGAATCATGGACTCCTAGAGTAGGGGTGGACATCCCAGTATGTTTTATCCAGCCAGGCTTCAACTTCAACTTGCTGATTCCTAGATCCTTCCCCAAGATACGCTGATGCAGGCCGTCTGGGAAAGGCCCAGAGGTCTGCATTTCTAACAGCCTCTCCACAAAGGCGCCCTCACACGCGTAGCTGATTCGGCTGCGGACAGCATTCTTTGAGAAACATGGGTCTAGTCCAAATTTCCAGGAAAAGCAAATTTCCAGCAAGCTATGCCACCTGAGCGAGCTCAGTGATTAGACTCTACACCCTTCCTGAGAGGCCGGCATACTCCACTTCTGGACGGCTCTCCGCATTCGAGAGTGTTTCCTCCTATAACAGTGTTCAGGAGGTGCTTTCGGGTCCTAGGAAGACATGTGCTCAGGTGACCCTCAGTGATAAGGCCACGTGCAGAAGGAAGGAGGGAGGGCTTCCAAGACAGGATTGGGGACAGGACTGTAGGGGTCCCCCATGGGGAACTGAAACAAGAGCCAATTGCCATCAGGTGCAGGAAGAATTCTCAGGGACCCAGCAGGTTGTCTACCATCAGAAGTGGGCTTTCATTCTTCCCAAGAGAGAAAATTTGGGTTAACTTGTCATCATCCTTGATTAATATGCATGCAATTTGTAAATAAGGATGCATTTACTAAAAAGATGCTGAAAATATTTTACTGATACAGATGAACAATTTTTTAAATTGTGCAGAGTAGAGCTTTAGAGCAATGATGAATGAAACAAATCCCTCTTTCACATGATATTTCTTAATATTTAAAGACCATAGCCTGTCCTTCCTAAGTCATTTCTGAAGATGCACCTTCAGTTACTTCAGTCAGATCGGGCTAACCCTTCACCTTCACCTGGCTAGTTGCCATGAGATGGTATTTACCTAAGAACCAGGGCCATTCACCTCTATCACAGGTTCTTAAAGAACTATGCACAGGAACATGCCAGGAAAATCCTTCTCTTTAATTCAGGTAGTCATTCGAATAGGTTTATTGAGTACCCTCTATGTGGAGTCCCTGCTTAAGCACTGGAGATACAAGGATGGAGAAGACAGGAAAAGCCCCTGCTCTCTCTCATGAGCTTACTACATTCCAGTAGAGGAAACAGGCAAAAACAAACAAACAAACAACAAATATATAATGTTGTATACAAATGTAAGTGCTATGAGAGAAAAAAATAAAGTAGGATTAGGGGCTATAAAGCCATGGGGATGGGTGGCTATCTTAGATAGGATGGTCAAAGAAGGTCTCACTTGAAAGTTAATTCTTAATATCAGAATGCAGTGAGGGAGAGACATGAGACTATATGAGGCAAGTGTGTTACACATAGAGGAACATCCCATGCAAAGACCCTTAGGAAGGAACTAGCTTGATTTTGAAGATAACAATAAGGCCAGTTTGTTAGGGGGCAGAGCGGGGGAAGGAGATGAGATAGGGCTGCTTGAGGTCACCAACAATGCTTAATGAGAGCAGTGGTGGAGAGACAGACAGTGAGCCAACCACTAAAATCCTAGTGAAGAAGGGGGAATGACTGAAGGTAGGTCAGTGACTTTAAGAAAGAGGGACAGCCTGTGATTAGAGTCTGATGGCTCATGCTTCACCGAAATTGCAGGGTTTTGAGGAAAGAAGGAGAACCTGCCTGGAAGTGGCATGAGGAGCAAGGAGGACCCCTACGCAGCCTCTACACCCTGGTTGGCCTTAAGAAAGGTGCACAAAGGACACTGTCCTCAGGAGATAGCCAGGTTTTCCTGAAGCAAGGTCAAGTTCCGTTCAAAACACAGGTTGCAGTCACAAGCAGTTTTTCTGGTGACAGACCAAGAGTTCTAGAAGGCATAGTAGGAGGACTGGGGGCAGAGAGAGGGAGGAGATTGGTCAGATTGGGAATATAGAGAGGCACCTTGCAGAGGTAGGTTTTCTGGGTAGTGATGCCCTGGGAGTCTCAGATTTCTGGTGGAGCCTGCCATAAACAGGAATGAAGACTGATCGGATTGGTCTTCATATGTTTGAGGGAAGGTGAATTTCCATCTTGGGACTGGTCTCTCCTAGACATTGTAGTAGTGAAATAGGTTTGCTAGGCTGTGGGGACAGTGGTCGTCCCCCTTACCAAGAACACACCACTCTGTCAGCCTCCCTCAAATCACCTTATTCACTTTTGCCCCAAGCTCCAGTTCGTCTCCTGCTGAGCTGGACTGAAGTGTGTGTAGCTGTGAGCCTCCAGCTGTGAGCCTGAGGCCCTGTCTTAAAACCAAATGGAAGCTGACTCCTGGGCCCTTATTCCCAAGGCCCACACTTAAACTCAGTCCTTTCCAGAGAGAAGGAGAGGGCTCAGAGTAAAGGTCAGAGTAAAACCGATCCACCTCAGGCTTTCCCAGCTTCCCAGGCAGGCAGAAGCTGCTGGAGCATCTTCTCACACAGACCCCACAAGAGAAGAACAAGCCTCCTCCATAGAGAGGCCAGGCCCCAGCAAGAAGGCCCTGTGAGTTCTTTGCCCATGAGCAACATCCCAGCGGAGGGGAGACCGAGGTGGGGGAGACCAAGAGGGGGGAGAACATCTTGAGCATGCCCTAGAGTAGGAAAGAACTGCCTTTGGCTTGTGTACTTAAAACCCTGGAATGAAATGCAGGGTCCCAGCACACAGGGTGTGGGTTACGTCAGAGCTGCCCTGCCACTGTCCATTCAGCCCAAGATTATGAGCTGTGGGTATCTCAGTGGCCAAGCTCAAGGGTGCAAGAAGTACCCCCTCTTGATCTTTTATGACTTGGTTTCTGATTCCATGCCCCCTTCCCAACAGCATGGCAGAAAATGTAACTTGGTTATCCTTGGTGTGTTCTCAGTGTGTTATGTCAGAGTTCCAGGATACTATGTAGTCAGCTCCAGGATATCACCGGTATAAGAGTGGAGGGACCCATTGGTCTTCAGCTGTCTGTTCCCACAGGTTCCCCTGAAAGGCTCACTGCCTCCTGTTCCCATGGCTTTCTAGATCCAGGGACTCCATGCTGAGACCATGCCACACAACGGTAAGTGATCCTCTTTTGAGGATCCATGTGCGTGGAGTCCAGCTGTTCTCTGGGGTCCAACTGCTCTCTACTTCTTCCACCCCTGTCAGTCTGGAAAAATCTCTTGCTTGGGGGAGGATACCAATCTTCCCTGACTCTGCCCTGAATTACCCTCCTCCCTTTGAGCTCCTCAGATCAAGTTTTCCTAAAAGATTAGGCTTTCTGAAAACTACTTGCTTAAGTGTACAAATGGGTAGGGGGAATATACAGGGTAAAAATAATTAGTATCTGAGAATATTATCCAGCTACTATCCACTATGTTATATAGCTCACGTTCAACTTGATGTCATCAAAGTCCTTCACATCTTTTTCAAGTGTACTGTTATGAAGAGTGATCCCCCACATCATACTGATTATTTTTTAATACACTATGTGACTTAACATCTCACCCTCTTGAATTGCCTCCTGTCAGTTTCAGTCAGTTATTATCAGGATGGACTTTCAGTTTGATTCTGTGACCCAACATAGTATATAAACCACTGTTCTATTCTTCTGGCTCCATTCTAACATACAGGATTTTTCACATTTCAATGTTGTGGAAATCAAGATAGCATCTTACTATCAATGTCAAAAGAAACCTAACCAGCTACCAAGCAGAGAAATAAATTAGAATGCTGCCTTTATTTGCCGTGCACATGGGAAATTACCCAATGCTGAGAAGTGTTTATTCACCTGACTCTTACTTCAATTGAACATTTGCATTTTTAGTGCCATTCACTCTTTTAACTGAGGTCTGTATCCCTAAATACCAATCAAAATACCTTTGAAAAATGACCACATCATGATAAAGTACTGACACAGAAAGCTGTGTCATGTAGAACTTTTCCTGCCACATTTAAGATTTTATTTATTTATTTATTTGAGAGAGAGGGAGAGAGAGCGCAAGAGGGGGTAGGGTTAGAGGGAGAAGCAGACTCCCGCCGAGCAGGGAGCCCGATGTGGGACACGATCCCAGCACTCCGGGATCATGACCTGAGCCGAAGGCAGTCGCTTAACCAACTGAGCCACCCAGGCGCCCTTCCTGCCACATTTAAAGCAGCTCGGTTAAATAGTCCCTCAGAATAGACTAGAATGTCCAAAGCTAGGAGAGATTGGGGTGATCAGGTCATACCTGTTGTGAGGAATTATCCATGAGATGATGGATATACATCAGTCAAAAGACATTTTTAATTTCCAGTAATATTAACTCAATAAAACTGAGAGTTTAACTAAACGAGGCAGCTTAATAGGCAGGCAGGTCTTCTATACTGCCCCTCACGCTTATCTTCTTAGACCTCAAGGTCCAAGATCTCCAATTATGAACAACCAGCACCACCGCCACCTTCAGGGTACGTTCTGCTCAGCCTTAAACAATTATGGTGGCCTCCAACCCCAATAGAGATTGGTTTCAGATGGGGCTGGTGACCCCATTTTTGCAATGAAAAAAGAAAAAAAAAAGTCTTGAAGCTTCTCAGAAAATTCCTCCCTCCTAAGAAAAAGACTGAGAGCCCCTTTCTCTCTGGACTTGCTGCATCTGGATGCAGCGCTGGAACTATTTCAGCCCCCTGCCGGCAGCCTGAAGAGGAAGCCGGGAGAGTCTGGATGGCGGAGCAGAAAGATGGACACAAGCTGGGACCTTGATGACATTGTCGGGGGGCTGAATCAACGAGCCCTGAAGTGTGTTTGATCTCCGAACTTCCAAATATGTAAGATAATAAATTTCCTGATTGCTTACGCTGGGGATGGGGAGAAGGAGGGAGCCTGCCACTGGGAATACTGTCCATGGAGAAAAGTGACTTCAAAGAATCATTAAATTCGGAGTGTAACAAAATATTTTGTTTGGGTTTTCAAAAACTCTGTTGTCAAATTAATGATGTGGCACTGATTCCTTTCAAATAATTTGTAAGTTTGTTTTGACACCAGTTGAAATGCACATAGAATTTTCTTGAAACTTGATGTCATGATTTGGAGGCTCAGCTGGAAGGTAACAGAGATAAAATAGCAAAGAAATATTTGAAAATACAATTCATTTAGTATTCACCTTATCAGATATTAAAATAGGCTACAAAAGTAAAAGATCGAACACAGTATAGTATGGTAGAGAAACAGACCAACAAATTGGCAATGCAGGATAGAAAGTCCAGAAACAGGCCCAAATACATACAAAAATTAGATATGTGATTGTAAATCATCTCAAGTAAATGGTATGAGGCACCTGGATAAACCTTTGGGGGCAGAGAGAAGAACTATACCCAGACCTTCTACCATATGTCAACATAAATCACAGACAAAGATTTAGATGTAGAAAATGAATTTATGAAATAGAAAGTAAATATACCTTTATCTTGGTGAAAAGTAAAGCTTTATTAACATGATACCAAAGGCAAAAACCATAAAAAGAAAACACCAATTAAATATGACTAACATCTAAAATATTTAAATGCGCCTGAGTGGCTCAGTGGGTTAAGAGTCTGACTCTGGATTTCAGCTCAGATCCTAATCTCCCAGTCACAGAATCAAGCCCCACACTGGATTCCAGATTCTCTCCATTTCCCTCCCCCTCTGTTTCTCCCCCAACTCGTGCCCTTGCCCTCTCACTCTCGCTCTTTCTCAAATAAATAAATAAAATCTTTAAAAATCTCAGGGGCCTGGGTGGCTCAGTCAGTTGAGTGTCCAACTCTGTTTCGGTTTCAGTCGGGATCTCGCAGTTGTGGGATCGAGCCCTGCATAGGGCTCTGTGCTCAGTGCGGAGTCTGCTTCAGATTCTGTCTCCCTCTCCCTCTCACTCACTTTCTTTCCCTCAAATAAATAAATAAAATCTTTAAAAAAAATAAAATGTTTAAGATCTCTTCATAGGGGGAAAAACCCTTAGCTAAAATTAAAAGTTACATAACAAACTGGAGAAAATATTTCCAATATACATGGCAGTCCATCTATAAAATGTTTATACCAATCAATAAGAAAAAACTAGAAAGGGAGCAAAAAATGTAACTGACAAAAGAAAAAAATGCGAATGGTCAATAAACAGCAAACATTCCACTTCATAAATAATGAAAGAGATGCACTTTAGAGCCGTGACCAGGATGGATATGCAGCAGGTGTTTCTGCTAAAGCCATACTCTCTATTCATGCAGCATAATACCTCCAGACTGGTTAATAAAGAGGTGCTGCCCAGAGCCCCCGAGTTCCCCCACCCCGCTGGCTGCCCTGGCACCCCGTTGCACACCCCCATGATTAAGCAAATAAGGGTAGATGTGTGACCCCCAGGACCCTGCTCCCTGCCATGGCTGACATCTGCTCCCTGAGAGCCCACCCCTGCTTCTGACATATTGCATAACGAAATTTGTAAATACAGAAAACAATAGCAGCAGTAATACCGGGTGTTGGTTAGAGTGTGGGGAAATAAGTATTCCCCTACTCCACCTGAGGAAATGTAGTTTGGCACAACCTTCTTGGAGGGCAACTTGGCACCAGAATAAAAGCCATAAAAAGAGGGTATTTCCTTTGACTCTGCAATTCCACTTCTAAGGATTTTCCTGAGGAAATAGTGTAGGGCGTATATGAAAATATAACTGCAAAGTGAAGACGGACCCAAGTGAAGATTAATCTCCAAAAACTGAAGAAATATATGTTCATTTGACAGGGAGACCGGGATTTTCCACCATCAAGCTGTCAATTTTAGGCAGAAGGCCACCCGTGGTGTGAGAGCGGGGAACACAGAGCCTCTTACATGAGCTGCTAATAGAAATGGCAATGGACACAAGTTGCCTGAAGAGCATAAGACATTGTTTTAAATGCACCTTCAGCTATTCCTCTTCTAGAAAGTTATCCTGAGGAAATCATGATAAATGTGGGAGGTATTTCACCGAGGAGGTTGTTTGTCAAAGTGTTTCTAATAATAATAATTTAAAAAGTGTTTCTCGGGGTGCCTGGGTGGCTCAGTCGGTTAAGCATGTGCCTTCGGCTCAGGTCATGATCCCAGGGTCCTGGGATCGAGCCCCGCATCAGGCTCCCTGCTCAGCGGGAAGCCTTCTTCTCCCTCTCCCACTCCCCCTGCTTGTGTTACTTCTCTCACTGTGTCTCTCTCTGTCAAATAAATAAATAAAATCTTTAAAAAAAATTATGAGAGATAAGAATATTTAATGACACAGACAAAATGTGCCAGTTGTTTTCCTAAATGAAAAAACATCTTTCAAAGTATTATGTACTGTACAATTTTACTTTCATAAAATAAATATTTACATGTATACAGATTTTTAAAATGAGATCATGTAAAGGACTTAGAATAATAACTGGCATGTGGTAAGAATTCAATGAATTCAACAAATGGTAGCCATTATTTTTTAATCCTCACATTCACCCTATAAGGGAGATATTATTACTATACCCATTTTACAAATGCAGAAACAGAGGCACGAAGAGATGAAGTCCTTGCTCAGGGTCACACAGCTTGCAAGTGGTGGAGAGTTAACATATTTGATGTACTGAGAATGACACGAACATATTAAGTACCCCCATTACTTTATAAATATCGTTGGAATCCTATTTAAAAAAACACTACAGGGGCGCCTGAGTGGCTCAGTCAGTTAAGCGTCTGCCTTTGGCTCAGGTCATGATCCCAGGGTCCTGAGATAGAGCCCCACATCGGGCTGCCTGCTCAGTGGGAAGCCTGCTTCTCCCTCTCCTACTCCCCCTGCTTGTGTTCCCACTCTCGCTGTGTCTCTCTCTGTCAAATAAATAAATAAAATCTTTAAAAAAAAAAAAAAAAAACCACTACAGATGTAACTGGGTATTACCTTTTTGTGGGAATTTATGAAAATATTTTTTAACAAAAAAGCATCCCTACACTTGACCATGGAGGAACCTACCTATAATTCCTTTATTTCTTTTTTTTTAAGATTTTATTTATTTATTTATTTGAGAAACAAAGTGAGAATGAGCACTCGTAGGGGGAAGGGCAGAGGGAGAAGCAGACTCCTCACTGAGTGGGGAGCCCAACACGGGGCTCAATCCCAGGACCCTGAGATCATGACCTGAGCCTAAGTCAGATGCTGACTGAGCAACCCAGGCGCCCCCATATTCCTTTTCTTTTAAGATGGATTGATTGATTGATTGAATTAAGAGGGAGAGCATGAGTGCAAGTGGGGGGAGGGACAGAGGGAGAGGATCTCAAGCAGACTCCCCACTGAGCTCAGAGCCAGACTTGGGGCTCCACTGAGATCATGAACTGAGTGGAAACCAAGAGTCACCCAGGTGCCCCTCCTTTGTTTATTCCTGAGCCCTATATCCTCTCTCTAAACTCTCCCCAGTGCCAAGGTGACCTTTATTTTTCAGTCTTCAGAACAGAACCTCGTTAAGAATCATCTTTGAGAGTCCAGAGCCAGGTACTAGCTAACTCCAGCATATGGGTCATCTTCTCCTCCAGTACCTGTTGCCTGGCCCAGAGCCCAGGGTTGCTTTCTGGGGACAGTTAACTTTTCCCACAGGATCCAAGCTAAATGAAAACCTACCCACTGGTGTTTCTTTATCCTCACTAATGCCTTCTTTGGGGCATCCTATGGGAATAGGATCTTAGAAGTTTCTCAGCCATCAAAAGTCTCTTTCATATTTAAAAAGCAAATATGGATGATTTAGGGGCACTTGGGTGGCTCAGTCAGTTGATTTTGGCTCAGGTCATGATCTCGGGGCCATGAGATCAAGCCCCGAGTGGGGCTCCATGCTCAGCATGGAGTCTGCTTGTCCCTCTCCCTCTGCTCCTCTCCCTCCCCTCACTCGCTCTCTCTCTCACTCTCTAAAATAAATAAATAAAACCTTTAAAAAAAAGCAAATATGGATGGTTTAAACAGAAAGTCAATCAGGAACACTCAAATGAAATAAACCAAATTAGAATATTTAAAGGAGAGGCTTATTCAACACAAATGAGTGTTTAATTTTTATAATCTAGTTCTTAAAAGTTGAAGATGAGGGAGAGACACTTGGAAACCTTGGATTTCTCACATTGATGCTGACTTTTTTCAGGCCAGACCTTAAAGATCAAAACCCTGCAATCTTCCAATGGGATGTGCAGGATTATACACTCAAGACACTGCGCCACCGTCTCTCTCCCTGCAGCTAGAGCTGAGTGTTGTAAGCACATTGTTGCCAAGGGCCTCCCCTACACTCAGAAAGAAATTACACAGACTTATGTATATCAGCTATATGTGTATTAATACAAATCAGCAAATAATATATACATATCACATAATGTAGTCCATGGATCTTAGGCCATCGCAGCTTGAGATCACAATAATGGGATGAACCACCCCTACCTAGACAACCACTTAACCCTCCTTAGCTTCCTTTCTGGTTGGAGGCAAGCCTGTCTTCTACAGCACTCTCAGTGGTCACGTATCCCCCAGTGTCTCTTACTGTCCCTGAGGGGGCATCACTCCTGTTCTTTTGAGTTCCTTGGTATCAGCCATCCTGACTGAAAAGGACTGTTGTCACTTTTTGATGATACCCAAGTGTGTGAGAGCCTGCACCCCAACCTGTTGGTCCAGGGAAACACTCTCCTGTCCTCCAGATCAGACTCTGGTGACCTTGGACTCTCATCTATGGCAGCCTTAACTAGAACACTTTTAGGTTCACTTGATCTTCCTGTTTTAGGGCTTTATTCCCAGGGGTCTAGCCTTTGACTCTCCCCCTTAGGTGAGATTCATCAGGGCTTCATAGTAGACTAGCTCTGCCAGTCTAAAAATTATACTTACCTTCAAATTCTCTGGGCATATTGAGCTTAGGTCCTAATTTAGGAAGACTTGCTATTCAACACATCCTAAACAATGCCCATTACTTTTGAGCCAAATATTGGTTTCTAGGACCTCCTGGACATGGCTTACCATCCCGTTTAGCTGAACCCAAACATCAATCTCCCTTGAGACTAATTAGGTCTGCCAGATCAAGTTGATTTGTTTAGCATTTTTACCTCTAGGAATCCACTCTCCCTCTATACTGCTTGCTTCTTTTTCTTCAATATTGTTACGCAGGTGACATGGAAAACTTCCTTGTCACTAGTATCTGATTTTGGGTGATATTGGTTTCACTGTAGCAATGCTTAAGTTGTAGGAAAAGGGGTTGGGTTTATCGTGTTTAAAGGAATGCTGATGAAAGAGACATTCCTTACTGTCTTGATGATTGCAGCTTTGTAACATAGCTTGAAGTCGGATGCCACCTGCTTTGGTTTTCTTTTTAAACATTCCTCTGGCACAAAAACAGACACATAGATCAATGGAACAGAATAGCGAACCCAGAAATGGACCCTCAACTCTATGGTCAACGAATCTTTGACAAAGCAGGAAAGAATATCCAGTGAAAAAAAGACAGTCTCTTCAACAAATGGTGTTGGGAAAATTGGACAGCCACATGCAGAAGAATGAAACTGTACCATTTTCTTATACCATACACAAAGATAAACTCAAAATGGATGAAAGATCTAAATGTGAGACAGGAATCCATCAAAATCCTTGAGGAGAACACAGGCAGCAACCTTTTCGACCTCGGCTGCAGCAACTTCTTGCTAGACGTGTTTCCAAAGGCAAGGGAAACAAAAGCAAAAATGAACTATTGGGACTTCAAGATAAAAAGCTTTTGCACAGCAAAGGAAACAGTCAACAAAACTAAAAGGCAACCAACTGAATGGGAGAAGATATTTGCAAATGACATATCAGATAAAGGGCAAGTATCCAAAATCTATAAAGAACTTACAAATTCAACACCCAAAAAAAAAAAAAAAATCCAGTCAAGAAATGGGCAGAAGACATGGACAGACATTTCTCCAAAGAAGACATACAAATGGCCAACAGACACATGAAAAATGTTCAACATCACTCGGCATCAGAGAAATACAAATCAAAACCACAATGAGATACCACCTCACACCAGTCAGAACGGCTAAATTTAACAAGTCAGGAAACAACAAATGTTGGCAAGGATGTGGAGAAAGGGGAACCCTCTTATACTCTTACACTGTTGGTGGGAATGCAAGCTGGTACAGCCACACTGGAAAACAGTATGGAGGTTCCTCAAGAAGTTAAAAATAGAGCTAACCTACCACCCAGCAATTGCACTACTAGGTATTTCCCCAAAGATACAACTCTAGTGATCCAAAGGGGCACATGCATCCCAATGTTTATAGCAGCAGTGTCCACAATAGCCAAACTATGGAAAGAGTCCAGATGTCCATTGACAGATGAATGGGTAAAGAAGATGTGAGATACACACACACACACACACACACGAATATTACTCAGCTATCAAAAAGGATGAAATCTTACCATTTACATTGAAGTGGATGGAACTGGAGGGTATTATGCTGAGTGAATTAAGTCAATCAGAGAAAGACAATTATCATATGGTTTCACTCATAATGGAATATAAGGAACAGTGCAGAGGATCATAGGGGAAGGGAGGGAAAACTGAGAAGAAATCAGAGAGGGAAACAAACCACGAGACACTTTTTTTTAAAGATTTTATTTATTTGACAGAAAGAGACACAGCGAGAGAGGGAACACAAGCAGGGGGAGTGGGAGAGGGAGAAGCAGGCTTCCCACTGAGCAGGGAGCCCGATGCGGGGCTCGATCCCAGGACCCTGGTATCATGACCTGAGCCAAAGGTAGACGCTTAAGGACTGAGCCACCCAGGTGCCCCAAACCATGAGACACTCTTAACTCTAGGAAACAAACTGAGAATTGCTGGAGGGGTGGGAGTAGGGGAAGGGATGACTGAGTGATGGGCATTAGGAAGGCATGTGATGTGATGAGCACTGGGTGTTATATGCAACTGATGAATTACTAAACTCTACTAATTTTGTGCTCTATGTTGGCTAATTGAATTTAAATAATAAAAAAAGAGAGAGACATTCCTTTTCCTCTTCAAGATATACAGCTTCTTCTCTCTAGCATCACTGTTTTGACTTGGGTGTAATCTGTTTGCATTTCTGCTCTCTGCTCCCCATGGGAAGCACAGTCAGGTTCTGCACCCCCCTCCTAAAAGCACACTGGGACAGCTCCCTGCCTCGGCCACCAGCCTCATCCCTCCCGGGCTCCAGCCCCACCTTCACCACTCCGGCCCCACCACCACTCAGCTTCCTCTACCTGGCAGCTTCCTCTTCCTCTCATCTCTGTGTTTCCAGTAACTGATTGCTTGCTTAGTGAGCTGAAATGAACTTCAAATGCTTGTTTAAAATGATCTGTCAATAAAACATGTAGCTTGAAGTGCTTCATAAACTCTAAAAATTCCTGCATGGGCAGCATCAGCCTGTTGATTCATTTTTTGGCCTCTTAACAACCACTCCAATCTGTGGCAACAACTGAAAGATAGAAGACTCCAGTCACCAAGCACCAGGGCTTCCTCTGGGTTTGACTTCAGCCTGAGCTCTCTTGAGCTACAGAGATCTGCATCCCTTTCACTGAGGCAAGAACCTGAAGGAACTTTCTCAGTAAATTATTAAGAACCCCTCCAAGCTCCACTGGGGACAAACCAGTTTGAGAGCAGGCATCTTGTTACACGGAGACAGACTGACAGAGGTGTCAGCTGTAGGGCAGACCTACTTTATATTTCTTTGCCTTCACCTCCTGGAAACCCCACAGGCCCTAGAGAGACGGTGAATGTCCAGGATGGAGCATGAACCAGTTCATACCCCATGCCACATATTCTTCTTACAATGTAAGATAATGTTGACACTCCTCCATCAAGAAATGGAGTCTGTATTCCCTCCCCTTGAACTTGGGCAGAACTTTGAACTCCTTGAGCAATAGAATGGGGTGGACTGATGCTACATAAATGTTGACGCTAGGTCGTAAAAGTCACCATGGTTTCCATCTGGCTCTCTCACTCTCTCCAGACCTACACCTTGGAGTCCTGAGCCGACATGTAAGAAGCCCACCTACCCTGAAGCTGCCCTACTGGAGAGACCAGACGGAGAGACCATAAGGAGAGAGAGGTTAGAGAAACCACAGCTCCTTGAATCTTCTCAGCAGCAACCACCAGGCCTGTGAGTGGGCGAGTGAGGGACGTTTCAAATGATTCTAGCCCCAGGCTTCTAACTGCCCCACTGAGGTGAGTTGGCCCCGCTGTGCCCTGAGTTCCTGACTCATAATAAATGGCAGTTTACACCACTAAGTTTTGGAGTAATTTGTTAGGCAGCCAAAGCAATTGGAACTCAACTGTATCTCAAACTATAAAGTAGAACCTACTGTTACAAGGTGACTACGAATGTCTGATTGATCCATTGTGTGTTGATTTTCTCAGTCCTTCTCTCAGAGTTATGGGATTCTCAGAAAATGCTGCATTCACCAGCAAAGCCTTGGTTACCAGCCTGGGTCAGTTCATAGTCTATATGCTCTTTAGCTGAAATGGGCTTGGGGCCTCCTAATTATTATTATATGTCACTAAGACTTCAAATAAAATAAACTGCAGATGGGTATCCTGCCAGAGATGCTGGAAGAGGGTGACCCTTTTTCAGAGGGACTTCTTTATAAATAGTTGTTTTGCTAGATAATAATTGGATGCATGCATTTTAAATGGTTCCCTTAATCAATCAACTAGGGACCCATTATGTGCCCAGTATTGGATGCTGTGGAGATGAATCATTCCAGACCTCTCTATGAGTTTTAATGTTTTCAGCTGTAAGAAATAGAAACCCCTATTAAAAATGACTTTAAACAATAGGGAAATTTGGCTTACACAACAAGAAGTCCAGCACAGGGCAGCTCCAGAGTTGATTCATTCAGTGGCACAACAATGTCATCAGAGACCCAAGTTGCTTCCACCTTTCTGCTCTATCATCCTTGGCGGGTCCTACTCAGACTAACCCCCCTCGTGGTCCCAACATAGCTCCCACAGTTCCAAGCATCAACATGCAGGCATCAACAGGCATCCAGACAAAGACCAGAAGGAGAAAAGGGACTATTTCTTTGGTATCTATTTCTTGACTTGGACTACTTATGGCTTACCCTGTGGAGCTGGACATGGGGCCCCTCTGAAGACATGGAAGCTGGACAGCAAGAAGTAGGACATAGGCATCATCCAACAGTGTCTGCTCCAAACTCTAAATCTGATTAGAGAAGATAGGATTAACAAATGAGACAACTAGACTCTAGTTACTCTCTCTCTCTCACAGCACTTAAGGTTTCTCTCTTGCTGCTTACTCCTTCCTAACTGTGAGGATTGCAAAAGGAAGAGTGTCTGTTCAAAGTTCTTCCTACAATGTCCTCAGCTCCTTGGAGAAAATGCATGACTCAAAGAGCTAAAATCTAAGCTTTATCTTTTCTAAAGATCACCTGCTTGAGTACACTTGAACTCTCGTTCAGGATGAAGTGCATAGGTAAATAAAGTAGGATTCCTCTCTTGATTGACACTCCTTATAGGAAGAGCTGGTTTGCTGACCATTTTCAATGGAGAAATGGGAAAGCCCAGAGAGAGGAAGTGGGAAGGCCTTTGCCATTTATCAAGCTGTGAAGAGTGACTGCCACTCGTCTCTTAGAGCAGGGAACTGGAAGGCTAAATCCAGGCCACCACTTTTTTGCATATGGTGCACAAACTAAGAATGGTTTTTACATTTTTTAATGGCTGACACAAAAAAAGACTTTCATGACATGTGAAAATTGTATAAAATGCAAATTTCAGTGTCCATAAATGAAGTTTTTTGGAATACAGCTATGCTCATGCATTTACATATTGCATATGGCTGTTTTCCCACTACAATAGCAAAATTAAGTAGCTATGACTCAGACCAAATGGCCCCTGAAACCAACATATTTACTGTCTGGCCCTTTGCATGAAAAGTGTGCTGGCCCCTGTCTTGGAGGAAAAGTCCTGATGGGACCTCCAGGCATAGGTTGGGGGGTGGGGGGGACCATGCCTAAAGCCTCCAGAGCAGCCAGCCCTCTGCCCCTTTGCAGACAAGGCTCTTCCTTCCCAACTGAGGGAGAAAGGAACATTCCATCTAATCCATTTAGAACAGGGTTCTCAGACGGGCTACACACTGGAATCACCTAGGAGCTTTTTAAAAATACCAATCATGGTCCCCACCCAGACCAATTAAAGCAAAATCCCCAGGATGGGCCCACGTATCCGTGTCTCTCAAAAGCTCCCAGGTGATCATGAAGTGCAATCAAGCTGGAGAACCACTGCTAGAGGCTTGTTTGCCAAAATCAGGCCTGGTCTCTGGAGCTTATTCTAGGCACACACCATCACCACCCTTGGGCATGTGTTTGGGGAACAGCACAGGAGCTCCACCCGAGGGTGGAGCAAGGCAGGAAGACATGGTGAAGCAAGATGTGGTTAACCCCAAATGACTTCACCTGTGTACAGGTGAGTCCCACAGTTTTCCCAGCTGAGGAGCCCTTGCTACCAGAGATCTCCTCATGTAACAGAGAAAACAGTGTCTCACCCTAACTGCCACTCACTCGCTTACTTTCCTTCACACAAGAGGGGACAAATAAGAGCCTGGTCTCTGCCTCACCCAGGGACAGTGTGGATGAATGTCTTTCTCCGTAACACCAGAGATCTCCCTTCTCCTTGGCATGGAGTTGAAGATGAACCTCGTGTCTTCCTTCCTTCATCCCCTCACTCAACAGATATTTGCTGAGCACCAACACTTACCACACACTGAGGATTTTTAAAATACAATGATGAATAAGCGCCCCCAAAGGAGCTCACAGACTAGGGGAAGAGACAGCCAAATTAACCCAAAGTAGGAAATGCTGGAGAAGAACCGGTTTTGGGAGGAGTCCTTAGTTCTGTTCTAGAAAGTTAACATTTGAGATGGCTTATGGATATCCTGGTGAAGACATTTCGTGTGTGTTTGTATATTCGAATCAAGTTCAATGAAGAAGTCAAAGCTGAAGATATTAATTAGGGAGTCATCAGCACATTGGTGACCCTGGGTAACAGGCGGATGAGACCAAGGGGACTGGGAAGGGGTTGCCAGAAGGTTTAAAAGCAAACCAGAAGAGGGCACATCAGGGAATCTAAACGGGATGGCTTTTTCCAGCAGGAGGCAGGAGGTAATCCTATTGGATGCTGATAGACAGTCCAGTAAGAGGACAACAAAAGAGCATGGAGGTGACCGGTCACCCAGACAGAGCTGCTTCAGTGAAACAGGAGAGGCAGAATCCAGACAGGGGTAGCGAATGTGAGGTGACCAAGTGAAGGCAGGGAGTGTAGACAACTCTCTAGAAGGTTTTCACGGACAGGGAGCAAAGAACTGGGATGGCAGGAGGATGCAGGGTCAAAAGTAAATGTATTTTGTTTTGTGTTAAGGTGGGAGACATTACAGCACATTTATACGTGGGGAAACAGATCCAGGAGAGAGAAGATGGATGCATGAAAGAAGGTGAGTTAACCACAGGAGTGAAGTTGCTGAGAAGGGGAGGAATTCTGGGCAAAAATGGGCAGATTTCCCTCTGTGGTGAAAGGAAGATGGAGAATGTGAATCCAGGTATGGAGAGGCTGGTAGATTGGATGGTGGAAAGATAGAAAGATGTTGGTGTTTCTGTCCAAATCTTTCAATTCTCTTTGCATTATGGGGTAAGGTTCATCAGCGGTGGCAGGCAGGGGAAGACAGAAGAGTTTTAAGAAAGGAGAAGAGAGTATAAAATAGCCTCTTCGGGCACCTGGGTGGCTCAGTTGGTTAAGCGACTGCCTTCGGCTCAGGTCATGATCCTGGAGTCCCGGGATCGAGTCCCGCATCGGGCTCCCTTCTCGGCAGGGAGTCTGCTTCTCCCTCTGACCTTCCTCCCTCTCATGCTCTCTGTCTCTCATTCTCTCTGTCTCAAATAAATAAATAAAATCTAACAAAAAATAAAAATAAAAAAATAATAAAATAGCCTCTTTGTTGAATTGCCAAGCAACCTTACTAGGGAAACATAATGGTGTAGCTAGGCTGTGGTGAATGCTTATTTAAGGTAAGGGGTCATGACATTTAAATGGGAAAAAAATAGCCCCATTGTGTGATTTTCCCCAACTACGTTCAGCTGCAACAACTTGAATAGTTGGGTTCAACTACAGGTGTGCCAAGAAAATGTAGCAGGGAGAAGAGGGCGTGGTCATGATAAGGCACTGATTATAGGGGCGCCTGGGTGGCTCAGTCGTTAAGCGTCTGCCTTCGGCTCAGGTCATGATCCCAGGGTCCTGGGATCGAGCCCTGCATCGGGCTCCCTGCTCTGCGGGAAGCCTGCTTCTCCCTCTCCCACTCCCCCTGCTTGTGTTCCCTCTCTCGCTGTGTCTCTCTCTGTCAAATAAATAAATAAAATCTTAAAAAAAAAAAAAAAGCACTGATTCTAGAGTAGACAAAGAAAGTGAGGCCAAAGGGAGAGAGGGATAATGACAGAGGTGCAGGGGCAATGGATGGGTGGTCCCAAGGGCATCAGGGAATTCTGCAGTGTGGGGGCCAGGGAGCCAGAAGAATAGATCATTCTCAGAGGAGGGAATCCTTGAAACTAAATTTTAGAGATAAGAGCAGTTGCTGATGACTAGGTGTAACCAAGAGAGTGGAAGGCTGAGCTGGGTTGCAGAAAGAGATTTTCCGGAGGTGAGGTCAAGAAACAAAGAAGCCAGGGTGTTGGATGGATCGTGCAAATAGATGCACTACCTTATTTTACCGCCCACAACAACTCTTGAATTGTCCCACTTGACAGACGAGGAAAGAGCCCCAGAGATATTCAGCGATTTGCCCAATGTAACATGACTAATAACTTCCAGAGAACTTGGGCTCCCCTGACCTCCAGCTCAGGGCCCGCTCAGCTTCCTGTGTCACAGATCCGAAGTACAGGAGAGCCAGCTCCCTAATTTTCACTTTGGATGAAAATCCAACTTTAAAGGTTTGGCAGGTATCTCTTTTCCTGACTCGCAGGCATTTGGCATTGGTTGGT
Organism: Mirounga leonina; assembly: GCF_011800145.1. Taxonomy (NCBI): domain Eukaryota; kingdom Metazoa; phylum Chordata; class Mammalia; order Carnivora; family Phocidae; genus Mirounga; species Mirounga leonina. The sequence goes on from NW_023270305.1 coordinate 44,309,382, forward strand.
ATATGTTTCCAGAGATACTTTTCTACATGGAGGACAAAAAAGGGAACATATTTCTGTTTGACTAAGAAACATGTAATCCTGAGGACTCTACACATTTTTTAAACTTCCAAATAACAGAGATCTGTGCAAATGGGAGAGACAGGAAAGTACTGAGTTGGTTGAAAACATGAATTTTATTGCAAAGGCGCATTTTAGGATATAAGACCTATTAACATAATCTCAGGAGGAGGGGGAAAGGATTTTCCAAGGCTCTCCCACACTGAGTGGAGCTCTGTATTTCAGAGGACCTGGGGACCCTTATGTCTCATAAGTCAGAAGCTTTGCCCTGGAGTCCTATGTGTGCATAGGTAGGCACAGGGGAATCAGCCCTGGAGGCCTTGAAAGCCACATTCAACATCAGCAGGAGTGTTTGCTATGGCAAGGCCTCTATCATATGGGTTTAGAGGAAAAGAAGATATTCCCACAGCCCTTATCACTATCAGAAATGACCTTGTTCATTGTGTACATGTAGGTACTTCTATGTATGTGCCATGGGGTCAAGGACATTGGCCACTGCTGAATCCCCAGCTCTTACAACAGTGTCTGCCATACAGCAGGAGATCAGTGTATATTCTTTGAGTGGATATATTTAGTTTCCAACTCAGACTTATTACGTTAGCCCCCAGCAAGACAAAGCGTACTGTACTCTCATACGTCATGGGGTAGGGAAAGCTAGGTAGCCAGCCTCAGTCAGCTGCCCAGTGGTCAAAGGTTATTGCCATGTGGTCATAGAGGAGGTCAAGGGCATCTGTCCTATTTATATCTCTTCCCAGTGTTTTGGACATGTATTTGTTTGTTTTTAATTTTTTTTTAAGCAGGCTTCATGCCCAGTGTGGAACCCAAGGCGGGCTTGAACTCATGACCCTGAGACCAAGACCTGAGCTGAGATGAAGAGTCAGACACTTAACTGACTGAGCCACCCAGGTGACCCTATTTGTTTGTTTTTAATAATGAGTATTATAATGAACTTCTTGGCCAAATGGCCCATCTCATTGAATCTACCAAATAGCTACCCTATCCAAATCTTCTATAAGTAATAATTATTACTACTGGCTATCATTTACCAGTTGTATCAGCGTGGGCCACACATATATTATCTCATTGAATTCTTAAAGCAACTTTTATGTCTGGATTTACTTAGATAGCATTATTGTCCCTCTTTCACTGATGAAGAAACTGAGGCCTGGAGAAGGTAGGGAACTTAGTCTAGGGCATACAGCTCTTAAGCAAGGGACACAAGATATGAATCAAGTGAATTCAAAGCCCATGCTCTTAACCACCACAATATACTGCCTCTCACAAGGTAACAAAGTCCATGAATGGCCTGTTTTTTCCTCTTATATCAAAATTTCACAAGAAAGGACACCTAGCCCAAATTCTATCAGACCCAGATTGTTCAGTTATTTGCTGGGAAGCAGCAAAACTGCCTTTCTGAGTTAACTGGGCCATGAAGGTCATCTCTTCCTAGTATATGCTCTCACAGTCAGACCAGAACTCAAGTGGTAACCAGCCATGCCAACCCTTAACTGCCCCAAAATAACGCAGATGGAAGCAGAATAGTAAAAGGAAAGTGTGTTTTCTATCCACCTGTGGTCTTGTCTCTCTGGGTCTGCCATCCCTCTCTCTCACTTGTCTTGGGAGGAGATGGGCATAGGTGAATTAATTTACAGGAATGTTCCAGCCCTCCAGGAAGGTACCATTTCCAAGGTCCCTGAAACAATGATCCCAATCATCTTAAACCCTCATTAGGTCATGTGTCCATTCCTCCACCTAGGAAAGACCAAGGCCCAGCCCCAAATTCTTCTTGACGATATTTTAAATAACAAAGTTACCTGTTACCAATGGCTCCTGGCATGCTCCAAGGAGGTAGCTGACCTGTCAGGATGAAAAAGAATCTGTTCTCTCTTGTTAGATTTGTAGTTTCCCATAATAGCTTGGTAGGGGCCCTTGCCTCATCCAGCATCCCTCTCTTCCCTGGAGCCCTCAGACCTTCCCAGGTAAGCCATCACATTAACTCCCACCACAATGCCATCCCTGTCCCACTGGATGGAAATAAACCCTGGAACTCCATCTAAAGGGGGTCAGAATCCAGGTTGATTTAGAAAGGAAGGAGGTCTCCCAGTGCCCATTGTTTAGAAAAGATTTGTGCAAATTCTACCCTCTCAGAAGACCCACCCCACCCCATTTTTCAGTGGCCAGCTCAGAGAAAGCCATGCAGTAGCCCGCAGCTTTCCATGAAGGCTGACAGTCCGAAATCAATCTCTCAGCCGCTCCACTGGCAGTGCACTCCATTTTGGGTGCCAAGAAAGTGGTACTTGAGCTGAGGGGGTTCGGGCGGAAAGGAAAAGATACATAACTGCAGCTGTGCTGAGTCATGACATCAGGATCTGGAAAGTGAAAAAGGTATGGGATGGAGAAAGGGGAGGGTGTTTGCTTGGAAACCATCTCGCACAGTCCAAATTAAACAGGCTGTTTCTTCAAGTCCACTTTCCATCACGGGCCCTTCTCTCTACTAATTCTTACCTCTCCTAAGATCCCTCAACCCAACGTCTCACTTCCATCAGAATCTAGGGGATTCTTCTGATTCTCCAGGGCCTGAAATGCCCATAAACTGGTATCACCTGGCTCATTCTAAAAATGACAAAACAGATCAAGGCCCACATTTTCTCTTTCCTAAAATTTCGGCCATCTCTAATTTCTCTCCTTTCTCACCAGTCCTGGAACTTACTGACTCAATTATCCATTTGAGCACTCGGGCCTCTCATCAGCCCAACAGGGACTATAGCTCTTTCCTCTTGACAGTTCTCAGATTGTTTCGTGTACATATCTTATCTTCCTGGGAAGACTGTAAGCTCTCCGGAATCTAGGACTGGATCATGTAGTCCTTTTATATATGACACTGTGTATCCTTATGGTTCTGAATACATCAGGAAGTACTTAAATTTATGAAGCTGCACTGAGCTAAACAGAATTGAAGAGGGACACACAGCAAAACATGAAGCCACTGGGCACTCATCAGGACAATGGTTGGTGGCCTCCAATTTCAGGTGAACAAATCCTAGGATGGGCTCAAAGTGTGTGCCAGGATGACACATGAGCCTGCACCTGTTACAGTAGGTAAGCTGACAAAGCGTTCGAGGCTGGATATAGGGGCTGCACGTGGAATGGGGAAAAGGAGGCAGACCCATACTTCGTTTGGACCCAGACTCAACACCAAACCACAGGCCGAACCATGCTGCCAAAATGGCAAAGCTTCCCTAGAATAGGTGGCAGATTCACAGGACTGGCTGCTCATCAATTCATTTTTGCACTATTTTATATCTCCATGATCATCCAGTTTTCAGAACATTTAACCTCAACCACTGCCTATGTTGAAACAAAAAGTAATTCATTAACTTGTCTCACTGAACAAAGGAGGTCAGAGGCAGCACTGGGAATTTAACTGACAGCTCTAGAATTTCAGGTCTACTCCCAGGAATTGGAACTATGCTTCCTGGTTTTCTCACTAGCACATGGGAGCTCTGAGAGGAACTTCTTTCTGCTGGCCTCCCTTACAGATATTAGCAATAAGGAATTTCCTAGCTACTTTATGAACGGGAGAAATCAGCAACGTGAGGAAAGATAGAACTCACTAGAGTGTCCAGTGAGAGGTTAATGGCAGACTCAGGAGTATCTGTCAGAGCTGGGGAGGGGCTTCGGGAGAGCCTCCCGCTCCACCACTGGTTTTACAGGCCAGGAGTCCCGAGGCCCAGGAGCTTTTGTGACCTCCCCAAGGTCACACAGCTTGATAACAATGTTCTTGGCTTCAGCCTCTTAACTTCCGGTCCCAGGTTTTCCCAGCACACCAGGAGGAAAAGAATGCAAAGAATAAAAACTCTGTGAAACTCTGTGTTAAAATTTGATTGGCATTGGGGTCCCTGGGTGGGTCATTTAGTTAAGTGTCAGACTCTTGGTCTGAAAGACCTCTTTCAGCTCAGGTCATGATCCCTGGGTCGTGAGATTGAGCCCGTCACTGGGCTCTGTACTCAGCGCAGAGTCTGCTTGTCCCTCTCCCTCCCACTCTGTTCCTCCCCCTGCTCCTGCTCTCCGTCTCTCTTTCTCTCTCAAATAAATAATTAAATCTTTAAAAAAAAAATTTTTATTGGTGAGACAAGATTTCACTTATATGTGGAATCTAAAAAAACAAAACTTTTTTTTTTGAGAGAGACAACATGAGCGGCAGATGAGGGACAGAGGGAGAGGGAGAGAAAGAATCCCAAGCAGGCTCCGTGCTCAGCTCAGAGCCTGACATGGGGCTCTACCTCATGACCCTGAGACCATGATCTGAGCCCAAATCAAGAGTCAGACACTTAACCGAATGAACCACCCAGGCGCCCCCCAAACAAATACAGAGAACAGATGGTTGCCGGAGGGGAGGTGCATGGGGGTGAAATAAAGGGGATTAGGAGGCATAAACTTCCAGTTACAAAATAAATAAGTCACGAGATGAAAAGAATAGCATAGGGAATATAGTCAATAATATTGTAATAATGTTGTTTGGTGACAGATGGTGACTACACATATGGTGAGCACTGAGTACTTTATAGAATTGTCGAATCACGATGTTGTATACCTACAACTAATATAACATTGTATGTCAATTATACTTCAATAATTAAGGGGGAAAAAAGAAAAACTGATGGGGAGGAAGGACACTGTCCTTTGAGAGCTCACTAAGACCTGCAAAAGAGAAGTCCCACAGAACATCTAGAATTGGTTGAGAAGCTCATAATTGCCAGAAAAATAAGGAGCGCTAGACCCAGTGTATTACTTTGTTAGGGCTGCTGTAACCAATACCACAGACTAGGTGTCTTAAACAACAGAAATTTAATTCCTCATGGTTCTAGAGGCTAGAAGTCTGAGACCAAAGTCCATGTGTGGAAAACAAATCATACGGATGGAAAATGTGGTCTTCTCATTTGTTAGTACTTAGCAGATGTACAACGAAAAGTGAGTGAATGAATGCTCCTGACTAGCTTGTCCCACCCCTCCCACTCCTCAGTGGGAAGGAGAAATGTCCATGGGGCCTTCGTTCCCTTGCAGCGGGGTTCCCAGTGGCCACTCCACAGACTGCCCAGGAAAGTGCAGGAAGTAAACACCCTATTTCTTGAATGTGTGTTTTTTCTGCTAGAAATAATTAATATCCACATTAGTTTAATGAAAAGGGTTTGGGGCGCCAAGGTGGCTCAGTCAGTTGAGCATCTGACTCTTGATTCCAGCTCAGGTCATGATCTCAGGGTTGTGAGATGGAGCCCTGCACTGGGCTTCACGCACATCGGGAGTCTGCTTGTCCCTCTCCCTCCGTTCCTCCCCTGCACTCACGCTCACTCACTCTCTCTCTTTCTCTCAAATAAACTTAAAATAAATAAATAAAGTAAAAAAGGGTTAGTTTTCCCCCATATAATCACAATAAAAGTTGATACCAAAGTAAAGAGAATCAAAAGTGCTCCAGTGTGTAAATGCAATTAGACATCCCCATGACACTCATGGCTTTCCTGGCAACAGAATGTTAATTATTCTGCAAAAAGAGAACAAGGCAGATAAGCACTCGTTTGTGGTGACAACACAGTTCATTTTCTTTATTCACTAAGGAAAGGCTGCCACGAGCCAAACCCTGATGTTGTTATTCTGATCAGGGAAAAAGTCCAGCCCTGACATACTACAGCCTTGAGGAAAGAGCAGGGCAGGATGAATCAACCCACCCACTAGGATAACAAATCGAAAAAGAGATCTGGGTGTAGGAGAGGTTTAAATGTAGCCTCCAGAGCCTGGATGAGATGGGAAGTCCCAGCCCTATAACTGGCTGGAGGCGGGTGAGGAGAACCTTCTACCAGGCCCCCACCTCCTGCTGTGCCCAGTGCCAGCCCAAACCTGCAGGGCATGCAGATGAGGTAGACAGCACAGCCCTGCCCTACCCTTGTGGAAATGACAGTCCTTCTGGGAAGAGGAGACTAATGCCCACAGAACTATCAGAAAACAATCCAGACCAGGTGTGAGGAAGTGCTGGGTTAGAGGCTCCAACCACACGGAAAAGGGAGAGATGGGTGGCCTGTGTTAGCCAGAGTAGGTTCTCAAAGGAGAAGGACTTAAACTGGTGTTTAGGGAGACAAATGAGGGAAAGCATCTGGAATGGGGGGGGAGAAAAAAAGAGGGGAGAAAGAGATTTCTTTATAAGATGGAGTTACATCTAAAGAGTTGGTGGGAGTTTTCTATGTAATGGGTTATTAAATATGGAAAACTCTTGAGAGCCTGGTTCATTCTCTCTCTCTCTCTCTCTCCTTTTCTCCCTCTCTCTCCCTATCTATTAGTGTGCATTTTGTCCAGTTATGAAACCAGAGGACATCATTCTGTAATCAGCACTTTCAGGAGAGTAGAGGCAGACCTCTGAGGTCTCAGAGTCATTTAAAATGGCTCAGAGTCATTTAAAAATTATCATTAGCAAATAAGGGTGACTCTCCACAACCCCCTGTAGGCAGGTAGATCAGGTAGGAGTGGGTTGTGATTCATTCTTCCTCACACCAGAAACCAGGCTCCCTGGTGGGGTAGGACACAGCCCCTTCCTTCTCCACAGCCATTGACAGAGACTTTCAGGTGGGTTGGATGAGCTTGCTCATGCCACCCTCTTCTGAAGGCTGCTGGGACTTACTGTTAAGGGCGCAGCTCAGGAAGGGAACACCTCATCAAATCTGGGGAACTCAAGAATGAGGCTTCAGAGCTGGAAGTCACTGCACACTTCACCCCCCTTCCACAGAACTTCTTTCTGTAAGTATCCCATAGGTTCAAAACATAGGTCCCAGAAGTTTGGCCACATGGATGGGCCTTACTGTACATCATTTACTTGTTTCACAAGCAAGGACATAAATCCTGAGGAGTCGGGTGATCTGCCCGAAGTCACAGAGCTAATGCTTATCAGACTGGAGGCCAGGCTTCCTGGCTCTGAGTCAGGACTCCTTCAACTGCACTTGGTAATATTAACAGGAGCAGGAATCAGCAAACTATTTCTATGAAGGACCAGAAACTGTTTTAAGCTAGGCAGCTATTGCAACTACTCAACTCCTCCTCAGCGCCCCTTGCAGGGGCTGAGCAGACACGGGCTGGCACGCCCTGGCCGCGCACCAGCAAGGCCCTGCTCTCCCTTGGGAGGCAGGACGCCTGGGCTTCCCACGGAGAGGGGCTGATAAGCCTTTATAGCTTGAAAGGAGTCATAGATGATGCGTGAACACAGGGATGTGGCTCCAGTAAAACTTTATTTATAATAACAGGAGACTGATTGGATTTGGCCCACTGTCTTCAGTTTGCTGACCTCTGAACAAGAATATTGATTATTTATCGATCCCTTATGACGTTCCAGATCCTGTGCCGAGCACTTTGCAGGCATTCTCTCAATTAATTCTCAACAGTCCTATGAAATCAGTGTTATTCCTACCCTTCCACAGATGTGAAAAGTGAGACTCAGAATGACAGATAACTGGCCCAAACCCTGGAAACTGTAACTGGCAGAGCTGAAAGGCTATCCTAGTTCTTAACCTCAGAGTCTTAACTAATCATTAATAGATGATAGTTCCTCCCAGATGCGTTAAAACCTTTGATTTCCGATGTTGAATGAAACGCCTTTGAAGATTGCTCCTGTCTAGACATACTGAGAGAGTGATTAACCATTCCAGTTTGCCTCGGACTGAGGGGCTTCCCAGGATGCAGGACTTTCCATGGTAAAACTGGGATACTCTCAAGCAAACCAGCATGGTTGGCCACCCTAAAATCAGGCATTTTGATGGTACATTTGTGGCCTATTCAACTGAACAAAATAAAGTAGACATTTGTGGCTACCTAAGGCAGGATTTGAACTGAGGCCCCTTGCCCTGAGTAGAGCAGAATGCCAGAGAACAAAGTCATATTACAGGCCAAGGGAAGAGGGTTGCTGGGAAGAGAATGATAACAGGATGAGTAATTTCTCTCAAGAAGTCAAGAGGAAGTCATATTTATGCTTCCTGGTTGATCTCAACCATTCTTTCTATTTCTCCTTTCTTAGACTTACTCAGCCCTCCAGGGTCCTCGTAGGACTCCCACTGGGGGTCTACACACTCCTATTTGCACACTAATCAAATAGGGAAGGAGAAATCACTGGATAATTGGCCCTGGTGGAGGGCCAGTTGGGGTTTTGTGTATCTGAAACACACTTGGGCCCCTTGCCTACTTTTCAAGATGTCCCAATCCAATCTGCTTTCATTGAGAATCTTTTTCCCTTTCCCCTTTCCTATGCTCCCATATCACTCTGTACATCCCTCCCATAAACTGTGTTGTTCTCATGAGGGTATAATTATCAGTTTGGCTTGTCTAGCTCCCTGGTTAGACTTTGAGCTAGGTGTTGGCCACTCCTGTTCAGCATCATATCCTGGATACCTAGAAAATATGTCAAAAAGAAGTTCTCAATAAGTGTCCACTGAAAAGGAAACATGTTAGCCCAAGAGGAGAAGAATGAAAAGAACACTCCCATTAGACTTTTAGGGCACCATGAATACTCCACATATGTTTTATTTTGTTTTCAATAAATAGATACAAATATGATCACCAAGTAGGATGCTGAGCATACAGTGGGTACACTTTCGAGTTTCTCTCCAGAGATTGGTCCAGTACGTTTTAGTCTTTCTGAACCCTTAAGACCATTCCTTAGGACAAAGGGTAAGAAAAAGGAATAAAAAGTATCCAGACTGAAAGGAAGAAGTAAAACTCTCTATTCACAGATGATATGATCTTGTATATTAAAAACCCTAAGAAATCCACTAAAAAATACTATTAGAACTAATAAACTAGGTCAGCAAGATTGCAGGATACAAGATCAAAATACAAAAAAATCAATTGTATTTCTCCACACTTGCAATGAATAATCCAAAAATCAAATTAAGGAAACAGATCAGGGACAGAATGGCCAATGGCCTGCAGAGCAACATGCCTAAGTTTTATTGTGATTACTGCGACACGTACCTCACCCATGACTCTCCATCTGTGAGAAAGCCACACTGCAGTGGTAGGAAGCACAAAGAGAATATGAAAGACTACTATCAGAAATGGACAGAAGAGGGGCGCCTGAGTGGCTCAGTCGTTAAGCGTCTGCCTTCGGCTCAGGTCATGATCCCAGGGTCCTGGGATCGAGCCCCGCAACGGGCTCCCTGCTCTGCGGGAAGCCTGCTTCTCCCTCTCCCACTCCCTCTGCTTATGTTCCCTCTTTCGCTGTGTCTCTCTCTGTCAAATAAATAAATAAAATCTTAAAAAAAAAAAAAAAGAAATGGACAGAAGAGCAGGCTCAGAGCCTGATCGACAAAATAACCACTGCATTTCAACAAGGAAAGATACCTCCTACTCCATTCTTTGATCCTTCTCCTGAAGGGGTAATGATCCCACCTCCCCCCCAGTCTCCCAGGTCCTTATTGCCCTGGTATGATGCCAGCACCCCATATGGAGGGGCCCTCCCATGATGCCTGTGTTGGGCCCTCCTCCTCCTGGGATGATGCCAGTGGGACCTGCTCCTGGCATGAGGCCACCTATGGGAGGCCACATGCCAATGATGCTTGCACCCCCTGTGATGAGACCTCCCGCCTGTCCCATGATGGTGGCCACTCAGCCAGGAATGTCTCAACCAGACAGATAAGGAGAGAGGGAACCTCTTGATATCCATTTTACATTACTTGTACTTCGCCAGGATATCATGGTGCTGTGAGCCTAGGTGTTTTCTAACAGGATAACCAGAAAGACTTGCTCCCCCTTCCTATCAAAGCAAGAATAGTTTTTGCAGGGGAGTAGTGGGACCAAAAAAAAAAAAAAAAAAGCAATTTTCATTTGTATTGTGAAAGGTGAAAATAAAATAGCCATCTGTTTTAGTTAACAAAAAAAAAAAGAAAGAATGAAATGAAAAATCCATTCACAATAGTATCAAAGAATAAAATATTTAGGAATAAACTTAATAAAAGAAGCGCAAAATTTATACTCTATTCTAAAAACTACAAAATGGTCTTGAAAGAAATTAAAGAATGTAAATAAGTGGAAAAACATCCCATGTTCATGGATCAGTAGACTTAACATTGGTAAGATGGCAAAACTCCCCAAACTGATCTAAAAACTCGACAAAAAACCTATCAGAATTCAGCTAACTACTGTATAGGAATGGATCAGACAATTGTAAAATTCATATGGAATTTCAAGGGACCAAAATAGCCAAAACAATCCTGAAAAAGAACAAAGTAAGGTTCACACCTCCCGATTTCAAAATTTACTACAAAACAAAAGTAATCGGGGCGCCTGGGTGGCTCAGTCGTTAAGCATCTGCCTTCGGCTCAGGTCATGATCCCAGGGTCCTGGGATCGAGCCCCACATTGGGCTCCCTGCTCAGCGGGGAGTCTGCTTCTCCCTCTCCCACTCCCCCTGCTTGTGTTCCTGCTCTCGCTATCTCTCTCTCTCTGTCAAATAAATAAATAAAATCTTAAAAAACAACAACAACAACAGTAATCAATACAGTGTGATACTGGCACAAGGATAGACCTATAAATCAATGGAGTAAAAATAAGAGTCCATAAATAAACCCATACATATATGGTCAAAAAGAACAACAGGGGTGCCCAAAGCATTCAATGGGGAAAAACACTGTTTTCAACAAATGATGCTGGATAGCCACTTGCAAAAGAACCAAGTGGGAACCTTATCCCATACCATATGCAAAAATTAGCTCAAAACTGGTCATTAAGGAAATGCAAATCAAAATCACAATGAGATACCACTTAATAACCACAAGAATAGCTACTACAATATTTTTTTTTTAAATAATAATAAGTTTTTGCAAGGACGTGGAGAAATTGGAATTCTTTTGCATTGCTGGTAATGCAAAAGGTAGAAACAACCCAAATGTCCATAAACTGATGAATGTATAAACAAAAAGCAGCATAACCATACAATAGAATATTATTCAACAATTAAAAGGAATGAAATATTGACACATGCTACAACATGGATGAACTTGGAAAACATAATGCCGATTGAAAGAAGCCAATTATAAAAGACCACATATTACAGGATTCCATTCATATGAAAGTCCAGAATAGGGGAATCTATAGCGGCAAAAAGTACGGCAAAAAGTACGTGGTTGTTTAGGCCTAGGGGTAGGGCGGGAAGTTGGGGGTGGGAGGGTTGCTAAAGGGCACAGGGTTTCTTTTGAAGTGATAAATATTCTAAAATGGACTTTAGTGATGGTTGCACAAATCTGTGTGTATACTACAGACCAGTGAATTGTACACCTTAAATGGGTAAATTGTATGGTATGGGAATTATATCTCAATCAAGCCGTTTTTTAAAAAAATGAAACTCTATTCCTGCCCCACACTTCCATACACCCACACAAAGCCATGCTGTTTCCAGATCTATGCCTGGAACTTTTTAAAAGTGGGTCAGCTCATTCCCTGACTTTAGGAAACTGATCCTTATTTGGGACTTCTGGGCCCTTTTGACAGTTTGAGATAATTGGCCATTTACGCACAGGGGCAAAGTGGTGCTTGGATAATTACTAAAGCCACAATCCTGAATCACGGGAGTTTGGAGTTTGGAAAAACACATCAACCAACCCAACAGCCAGGTTTCCATGAAAGGAGGCCTCAGCTCCTGATAACTCTCAAGTACGTTCCTTGCTCACTCCACCCTTCTCTAGCTCCTCCTTTCCCATTTTGGCAAATTTCCCTCTCCCTCCCCACTTCTCCCACCCCAACAAACTCTTGACTGAGGAAAAGCAAGAACATTCCTAACATCCCCTTTCCAACCGAACTCAACTGCCTCCAGCCCCCGGCTCACAGGCTCACACATAAAGGCCAACTGAACTCTCTGATCTGAGTTAAAAGCTTTGTGTTGTGTGTGCTAACAAGCTGGGGGGTTTTGCCTTTTTCCTCTAGCTTGGATTACCTAGTTTCCAAGTGGGCCAACTCTGGGAGAAACCCTCCCAATCAATGCCTTCAGTTGAGATCTAAATGTCCATGCCTCTTACTCCAGAGGAATAAGAAACAGACCAGAGGAAAAACACGTTGCAACACAATTACTGCATTATTTCTTTATAACCACCCGTCTCCAGGTGGGGGGTGGGGTGGGGGATGAAAGGTTTTCATACTTAATGAATAAATGCCTTGTAGTCCACTTGGCTTTTCTTTAAAGAACTCTGAATACATTGCAAATGCTCTCTCAGTCCTCTATATGCCACCACCTCATCAAGGAGGGAGCTGGAGAAATAAAACCCATTTCACAGATCCAGAAATGAAGGCAGCAAGTATCCTGATAACTTTACTGATCCCCAAACAAGTTCTCAGGCTACAACTTTCACCCTCAAATTTATTTCCCACCTTTCTTCAAATGTTCCTCCTAGATTCCCACTACTTGCTTTTCCAGTCCAAACCCCCTTCATCCATGATGTCCCTACCAAAACCCAATCCATGTTGATCCTTGCTTTTCTGGAACATGCAAAATAAAGTCACTAGTTATATTGTATCGCATTCTCTAGTCTTTCGCATATGTATGGACTGCCCTAGCAGAGTGGTGCCCTGTCAGAGATTAAATTCATCCGGGGAGAGGGGAGGGGGGCTTGGGTTGTTTGTTTGTTTCATCATTTTCTTTTTCATAAATGGAGAATTCCCTGCTTTTTAAAGGCATTGGCCATGACAGGAGGTAAAATAGCCTAGAAAATTTTTATATAAAAGAAACAAATATATAAGATTTTTAAGACATGACAAAGGAAGAACATCTGTTGAGCTAAAACAAAAGGAACTGAAACCCAATTCAATAGAAATGGAAAGGAATAACCAATATAGAGTGTTGGGATGGTTGGTTGGTTATTAATAAAATAAATCAATTTAGATCCTTACCTTACACCATATATCAAAATCAAGTCCAGAGCTAAATGGAAAAAAATCAAATCATACCTGGTGTGATGGTTAGTTTTATGTGTCACCTTGACTGGGGCACAGGATGCCCAGATATTTGGTCAAACATCATTCTGGTTGTTTCCGTGAGGATGTTTTTGGATGAGATTCGCATTTAAATTGATAGATTGAGTAAAGCAGATTGCCTTCATAACATATCTAGGCCCCAGAAAATGACTTCTTAAATGTTCCCGTATCAAGAAAGGAAAATGAGGGGTGCCTGGGTGGCTCAGTCATTAAGCATCTGCCTTCGGCTCTGGTCATGATCCCGGGGTCCTGGGATCAAGCCCCCTATCGGGCTCCTTGCTCAGCGGGAAGCCTGCTTCTCCCTCTCCCTCTGTCTGCTGCTCCCCCTGCTTGTGCTTTCTCTCTCTCTCTCTCTGTGTCAAATAAATAAATAAAATCTTAAAAAAAAAGAAAAAGAAAAGAAAGGAAAATAAGTCTCGCTTTGATCATAGGATAAAGTACTAAAAACCTCAGAGCCCCTCCATGATTTAACCCTGCAGCACCCCTCACCCCGGGGACCCTCACAGACTCCAACACTAGCCAGGCAGAGATCCTCTCGGCTCGTCCCACATGCCAAGCTCTCCCCTGTCTCCCCTCCTTCATCAGTTCTTCTCTGTCCCTGGAACCATCTCTCCACCCCCGGCTCCTACTTGTTCAAAATGGACCAGAAGCAAAGACACATCGCTACCTCTGTGGTAGAACGTAGAGAAAGTTTAAGCAGTGGTTCTTAGAAAACAGAACTTTGCGTGTCTAACTTCTACACATCTTTCAGCTCTCAGCCACTGGGAAGCTTACTCTGTCCTCTCTCCCTTACCCCTCAGAGCACCTTCTCTGAGGTATCACCCAGCGACTTCTCCGCACGCAAGGAAAGGAGCTCCTCCTACTACACCTGAAGTTTCCTGGGGGAAGTTGCATAGGCTCTTGTTTTCCTCTCAGTTATGAATACCTATATACTCTAACGTACATGTCAGGAGAGCCACGGAGGATGGTGGGGAAAGGCTGGGGCAGATGGAGGGAGCCACCTCACAGCCTTCTGGACGCTGCAGCAGAAACAGTGGTAAAGGCCCAGAGAAACCGATTGCCCATCCCACTGGTTCTCATGGATGCAGAGAAGTCGTTCCAAGGATGGAAGTGGCCCTGTGAAGGAAGAAGGAAGGACCTTTGGGTATCTGGTTACTGCCAGCCTCACTATGAAGCCCTTGGGTTCAGTGAGACAAAAAGCAACAGAAAGTAAGCGACAAGCTCTGATCACTAAAGGGACTCAAGACTCCATCAAGAATATTGTCTTCACTTTTTCTTTTTTTGACAATTTAGTTTTCTAAATTTTTCAAAAAATATTACTTTGGGGGAGGCTATTTATCTATCTTTGTTGTGGTAAAATACACATGACTTATAATTTACCATTTTAACCATTTCACATCATCCATCTCAGTGGCATTTAGTAAGTTCACAGTATTGTGCAACCATCACCACTATCTAGTTCCAAAACATTTTCATCACCCTGAAAGGAGACCTCGTACTTACTCAGCAGTCATTTCTCATTCACCCTTCCTACCAGCGCCCTGGCAGGCATTCATCTATTTTCTATCTCTGTGATTTTGCCTATTCTGTATTTGAATTTTGTATACATGGAATCACACAATATTTTTCCTTTTGTGTCCAGCTTCTCTCACTTGGCGTGTTTTCTAGGTTCATGGTGTAGCATGTATCAGTACTTCATTCCTTTTTATGGTCCAATAATATTCATCTTCATTTTATTTATCCAATTCATCAGGTGAGTTTCTTCTAACAAGTATGACTTTTGCAATCAGGAAAAAAAATAATACAGTTTCGGATTGGTGTTTGTTTTGTTCTATTTGGGTTACCAAATCCCTTCTATACATGAGGCAGGAGGAGGTTCATGTTCTAGTTCTTTCTCCAGCCACTGACCAAAGGCACATACGGTATTTTCTTAATTCTAAGGCTCCTGGTTTTGTTTGTTTCTTGGTTTCGATTTTTTTTTTAATGTTTCTGAAATGTGAATGCATCTTGTAACCTTTTTTTTTTAAGATTTTTTAAAATTTATTTATTTGACAGAGAGAGACACAGCGAGAGAGGGAACACAAGCAGGGGGAGTGGGAGAGGGAGAAGCAGGCTTCCTGCGGAGCAGGGAGCCCGATGTGGGGCTTGATCCCAGGACTCTAGGATCATGACCTGAGCCGAAGGCAGACGCTTAACAACTGAGCCACCCAGGTGCCCCTGCATCTTGTAATCAACTTACTTTTTCAGTGGTGTTTCTTTCTCCTGTCTGTAAAGCTATTACTCATTTCCTCAATTTGAAAACACCATGAGGGGCACCTGGGTGGCTCCGTCAGTTGAGTCGGTCTGCCTTCGGCTGGGGTCAGGGTCTATGATCCCAGAGTCCCTGGATCAAGCCCTAGGTCGGGCTTCCTGCTCAGTAGGGAATCTGCTTCTCCCTCTGCCTCTGCTCCTCCCTCCCTGTCCCTCCCCGCAGTGTGCTCTCTGTCTGTCTCTCTCTCAGATAAATAAATAATCTTTTAAAAATAAATAAATAAAAAATAAAAACACCATCAATGGTAAAAAGCACCATTATCTTATGTACTATGAAGAAAGCAAAAAGAATGGCAATTCTTTGCTACTCTGATAATGTATCCGAACTTATTAAAAGAGGGGTTCTTTTAAAGACTAACTGAAGTGGGTTTTTGTCTCATTTCATCGTTGGGCTTACATTTGAAAGGAAAAATAAGTGAAAACCATCAATTAAGATTTTCCTAAACTTTCTCCACATTCAGAGTCCAACCCTTCAGAATTGCTTTTCAGCTCTGAGTCCTCAATGTCCATACTGTCACGTACATATTCTCTTCTACGGTCCCTAGACTGTTGGTGATGCAATACTCCTTAAAAGAGAGTTTCATTATCTTCCAAGCCATTGCCACCCATTCTGCAAGGTTTAAGGCTGACCTTCCCGGAAGTTAACATAAGGTTTTCAGACAATAACCAAAGGTTCTTCTTCCTTCCTTAAGTGATTATCTAACTGAAAATCAAAGTAGAAGCTGTCCAGTCACACGCACATGCACAGTCCTTGAAGAGGAAAAAATAAAACATATTCTATACTCAAAACAAGACCTGAGACACTGAGAAACAGGTAGAACAGGGATTAGGAAACGAACAGCACCTGCAAGACAGTGAATGACCCAATGCTGCCATAGGGGGAATGGAGCTGGCACTTGGCCAAGAACCTGAAGGGCCTCTTGCATTTCGTGGATATTTTATTTTCCTTTTTTACAATGGAAATATGCATGGCACCATGTTTGCTCCTAAGAAAACAACTTCTAGACTAATCAGTATAAAATAAATAAAGATTTAAATTTAAATTATATGTATGGCCTGGAAAAACACCTACCCAACCTTTAATCTCCACCAAGATGCTCATTAGGCAGGTTAGTGAATGCTTATTACCTGTCCCTCTCAGAGACAGTACCAGGCCTTTTTACCTTTTTTTCTTTTTCCATTGGGATACTTACCAGAACCACATTCTGGACCCTTCCAGAATTACCTAAACCAGAAAAACGTTCCAAAACTTCGTGCTTCGCAAATGTCAGTCACTGGTACAAACAACACATGCCACGTAAAGATGAAGTTGAATGCTCAAATAAGGTAATGAGTTTGTTTAGACCCATTTTTAATAACAGTATTTCAGGTGCTTTTCTTAGGCCAAAGCTCAGCTCCCTCCCACTTCCCCACTTTCCCTAGGTCTGGTCTGGTCCCAGTTGTCACCACATGGAGAGAGAAGGAGAGAAGGCAACGGTAAAGGTGACCCTGTGAATTCACTGGTAGCTCAAGCACTCCATTTGCCCCCAGTCCCTCTGCCTCTAGGAAGGGAGAGGAGGTCAGCAATGGAATCCACTGTGATCCATCTGTGGACAATGAAAGTGACTCCTCCCCACTCTTGCCTGAGTAAAAATTAATTCACAGAGTGAAGGAGAGGATTCGAGGTGGGGAGTGCAGTAAGGAGGCTTGGGGAGCAAGGGATTTGCAAGAATGGGCAGCACAGAGTAATGCCCCTGGTTGCTGAGAGAAAGGGTTCATCCTATTTCCCATTTGGGGCTACGCTTGGGATATTCATGTTTATTATCTGCACCACCTGCTATGGACTAAATTGTGTCCCCCCAAAATTCATTATGTTGAAGCCCTAAGTGTGACTGTATGTAGAGATGGGGCCTTTAGGAGATAATTAAGGTTGAATGAGGTCATAAGAGTGGGGCCCTGATTCTACAGGATTGGTGTTCTTGTAGGAAAAGACACTGGAGATTGCACTTTCTCTCTCCTTGTAGTACTCAGAGGGAAGGCCTAGGAAGAAGAGAGCAGCCATCTACCAGCTGGGAAGAGAGGCCCCATCAGAAGCCCACCATGCTAGACCTTGATCTTGGAATTCTCAACCTCCAGAGCAGTGAGAAAATTAATTTCTGTTGTTTAAGTCATACCGTCTGTAGCATTTTGTTATGGCAGCCAGAGTAGACTAAGACCACCACCCCTCGTATTCTTAAAGAACCTGTAACTTTTACTTTAAAAATTGTACATCTATCCTTATTTCATTTAAAAACATTATATAGGTCCTTTAAAGAGAAAGAGTTTTGAATTATTTTATTTTACAAAATCAAATAAACTAAGACACTTTATTAAACACTTACCATGTGCCAGATACGTTATGCTAAGCTCTGAAGACGTAAAGATAAAGAAGACACAGCCTTTGGCCCAGGGAGCTTATTGTCTGGTGCTGGGAGGACCTGTTTTCTTTTTCCTCTTGCAAATTGAAGCTAAATTTATTTAAATAAGTTGCCCAACTACATTCTGCTAGTCTAAATCCAAATTTCTTAGACAAAATTTCCATGGTGTTTCTACTACCCTATACAGATTATCATCTAAAGACAGGGTTTATATGGCTTCTGGATCAAAACACATGATCAAATACAGATATTTCTTAACTTTTTTTTTTAAACAGTTTTAGGCATTTTCTTTTTCTTTCTTTTTTTTTTATTATGTTATGTTAGTCACCATACAGTACATCATTAGTTTTTGATATAGCGTTCCATGATTCATTGTTTGTGTATAACACCCAGTGCTCCATGCAATACGTGCCCTCCTTAATACCCATCACCAAGTTCACCCATCCCCCCACACCCCTCCCCTCTAAAACACTGTTTGGTTCCTGGAGTCCATAGTCTCTCATGGTTCATCTCCCCCTCTGATTTTCCCCCCTTCATTTTTCCCTTCCTTCTCCTAATGTCCTCCGTGCTATTCCTTATGTTCCACAAATAAGTGAAGCCATATGATAATTGACTTTCTCTGCTTGACTTATTTTACTTAGCATAATCTCCTCCAGTTCCGTCCATGTTGATGCAAAAGTTGAGTATTCATCCTTTCTGATGGCTGAGTAAAGTCCATTGTATATATGGACCGCATCTTCTTTATCCATTCATCTGTTGAAGGGCATCTCAGCTCTTTCCACAGTTTGGCTATTGCGGACACTGCTGCTATGAACATTGGGGTGCATGTGGCCCTTCTTTTCACTACATCTGTATCTTTGGGGTAAATACCCAGTAGCGTAATTGCTGAGGACCCATTTTCTTAAACAGGAGCTAATGCCTGAGCTAAGTCCTAGGCTGACCCAGCCAAAGTCTGGGGAGCTGCAGCTCAGCGAAGTGAGTCTTGATTTAGAATAGTTTGGGAACTCAGTTCCTGAGGATTCTGCCCCTAGCAATGTCACAGCAGCTCTGTGAGCCTCCATTGGTAGGTTTGGAAGATGTGGAGCCCAGGAACGGAGGAGAGGGCAATCGTGGCCATCAAAGATTTAGAAAACCTTTCTGCTTCTTACACATTCATCCACCCTGTGCAGGTGAGCAGGCCTGCCCACACTCTCACCCACCCAGCGCCTTCCTCCAGCTTCCTCCCTTCAACCCCCCCCAAGAAATCAGCTGTGCCCAGCAGCACCACACCATGGGATTTTTAAACCCAGTTTGCATTTCAAGAGGAAGTTAAGTTGCATTCCTCGATTGACTTTATATTTACCTCTTCCACTGGCTGGTACCAAGCTGCTGAAGCCCTCTGGACAATAAGCCTCTTCTCTTTGAAACAGGAAGTATCACTTGGCCCAGCCTAAAAGAGTGGTGCTTCTTGTAGCCTCCTGGAGGAGTGCCTCCCAGGATTGGCTCCTGTGCTTCCTTCTGCCCCCTCCTTGGGCTGAGGGGGCTGTAGGATGGGATCAAGCAGCCTCTGAGGAAGCAGGAGATGGGGTCCCAGGAGTGACCCTTACTTAAAGCTTCCCTGTAGCTAGAACTGGAAGAACTGGGTCATATTTGCTGGGGAAAGATCGGTGTCCTGGTCTCTACCACTTTTAATTGAAAATAAAGTGAATGATAAAATTACTGTAATATAATTCTAGATTGTCTGTTTCCCAAGCTGTGAGTTTTTCAAGGGTAGCAAGCAGGTCTTATCCATCTTTGAATCTCTGAGGACTTCTGAGTGCCCTGGAGAATGAATGTAGGAAGGCAGGAAGGAAAGATGGAAGGAAGGGAGGAAGGGAGGGAGGAAAGATTCAGTAGGGCAAGAACCCTCCATTATCTTCACTTCTATCCACGTCTCTAAATAATTTTAAGTTCTGATAGGTTAAGAATTTAGACATTCTTCTATCTGATCCTGGCTACACTATACCCTAGGACATACATGCAAAGTAACTTGGCTAAAGCACAGAATATTTGGGGGGCACCTGGGTGGCTCAGTCAGTTGAGCATCCGACTCTTAATTCTTGTTGTAGTGGTAAATGTTTAATAACCAGCTTGGGTAGGATGGCCTTTGGCATGTAAATTTTACTTATATAAGGAATGTCCAGTACATAATTTACAAACAATAATAAAATATACAATACTCTTTATTGTAAATACCATAGATCCAATTAATCAATAAGCCAAAGGCTTTCGCTGATTTTTGCCACCCTCTTGTATGGATAGACAACCTAAGGTCGCAATTGGCAAATGAGTATGGTTCTGACATGAATGTGGGTTGGTATTTCATTTATAGTAACAAGTGACTTGCTCATGATAATACTGGAAGAATATTTCCTCACTTTTGTGCTATTCCCAATATAACAGCTACAGATACAACACACTCATAAATTCAGTCTTCATTATTAATATTTTCTCCATCACCTCAAGCAAGTTCCAGTCATTGATTGTACTTGTATCTTCACTGAGAATCTGAGCTTTCCTCAGATATTCACATGGCCAGCTCCCTCACTTCCTTTACATCTTTACTCAAAAGTCACTTTTTGAAGGCACCTGGGTGGCTCAGTTAAGCGTCTGCCTTCAGCTCAGGTCATGATCCTGGGGTGCTGGGATCGAGCCCCACATCAGGCTCACTGCTCAGCAGGGAATCTGCTTCTCCCTCTCCCTCTGCCCTGCTCATGCTCTCTCTCACTCTCCCTCTCTCTCAAAGAAATAAATAAAATATATTTTTTTTAAAAGTCACTTTTTTAATATGGCTTTCACTGACCACCCTACTAAGATTGCAACATCCACACTCATGCCCACACATTCAATCCTCCTCCTACGCCTTATTGTTCTTCTTAGCATGTATCTTAGCATGTATCGTTTTCTAACATTCTGTGTATTTCACTTGCAATATTTGTTATTCTGTCTCCCTTCCTATAATATAAGCTCCCCAAGGGTAAGGATTTTTGTCTATTTTGTTCACTGTTGAATCCTCAGTGCCTTGAACAGTGCCCGGTACATAATAGGTCTCAGTAAATGTTTGCCGAGCAAATGGAGGAATTTATGAACTCCCACAGCTAATCAGTCTAATGAATCATCTGGCCCCACTGGTTCTGTCTTCTCATAGCATTCCTATTCATCCTCTGGTCTCTCTCTCGGTGCCCCCACACTCCTCCAGCAAGCTAGACGTGGAGATGCACCATGCACACCCCTCTCCAGGAAAGAACTTCTCTGGCTATCCGCTCCCATATTAACTGCAGAGAACCACTGTCCTATGGCAGCCCAAACCCAAAAGCTGATCGAGACACGGGTATAAATGCCTGGCCTTTCAGTGCTAATGAAGGATATCTGTCAGACCAAATACACTGCGGAGCGTCCAGTGGAGCTGGCCATGGCTTTGTCATGCCCGTAGAGGGGAGGAAAACTTTTCCCTTCTTCCCTTCTTCTGTCTTTGGCTGGTCTAATAATTAAATTGACAGAAGATTAACAGAAGAAAAAGAAATTTAATTTCCTAGGAACAGGAACCCCAGCGATATGAGGTTCAAAGATAGTGAGGCAGCGAGGCTTATATGCTATCCTGAGCTAAGGAGAAGGGGGTAGGGGTCTGGAACTTCAAAAAGGGTGGAAGGCAATTCACAGGAAGTTGGGAAGAACAAATGTTTGGTAAATAAATATTTGCCATACCAGGGCGATAAGTCTTTCTGATATAAAAAGTTATCTCTGGTATTAGCTCTCTTCCTGGTACAGGCCCCCTCCATCTAAATTCTTTTAGGCAATTAAGGGAGAGGTAAAAAAAAAAATTAAAAAACTCTTCCTGAGTCTGCTGGGCCTTGATAACCTTCAGCTCAAAATACCCACGTGCCACAGAGGCATATTTTGGGTCACGTATTTGCTCCCCTTCACCTGCATTGCAATTTGGCTTCTCTCCCTGCCCACTCCTGCTTTCCCCCCTCCCTTCCATAGGAAAGAATAAATGTCCTGCCCACCCAACTCCATCCCAGAGTTTGCTCCTGGGAACCCAAAAGGCAACAAGCAATTATCTCTCACCAGCGTTAGGCCATTAATTGCCTCTCTGGTCTCCCCAGTATTAATCCTCCCCTCCAACCTATCCCCCCAGTGCAGCCAAAGAGATCTTTCCTAAACCAAACTCAACCCCATGCTTAAAACCTTCAATAGTTTCCTGTCGCTCTCAGCACACAGAAACAAAACCTTCGACGTAACCCAGAGGGCCTAGTGTGGCCCAGCCCCTGCCTACCTTGTCTGCTGCAAGCCCCACCACTGCCCTGGCAGTTGGCGGTCCATCCAGAGAAGCCAATCTCTGATGTATCACAGCACTTCCCATTTCTGGGTTGTTGTTGTTGTTTGTTTTTGTTTGTTTGTTTTTGTTTTTTAAGATTTTATTTATCTGTCAGAGAGAGAGAGAGAGTGCACAAGCAAGGGGAGCCAGCAGGCAGAGGGAGAAGCAGGCTCCCAGCTGAGCAAGGAGCCTGATGAAGGACTCCATCCCAGGACCCTGGGATCATGACCTGATCCAAAGGCGGACGCTTAACCGACTGAGCCACCCAGGCGCCCCTCACTTCTGGGTTTTACTCACGTTATGAACCCTGCCCAGACCAAGGGTTTTCAACTCTGACTGCACATTAAATCCCTCGGGGAGTTTTGTCTGTCTTTAAATCTCAATGCCCAGGCCACATCCAAGACCAAGCAAATCAGAGTCTCTGGAAGTGGCATCCAGGCATCAGTATTTTTCAAACCTCCCAGATGATTTAAGAAAGCAGCCGTACCTGAGAACCACTGGCCTAGATCCTTGCTGTTCAAAGGCTGTCTGAGTTCCCTAGTAGAAGGTGAGTTTCATTAAGGCAGGCATCAGTTCCACTCTGTCCATTACTGTGCCCCCAGCATCAAGAAAGATGCCTGGGGCGCCTGGGTGGCTCAGTCGTTAAGCGTCTGCCTTCGGCTCAGGTCAAGATCCCAGCGTCCTGGGATCAAGCCCCGCATCGGGCTCCCTGCTCCGCGGGAAGCCTGATTCTCCCTCTCCCGCTCCCCCTGCTTGTGTTCCCTCTCTCGCTGTGTCTCTCTGTCAAATAAATAAAATCTTAAAAAAAAAAAAAAAAGAAAGAAAGAAAGATGCCTGACACATAGTAACTCTTTAGTAAATATTTGTTAAATCCTGGGGCTCAGTCGGTTAAGCATCTACCTTCGGCTCAGGTCATGATCTCAGGATCCTGGGATCGAGCCCCGCATCGGGCTCCCTGCTCAGCGGGGAGTCTGCGTCTCTCTCTCCAGTGCCCCCTGCTTGTGTTCTCTCTCTCTCTCTCTCTCTCTGTTAAATAAATAAATAAAATCTTTAAAAAATATATTTGTTAAACTTGAAGGGATTCCAAGTGGCCTGGAAACCTCCCAAGTATTGCCCACTGCGGAAGGAGCAGGTGAAGAGGTGGCAGGGATGAAAGCTTTGCTATGAATAGAGGTGTGCTGAGAGTGTGTGAGAAGCTACTAGGCAGCCCCTGGAGACTGAGAATCTCAATTATAAATAGGTTGGTGCCAGAGCCTGAAGGACACAGGAGCTGTAAAGGATGTAACGTGTCATCTGCATGAGGCAGAATAGAACTGGGTAAAAGAAGGGACACCTGGGTGGCTCAGTCAGGTTAAGCATCTGCTTCGACTCAGGTCATGATCCCCGGGTCCTGGGATCAAGCCCTGAGTAGTCATCATCCTTGGGCTCCCTGCTCAGCGGGGAGTCATCTTCTCCCTCTCCCTCTACCCCTCCCCCTACTCATGGGCTATCTTTCACTCGCTCTCTCTCTCAAATAAATAAATAAAATCTAAAAAAAAAAAAATGGGTAAAAGAGGAAAGAGATGAAATCTAGAATGGTGGAGGATCAAGGGTGTTCAGTGACTAAAAGTAGATGCAGCACAAATACTGGTAGATGTTAGACACACCAGACGACTCCTTCTCGGTAGATCTGGTGATCTCAGAGTTTGATTCCCAGACACACACACACACATCCTCTTGCACTGATAGCGTTCATCATCCTCATCTCTCTCGGGGTAGAAAGCTCTGGTTTTAGCAAAACTTCAGTCCAACTGCAGAAATGCCCCGAGCTGAGACAGGGAAGACCCTGTGTCATAGTGAAGAACTGTCATGGGGCATGCGCTGGTCTCAGGCATAGATGGAGGACTGAGCTCCCCAGCCTGGAGTCCCCAGCTCCTTGGATGTCAGCAGAGTGGTGGGTACAGGGAGTGAGCCAAAGGGGTCCCCTAGGCTATCAGTGGTGACCTTGAGAAGGTGATAATGGGCTCCAAATGAGCTTCTCTTCTCCAGTGAGGATTATTAGTTTGGAAAAGCTGAGATGTTGGCAGCATAGTTGGCTATATCAAGCAGGGCTTCCCAAAACCATGTCCAATGATCAGTTCATCTCACTCAAACTTCTAGGCAAGAGGCTGGAATCCCACAGCATAGTGGCCGCTGACTTCATCTCCCCCCTCCCAGTCACCCTCAGTTTAAAGATTCATTCATGATTCATTCACTTACTCAGCAAATATTTGCTCAGTGTCTATTATGCATACTATACTAAACTTTGATGGTACAGTGGTGAAATAAAGGATATTCCCCATTGTCTCAGAACTCAGAGTCTAAGGGAGATGGTTTTCAGACATTACTGAGAAGAGTCATCAACCACATCACTCATATATATATATATTCATATATTCATTCACATTATATATATATATATATAATGTTGGTTTGTTTTTATTTATATAGCTGTGATCATATGTACATATTGCCATATATACAAATATGCTTTTACACTTACTATTATTATATATTATAATATGCATATCCTTTGTTATTTTAAATTTTTATGAATGTCACTTTTATGACGCAATTTGCATACAATGGACATTTTATTTAGCCATCCTCTGAGTACAAGACATTGTGTCCATTTCAATTTATCAATATTATATATAACACCTATAAAATATCTTTGTGCATAAAACTTCACTTAAATGTCCAGATTTGGGTTGGGGGGGGCGTCAAAGGAGGTGGAAGAAAAAAGGGAACATTTGGGGGGAGCTCACGTTATTCTTACTTCTGCTTACATACTTTAGAAGACAGCACAATTCCTCAGATTTTAGAAGACCGCACCTTTGTAGGAGACACATTCCAATCCCTGACCTGCCCCTGGAGTTTCTGGAAGAATTGCCACACCCAAGGCGTGCCTGGGTGGCTCAGTCGGTTAAGTGTCTGCCTTTGGTTCAGGTCATGATCCCAGTGTCCTGGAATGGAGCCCCACATCGGGTTCCCGCTCAGCGGGGAGCCTGCTTCTCGGGGGCCCTCTCCCCCCCCCCCCCCCCCCCCCCCCCCCCCCCCCCCCCCGTGCACGCACACACTCTCCCACTCTCTGTCACGAAGGAAGGAAAGAAGGAATAAGAATTGCCACACCCATAGACACTGGAAGGGGCAGGTCTGTCCTTTACCTCAGGCAGTCTGATTGGATCAGGTTTGAACACATCACTCAAAATCAGCCAGTCCATTGGCTGGCCAGAAACCAATCATATTTTTTTCATTTTATTTTTTATTTTTTATTTATTTATTTGAGAGAGAGAGAAACAGCATGAGAGGGGATAGGGCCAGAGGAAGAAGCAGGCTCCCCGCTGAGCCGGGAGCCCGATGTGGGACTCGATCCCAGGACTCCGGGATCATGACCTGAGGCGAAGACAGTCGCTTAACCAACTGAGCCACCCAGGCGCCCAGAAACCAATCATATTTTTATCCTCATAAAAATTGAACTAGGAAACCCAGACCTCATGGGAAATAGATGGTGGATACTTAGAGAGAAAAGACATTAAATCAAAGTGAAGATGGCCAGCCTAGGCCATATGCAAGATATATGAGCAGAAGCACTTGGTCAGAATGAAAAGGGAAAAAAAGAGGGAGACGTGCCTAGGAAAACAGAGAGGATGAGAGAGAGAATGACCTTTGTTTCTGCCAGCATTCCAGTTATCCCATCCCAGCTCTATTTTCCACCTTGCATTCTGGAAGATACCCCCTGCTTTCCCCCTCCACCCCCAAATAAATCCCGCTTATCACTTGATCTAGCTTGAGTAGGTCTCTGTTCTTTTCAACCAAAAGATCATTGATTAAGCAAACAATGTCAGTACTTCTTGCAGTCAGAGAGTATCAGAACTGGAAAGGGTCATTGCACAATGAACAAAGCCCTCCTCTACTGAGCAGTAGTCATGAGGACTGTGGGATTGACCTAGTCCCCAGCTCCAGGAGCAGTCAGGAAGCCAGTCAGGGGAAGCCCACTTACCTTCTGGCAGTGGTAGATTCTTCTGTCTCCTAGCAGTGATGGGCTCAGAAATGGGCATTTGACTTCGGGTGATCCAACTAGAGCCAATAGTCCTCATCTATGTGCTTGGGGTTTCTTTAACAACGACAAGGAGGAGGAAGACTAAGAGAAGAAGAGAACTTCTTTCATATTACGAAAGTAGCAATGTTTCCTGAGGAAAAAATTAAACGCAGGAAAGGATGAAGAAATAAATAAAAATAGCCTCACTGGTAATCGGGGAAATGCCAAAAAAAACCAATGAGACATCACTTTTCATTCATCAGACCGGCAATTTTTTCCTTATGATCAAGTGTTGACAAAGTTGAGGGAAATGGATACTTTAATAGTGTAATGGGAATATCAATTATTACAGCTCCTATGAAGGGCAAGTTGCCCGTATCTATTGAAACTGAAATTCTTAGGACCCACTGTTCTTCATATCTGCCTTGAGGAGACCCTTGTACTGTGCCCAAGGAGTTGTGTTTAAGGATGTTGACCGAAGCATTGCTTACAAAAGTGAAAAGATTGGAAACAACCTACATGTCCATGAAAATGGGAATAGCTAAATCAATATAATAAAGCCATACTATTGACTAGCATGTGGGTAATTAAGAGGCAAGCAGATCAATGTGTCATAATACCCAAGACATGTTGACTGAAAAATACAAGTTGAGGAAAGAAATGTGCAGTCCGATGTCACTTACATTTTTAAATAAGCCACCCACACAAAACAATCTGATTCTCATCTGTGTGTTTCTATATATGTGTATGAATGCATAGAAAAAGTCCCAAAAGGAGCAATGACCAAAGGGGACTTAGTTTCCTCTTACCATAAAGTAGTAATTTTGTTCAAGAATGCAATAACATGTTAATTGTGTGATTTTACATTAATAAAATTAAGGTTTTAAAAATATATATGCATATATATATACATATATATATGTGTATATATATACACACACACACACACACACAAAAGAAAATCTGGAAAACACACAATGAACAAAGAAGCAAATAAAATCATCTCTAATCCCACTTGAACTGCTAACCCTCTGGAGCCCCTTTGGAAAGCGTCAGGCTCAGGGCCACTCAAAGCATGCCCAGCAGGCCATCAGCTGCCCTTCTGCCCACAAGGGAGTCTGGCACCCTTCAATCCAGACCTCCTAATCCAAATAGCATCCTAGCCTCTGCAAAGGTCACGGTGCCCACCCACCATTTGTGATTCAAATACATAACACTAAACAAAATTCTGAATTTTCTCATGACTACTTCAATGCTTTTCTTTTAAAGCAGTGAATATCAAGATCTCTCCTACCCCATGCTCTCCCCTCCCTTTCTTTGTTTGGCTATATGTTTTGTTGTGCTTTGTACTGTCAGGGGTCTTTGTGTCTCTGCTTCTTGGTGTCCTAAACCCCCACACAGTGGGCGCCGTTGACTAATCCCGCACTGCTTCTCTCCCCACCCCAAGAAGGCTGTGTTTGCAAAGACACACCCAGGTTGCCTGCCCCCACCCTGCCCCACATCTAGCCCTCCTGCCTCAGTCTTGCCATTGTGTCCCAGGCAAGTTGCAGAACAATGAAGTCTTAGCAGATGGTGATGTTGCCCTGTCTCCACGTTCTGAGCCAACCCCAGTTATGCCTGGCATCCGGGAGTCAGCATTTTGTAGGCTTCTGTGACATTTGAGAACTCACATCCCACTTCTTCCAGCATTTGGAGAAGAAAAGGAAGGACAGAGGGCTGCTCTTGTCACCACCAATGAGCTCATCCTTCTCAGAGAGGCAATATGAAAGCTAAATTTCACCCTATGAATCAGGAAGCTTGAACTCAGGAAAAAGTACACATTCCCCAGCTGCCTGACCCACCCAGCTGACCTTGCTATAAAAAGGAGCACTAGACAGAGGCCTCAACCCTAGAACGAGGTAAATGATTAAACAAAGACAGTTTTTAGTGAAACAAACCCTTCATGCCATCTACCTGAGTCCTTTGATTTCTGTGTTCCCTCCAACATCGTTCTTTGGCTTATGTGGCTCAAGCCACATATGTCTGGGACCCCTTCCAAACTTCAATGTTGAGGGCAGTCTAACCCTGTGCAAGTCACTTCAACACTTGGGGTTTCAGTTTCTCAGTCTGCAACTTTGTGATCCTAGGGCAAAATGCCCCTGGGCATCACCATCTCAAAATAGTGGCTCACCAACAAACTGGTAGATAAATGGTGCCAGGGGATTGGATTTGACCCCTCATTGATATTTGCTTCAGACTGAAGCCATTGAGCCACCATCCCCAGTCTTACAGGACAGTGGCCTGCTTCTCCTTCCTACCATAGTCTCCTCAGAACGCAGAAGTCTTGGTGATGTGAGCCATCTGGTCTTTCAAACTCAGCTCGCCATTACAAGCCTTCAGGTCAGCTGTCCTCCAGAACCTTTAACTATGGGGCCAGTCTGCCCTTGCTCTCTTTCTAAATTACTGCTTTACATTTGTTCAGGCATATCTCAGACTTCCCTTTTACTTTGCTCCGTGGGAATTTTGAAGGCTTTGGCATCAGTATCTACCGGTTCTTCTCTCTCCCTTGGCCCGCAGCCATGGCCC
The DNA here is from genome assembly GCF_011800145.1 of Mirounga leonina. Classification (NCBI taxonomy): domain Eukaryota; kingdom Metazoa; phylum Chordata; class Mammalia; order Carnivora; family Phocidae; genus Mirounga; species Mirounga leonina. Next base: position 44,338,098 of record NW_023270305.1, read on the forward strand.
TCCCCTCTCTGCAAGGTGTCTGATTCATCTTTTGAGCCTCCAGTCTTTCCTGAGTCAGTCCTGAAGATTACGCACTGATTCAGGTGCTGAGTTTGGTCCGGGCTTCAAGTATGCACCCCCGAGTGCAGTAGCCTCTTTGCAGCTTTATAATAAATGGTCTGTGTTGTTGTAAAGCATGGCATTGGTACACACTAATTCTAAGTCATCCTTTGATTCTTCTATGGACTGGTGGTCGTTATTCTAGATCTCCTCTTTTATGGTACTAAAGTCACTAATGTTTAATAATTTTAGAGTATTCAGAAATCTCAGGAAATGAAAAGAAGGTTCTTGGGTTCTTTCTCTGCAATTGATCCCACTGATTTAAACCTTCTGGAAGGAGGGGCGCCTGGGTGGCTCAGTTGTTAAGCATGTGCCTTCGGCTCAGGTCATGATCCCAGGTTCCTGGGATCAAGCCCCGCATCAGGCTCCCTGCTCAGTGGAAAGCTGCTTCTCCCTTTGACACTCCCCCTGCTTGTGTTCTCTCTCTCTCTCTGTCAAATAAATAAATAAAATCTTTAAAAAAATAAATAAATAAAGCTTCTGGAAGGACAGGTAAAACTATGGAGACAATGAAAAGATCAGGGGTTGCCCAGGGTGTTGGAGGGGGCAGAGATGAACAAGCAGAGCAAAGAGAATGTTCAGGGCAGTGCAAATACTCTGTATGATAATATAATGCTGGATATACATCACTGTACATTTGTCCAAACCCTTCAAATGTCCAGCACCGAGAGTGAACCTTAATGTAAACTCTGGACTTTGAGTGATAATGATGAGTCAAAGTAGGCTCATCCTTGGTTAACAAATGTACTACTCTGGTGAGTGGTGTTGATAATGGAGGAGCTATGCCCGAGTGAGTGCAGTGATATATGGGAAATCGCTACATTCCTCTCAATTTTATTGTAAACCTAAAACTGCCCTAAAGAATTAAGTCTTAAAAAAAAAAAAAAGCTCTGGAAGGGATGTCTGTTGTCCTTCTTGCTTAGCTAAAGAGCTTCCAGGAGGCTGCTCAGAAGTACTCAAACTTCTAGAAGCCTGACCTCAGAGGCATTCGGCTTCATTCTCCATAAGGTCTTCATTTTGCTTCTTTTAATCCCCCTTTACTCTTCTTTGATTCCCTCCACCATTTTTTCTTTATCTGGGACCTGCTTTTCTCCTTTCTTTCTTTTTTCCTTCTTCTGTCCTTGTTTGTCATGAATGTTTTTGTCCTCAAAGAGGCTTAAATTGGGGTGCCTGGGTGGGTCAGTCAGTTAAGTGTCTGCTTTCAGCTCAGGTCTTGATCCCAGGGTCCTGGGATCAAGCCTGACATCAGGCTCCCTGCTCAGCAGAGAGTCTGTTTCTCCCTTTCTCTCTCCCTCTGCCTCTCCCCTGCTCATGCTCTCTCTCTCTCTCTCAAATAAATAAAAATCTTTAAAAAAAAAAAGGCTTAAATTATGTCCCAGCCTATATACTAGATTAGGATGGACCCTAGATCCAATAACAAGTATCCTCATGAGAAGAGGAGAGAACACACAGAGACACACGGAAGAGAAGGCCATGTGAACATGGAGGCAGACATTGGAGGGCTGCAGCCATGAGCCAAGGATACCAAGGACAGTTAGCAGCTACCAGAAGGTAGGAGAGATATATGGGACAGATTCTTCCTCGGGGCTTCCAGATGGAAACAACCCTGTCATCGCCTTGATTTCTGACTTCTAGCCTCTCTATAAAAGAATAGATTTCTGTTGTTTTTGAGCCCCCCCAAAAATCAAATAAAGTCAACAGTGATTGATTATGGTAATGGTTGCACAACTCTGTGAGCATACTAAAAAACATTGAAATGTATACTTCAAATGGGTGAATTATATGGTATGTGAATTATATCTCAAAGCTGGGCTTTTGGGGGGGGGTTGTTGTTGTTTTTAGCCAGTGGCCTCGTTTTCTCCCACTTTCAGGACCAGCGTCAGAGGCTTCTGTACACATTCCTCATAGACTCATGCTTCTTGGGCTTCTTGCCTACATGGATCCCAGTGCTGGGGCCTTCCCACCACACCCACCCAGCCCCCACCAGGGCCAGGCAGACAGAGAAAGAGAGAGGAGGAAGTGGTAGAGGAAACTGTTCAAACAAAGAGGAAGTAGAGAGAATAATATAGCACATACCCACTGAGGAACATTTAGCTTCCCACTTCTCCCCTCTACAAAGAAATGCAGTGGCCATTCTTGTGCACTAGTGTGAGTTTCTCTAGGGGATAGACTAGAGTGGAAACGCCGGGTTGTAAGGCATATATATATATATATATATTCAACTCCCCTAGACATTGACAAATTATTCTTCAAAACAGCTGAAATAACTTACATTCCTACCAGTAATATGTAAGAGTTCCCATTTACACCTATACTCATCGGCCCTGAGTAGATCAGATTTCTTTTTTTTTTTTTTTTCAGTTTGATGATTATAAAATGTTATCTTATTTTAGGGACACCTGGCTGACTCAGTCAGGTAGAGCATGTGACTCTTGATCTCAGGGTCATGAGTTCAAGCCCCACGTTGGGCATGGAGTCTACTTAAAAAAATTTTTTTTAATAAAATAAAATGTTAGCTTGTTCCAGTGGGTATTTCTCTGGTTAAGCATCTGTCCATAAGTTTGCAGATATTCAGGTTCTTTCTCTATGAGTCACCCATTGATATCCATTGCCAATTTTCTGCTGGATTATTTGTCTTTTACTTATTGATTTGCAATTCTGTATATATCCTGGGTACTAATTATTTGTCAGTTATATGCATTGCCAACATCTTCACTCAGTCTATAGCTTGTCTTTTTAACTTTGGTTATGAAATGTTATAGTATTTGCCAGGTTTAATCTTAATATTTGTCAGATTGGTTCATGAGAGTTTTTGGATTTATTTGAGATGTCTATCTCTACAAAAATATTCTTCAGTGTTTTATTTAAAAGTTTTACACTTTTCTACATTTGATCTTTAATCTATATGGGATTTTCATTGTATGTGCTATGAGAGAAGTATTTAATTTTATTTTTCTCTATGGAAAGCCATCATAGAGTTTCAGCATATTTATTGAATTATTCCCTATAATTCATAATGCCTCACCATTAAATTCAAGGTCCCATATACAAAGGGTGACCTCAGAAAATCATCCCTCTACAAAACTTGCAATTTTAATTTTTTTTTAAGAGAGAAAGAGAAAACGTGCCTGCATGCACATGAGCAGTGGCGGTGGGGGAGGGGGGCTGTGGCAGAGGGAGAGGGAGAGAATCTTAAGTCCAAAATCTGCAGGGCAGGCCAGCTGGAAATTCCAGCAGGAGTTAATGTTGCAGTCTTGAGTCCTAAGGCAGCCTAAGGACAGAATTCCTTCCTCCACTGGGGACCTCAGTCTCTTCTGTCTCTCTCTCTCTCTCTCTCTCTTTTTTTTTTTTTTTTATTTATTTGACAGAGAGAGAGAGAGACAGCTAGAGAGGGAACACAAGCAGCGGGAGTGGGAGAGGGAGAAGCAGGCTCCCGGCCGAGCAGAGAGCCTGATGCGGGACTCGATCCTGGGACTCCAGGATCATGACCTGAGCTGAAGGCAGTCGCTTAACCAACTGAGCCACCCAGGCGCCCCAGTACAATATATTTTGTGAGAGAGAGACCACATTCGTGCAACTTTTATTACAGTGCATTGTTAATAAGTGTTCTGTTTTATTATTAGTGTTGTTAATCTCTTACCCTAATTTGTACACAGAACTTTACAGAGTTTATGCGTAGCCGGCCTTACTGTCCGAGGATTGGGCATCCATTGGCGGTCTGGCATGTATCCCCCTAGTGATAAGGGGCCACTCTTGTAGTAGTGAGGCTAGGAAGTGAGTCCACTGGGGGACTGCACCTTCACCGCTGTGTTCGCCCTCAGCTTTGTTACCGGTTGAGGAACCTCATGCAGAGGAGGCTTGGGGGAGACAACCTGGCTCAGTCATGGATGCTGTTTGCTGATTGGCCAGATTTGCTCTGAATTTTCTTTTTTCTTTCTTTCTTTCTTTTTTTTTTTTTTAAAGATTTTATTTATTTATTTGACAGAGAGAGACACAGCAAGAGAGGGGAACACAAGCAGGGGGAGTGGGAGAGGGAGAAGCAGGCTCCCGGCCGACCAGAGAGCCCGATGCAGGGCTCGATCCCAGGACCCCGGGATCATGACCTGAGCTGAAGGCAGACGCTTAACAACTGAGCCACCCAGGCGCCCCTCTCTTTTTTTTTTAAGTAAGCTCTACACCCAAAGTGAGGCTTGAATTCATGACTCTGAGATTAAGAATTGCAGCTATGCTTTACTCAAAGTCTACCGATTTAAATGTTAATCTCATCTTAAAAACACCTTCGCAGCAATATCTAGACTGCTGTTTGGCCAAACAACTAGGTACCATAGTCTAGCCAAGTTGACACATAAAATTAACCATTTGGTATTTTATGCTCTCCATAAAGGTTTTGCGTATCTGCTTAAGCCTATTCCTGGATTCACAGTTTTTGTTGCTGTTGGAAATAGCATAAATGTCTTTTGAACCTTGAACTGAAGCACAGCATCCATATGATAGCAAGCACACACCATAATGTACAACTTGGTGAATCTTCACAAACTTAATACAGGTGTACAACTAGCAAACAGAGAACACAGAACTTTATCAGCATCCTAGAAGCCCCCTTGTGCCCTCTCCCAGGAGCTATCCACCCTCTCCCCACCACCATTCTGACTTCTTTTTTATTTTTTATTTAAGTATAATTAACATAGTATTAGTTTCAGGTATACAATATGATTCAACAATTCTATACATTACTCAGTGCTCATCACAACAAATACACTCTTTTTTTTATTATGTTATGTTAATCACCATACATCACATCATTAGTTTTTGATGTAGTGGTCCATGATTCATTGTTTGCATATAACACCCAACAGATGTACTCTTAATCCCCTTCACCCACCCCCCTACCCACCCTCCCTCTGGCAACCATCAGTGTGTTCTCTATATTTAAGAGTCTGGTTTTTTGGGAGGCACCTGGGTGGCTCAGTCGTTAAGTGTCTGCCTTCGGCTCAGGTCATGATCCCAGGGTCCTGGGATCGAGCCCCACATCGGGCTCCCTGCTCGGCGGGAAGCCTGCTTCTCCCTCTCCCAGTCCCCCTGCGTTCCCTCTCTCGCTGTGTCTCTCTCTGTCAAATAAATAAATAAATAATAAGATTAAAAATTAAAATTAAGAAGAGTTGGGGTTTTTTTGTCTCTTTTTTAATTTGTTCATTTTTTTAATGTAAATTCTATGCCCAACATTGGGCTTGAACTCACCACTCCAAGATCATGAATCACATACTCTACCAACTGAGTCAGCCAGCACCCCATTTTGTTTTTTAAATTCCATGTATGAATGAAATCATGTAGTGTTTGTCTTTCTTTGACTTATTTCACTTAACGTTATACCCTCTGGATCTTTCCAGGTTGTTACAAATGGCAAAATTTATTCTTTTTCTATGGCTGAGTAATATATAATTTTCTTTATCCGTTGATCTGTCAGTGGTCCAGTGTGCTGACTTATAACACCACAATTAGTTTTACCTGGTTTGAGGCTTTATCTAATCATATAACATATGCTTTTTTTGTAACTGATATCTTTATCTTAAAATTATATCCTATCGTGATTCTTGTTCTAAATGGCCTTGGGCCCTCAGAACAGACTGGAACACCTATTCATCACCTTCTCGGTCCAGAACATATCCCTAGGCTTCTTGAGGAAGACCCTCTAAAGACAGGGTTTTAGGGGTTGGAGTGGGGCGGGGGGGGGTGGAATAAGGGGCAAAGGGGGTAATAAGAGGGCTGCATAATTGCTTACAAAACCTTATTCTTCCAGTCTCATGTAACTAGGGAAGGACCTCAGGGAAGGAATTCTTGGAAAACCCAGTAACATCTGAGGGACCCTCCAGGACTCCTAAAGCTGAGCAAGATGTTTATGAAACTAAGACTGGGGCACTAAGGACTCAAGAGAAGAGTCTGAACTTAAAAGCAGGGGCACACCCAGCAGCATAAATGAGGAGAGTATAATAAAGAGATGAGTTACAATGATGTGAACAGATGTGGGAGTGCTGACAATACAGACTCCATCTTGGGCCCTCCATCTTGTTCATGTCCACAAAATGACCTCCCTCAGCGCTACATGTCCAGGCCCCATGGAGGTTAATGTATGCCCTGACCAGAACATACATTGTTCTGATCTTCCCTAAAGTGGCTCACAGAAGGCTCCATTTTAGATAACCAGTAAAGATGATTGGTGCACAGAGGGCCCCACTTTAGATAACTACCCCATGATTCCACCACCATGCCCCTTGCTCTATAAAAGCTGAGGCTTAAGATCCGGACTCGGTGGAGAATAGCTACGCACCATCTGAATTGCTTACCCCATCTCCCCCATCAGTAAGATAAAACTGTGTATATGGTATAGAGGAGCTTGCTTCGCTTTTCAGTCTTAAAGTGTCTTCTCAGCCTGGAGGATACTTTACTGACCCTCCTCTACCTTCTAACAGGAAGAAAGGAAAACAACAATCCTGTGCTGAACCCTGCAACTAGCAATCGTGGGAGCTGTTACTGTCTCTAGACCTGGTGGGGAACAGGAGGGAGTGGTTGCTGGAACCAGAGAGACCCACTGTCCAATGGGAGCCATGGCCTGCCGTAGAGAGAGGCACCCATGGCCAGCCCAAGGCCCAGCCAGTCCCATTAAGCATTTAGCATCCTGCTTCTTACAGCAGAGGTCCACTGATTGGGATAAACAAAGTAAAAATCACTAAGTGGCCCTCTACTCCTTGCCCTCATCCCTTGGCCCTAGGGTTGGTTGGGTACTTTTCACAGCCAGGGCAATCTGCGGGCTTATGTTCATAGGCCCATAGAGCTGCTTCGGTCGTTTATCCGGAGCAAGGCAAGGAAGAGCTGGACTGGGTCTGACCTTGGTGTTCCTGGATCAGATGAGAGAGGCCACCAAAATCTCCCCACCTGTCCCAACTCAAGCAGCTCCCGCCTGGTGAGTGATGCAGGTAAGGTGAGTATAGAGGGCTTCGTACTGTGATCAAGGTAAATGCAGGAGGGACAAGGAAACACAGAACCAAAGGATCAGGGCGGCCATCCAGCCTCCAGGCAGTGTAGGTGGCTCAGTGAAAGGAAGTGGCAAGGAAGCCTTCCCTTCGCATATGATCTACCATGAGTGGGAGAGTCCCCTCGCCTGAGTCCCCTCCCAGGCCTGCCTTTGAGCTGGGCGCCAACGCCCCTCCCAGATGCTGACGGTCCCCTTCCCGCCCATGGCAAGCCCTCTCCCTGCAGCTGAACCACACTAGCCTCTGGGTCTTCCCCCAGCTCTCCCAGTTCAAGTGGCGGAGTCAGATACTGTCTCCCCACCTCCCTTTTTTTTTTTTTAATTTTTTAATTTATTTATTTGACAGAGAGAGAGAGAGCGAGAAAGGGAACACAAGCCTGGGGAGTGGGAGAGGGAGAAGCAGGCTTCCCGCGGAGCAGGGAGCCCGATGTGGGGCTCGATCCCAGGACTCTGGGATCATGACCTGAGCGGAAGGCAGATGCTTAACGACTGAGCCACCCAGGCGCCCCCCACCTCCCTTTTTGTGTTATCCCCCAGAGATGAAGTACCCAGGAATCTCTGTTTTAAGAATTGTTAATCATGAGGCACCTGGGTGGCTCAGTCGTTAAGCATCTGCCTTCCGCTCAGGTCATGATCCCAGAGTCCTGGGATCGAGCCCCACATCGGGCTCCCTGCTCCGCGGGAAGCCTGCTTCTCCCTCTCCCACTCCCCAGGCTTGTGTTCCCTTTCTCGCTCTCTCTCTCTCTGTCAAATAAATAAGTAAAAAATCTTAAAAAAAAAAAAATTCCTAATCATTATGGGATAAGAGGGAATGTAAAAAAAGGATAAAATGGGTAGATGTTACAAATATTCGGACGTTTTACCACGTTCTTGCAGTCCTGGTGTTGAGACAGGAGCTCCTGACTGTCTCTGAGACAGTAAATGAAATAAAATAACAACATAGCAGCTCTGGGGTGGTTAGGATTTGCAGGTACTTTGCATTCCACAAATGCGTAGAGTCAGGAGAATTAACCCCTTCTGGTGGATGAAAAACCAGAGGCTCAGTGTTCTGTGCCTTGTTTAAGAGTACAAAGCTAGGAAGAACCGAGCAGAGGGGCCATGCTGCTTGTACACCCCGCCTGCCTCGGTGGACCTCGTCTTCCACATTTATTCCTTTTTTTTTTTAAGATTTTATTTATTTATTTGACAGAGAGACACAGAGAGAGAAAGAGCACAAGCAGGGGGAGTGGGGGAGGGAGAAGCAGGCTCCCCACCGAGCAGGGAGCCCGATGCGGGGCTCGATCCCAGGACCCTGGGATCATAACCCGAGCTGAAGGCAGACGCTTAACGACTGAGCCACCCAGGCGCCCCGCATGAGTGCTTTTTAAAGTATATATGTTGGAAGAAGGATGTATAGGGTAATCAAGTTAGTAGACTATAGTCTAACAATTCTAAATCATCTTACATAATTTAAACTATTCTTTGTCCTTTTTTCACAAAAAGCTCTCCTTTTTTTTTTTTTTAAACTTTATTTATTTATTTGACAGAGAGAGACGGAACACAAGCAGGGGGAGCAGGAGAGGGAGAAGCAGGCTTTCCACTGAGCAGGGAGCCTAATGCGGGGCTCGATCCCAGGACCCCGGGATCATGACCTGAGCCGAAGGCAGACGCTTAACCACTGAGCCACCCAGGTGCCCCTTCCACATTTATTCCTGAAGGCAGACTTCAACAGCTCCTCCTCTTCCCTTTACCTAGACCCTGAACAAATGTCCTAAGAACGCTTTCCTCCACACTCAAAACAGAAACAGGGTTGCTCTCTCTTGTCTCAAAGAGGCAGTCTGCCTCGCCAAGGGTCCCTGAGCTAGATGATACCCCTTCCGTGAGCTCTCGGACTGACCTGGAACAAGCACGCCGCTTGTATCCTCACAGCCATATTCTCTTCATGCGTAAGTGAAGCAAGGAACTCACCAAAGAAGAGCATAAAGCCTGCAAGTAGGGATGCTTTCTGTGTTACCATATTGTTGGAAGGATAAAGTAATTTCTGTGAAAACTCTTAGCACAGAGTGGGTCCTAAATATGTGTAAGTTGAAACTAAAGCTTTTCACTCATCTGACTGACTGAAAATTCCTCCAAGCCATCTACCCCTTCCTCACTGCTCACTCTGGAAACAGAAGCTGCTTGAACTAGTTCAGCCGACCACCCTTCCTTCTCCCTCAACCTTGACCTCTTTCCTGTTTTATTGGTTTCTCTCCTTCTCTCTCTCTCTCTCTCTCTCTCACTAGAAAGGGCCACCTTGCTCTTCCAAGGCTAAGCCTCCATTCTCCATCTGGACCTGGAACCCCATCCCCTCTGGGCCAGATATATCAATCAATCCTTTTTAGCCTGGTTTCTCCTCCCCTGTCTCCTTTCCCCACCTATGCACAAACTTTGTCTTGCCCAAGATTAAAAATAAATAAATAAATAAATAAAAACCTTGACCTTGTCTCCCTCTCAAATTTCTATGCTTTACTCCTCCCTCTCATGACCACTGAACTCCCAATAAGGTCCTGCCCACCTGGCTTCCTGCCAATGTCATCATAAAAGTCACCAAGAGTTGCCATGTTGCCAGATCTGATGGTCTCTTCTAAGTCTTGAGTTTGCTGCCACACTTGACCCTCAGTGCCACTCCCTCTTCCTAGAAAGCCTGTCCCAGCCCCTGTCACCATGCTCTCCAGTTCTCCTCCTGTCTCCCTTACCATCCTTCACCTTCTGAGTCTCCTTTGCCACCTCTTCTTCTCTTTAAATGCTTAAGTTGCTCAGTTTTCTCTCCTTGAGCCCTTTCTCTTCTCACTTTATACACTGTCCCTGGACAAGCTCACAATATTCTTCAATATTCTTCCAAATCATCATTTCTAGTCCCTGAGTACAAGAAGCATGGAGGCAGCCGTGCTTTCTTGGGAATCATGGGTTCCATGAGGGTGTTGGGACGCCACTGTCCTACCCATAGCTTGGACTTCTGCCTGGTGATATGCAGGCACTTTATACTTCACTGTCAAAGCAGACCATGTGCAAGGCCTTCTGCTAGGTCCTGGGGGAAATGCACATAGACCTAAAGCCTGCACGCAGGTCAGCAGCCCTCCTCCTCCTTTGCTGGGTTCCTTTCCCCTAGGGTATCCACAAAGCCATACGCACCCAGCCCAGCCATCACGTGTCCTATGCAACAGAAAGAATGATCCGTTCAAAAAGGATGAGCTGCTCCACTTTCGCCAATACTCAAATTCCTTTTCCTCTCTTCCCCACATCCTACCCATCACCCGGCCCCGTCCCCCAGAGAAATGGATCCAACGTCACATGACAACAGCGCCCTCTAGAGGAGTGTTTTTTAAATTGCAATGGTGCCAAGAAGAAGAAGAAGGTAGTGGGAGGGGAAGAATGAAGCGGGGGAGATCGGAGGGGTAGACGAACCATGAGAGACGATGGACTCTGAAAAACAAACAGGGTTCTAGAGGGGAGGGGGGTGGGAGGATGGGTTAGCCTGGTGGTGGGTATTGAGGAGGGCACATTCTGCATGGAGCACTGGGTGTTATGCACAAACAATGAATCATGGAACACTTCATCTAAAACTAATGATGTAATGTATGGGGATTAACATAAGAATTAAAAAAAAGGAAAAAGAAAAGTTTCAGGGGTACCTGAGACTTCGGCTCAGGTCATGATCCCGGGGTCCTTGGGATCCAGCCCCGCAATGGGCTCCCTGCTCAGCAGAGAGTCTGCTTCTCCCTTTCCCACTCTTCCTGCTTGTGTTCCCTCTCTTACTCTTTCTCTATCAACTAAATAAATAAAATCTTTAAAAAAAAGAAATAAAAGTTTTAAAAGAGAAAAAATAAAAAAATAAAAAATAAATTGCAATGGTGCCCTCTACGTGGGTTATGGCCTCATCAGTACCTGCCCTTACCCTGGCACTTCTTCCAATGCGACTTTGTCACTCCACCCATGGGAAGGCGGAGTTCCTGCACCAGCAGTTGGGGTGGGCTTGTGATGACGGAAGACGTGATGTTGTGTGACTAAGCTATCTTCTTCCTGGTTCTCAGCTCTGGAACCCTGAGCCACCTGTAATGTAATCAATCCAACTGCCCTGGGGCTGCCATACCGTGAGGAAGCCCACACGAGCCCACGGGGAGACTACGGGAGAGACAGCTGATTCCGCCCCACCCTGCCCCGGTCCAGTCACTAACTGACTACAACCGCTTAGAGACCGAAGTCCCAACAGCCCTGCCGAGCCCCTCCCAAACTCCTGTGCCGCAGAAAACATGAGGTAATAAAATTATTGGTGCTGTTTTAAGACACTCAGTTTTGGGGTGATCTGTTATGCAACGAGATAAACTAGAACAGTGGGTCATGAATTCAATCTAGTGTATCATGACCAGTATGTTTTTAACAACTAAGTAGAAGAGGGGTGCCTGGGTGGCTCAGTGGGTTAAGCTTCTGCCTTGCGCTCAGGTCATGATCCCAGGGCTCCCTGCTCAGCGGGGAGTCTGCTTGTCCCTCCCCCTCTGCCCCTCACCCCACCCCCTGATCGTTCTCTCTCTCTGCTTTCTCTCACTCTCAAATAAATAAATAAAATCTTTTTTAAAAATAAATTTTAAAAAAATTTTAAGGGGCGCCTGGGTGGCTCAGTCATTAAGCGTCTGCCTTCGGCTGGGGTCATGACCCAAGGGTCCTGGGATCGAGCCCCGCATCGGGCTCCCTGCTCTGAGGGGAGCCTGCTTCTCCCTCTGCCACTCCCCCTGCTTGTGTTCCCTCTCTCGCTGTGACTCTCTCTGTCAAATAAATAAAAAATCTTTTAAAAAAAATTTTTTTTAAATAAAAACTGAGTAGAACAGAATGGAAAATGTAATCATAAAGGCTTAAGTATTGAGAAACTTGTTTCAATAAATGTGTGTGTTTGTATGCTACACTGGATCAAGAAATAAAATGTGTTTGTTCCTGAGTCATATAAAATGTTTAAAGTTTTGAGAAGCCAGACTATTATTGCAATCCCAGAAGTTACGGGAAAAACAAAGCCAGCTGAAGCCAATATAATTGCAGTGAGTCAAGAACCTGGGAATTCTAGTACCTTGTGAACACCTTACAGGTGGGCCCACTTAGCTTTATCATCCAGACTAGAAAGAGGAGCAGAGAAGCCTTCTGCTTGTGAGAGCAAGAAAAAAAGGTGATTCCCAAGAAAGAGGTGTTCTAGGTGGTTCGTGCATGTTTTTTCTAGAACACTTAGTACCTTGATTCTCTCAGTAAACATTTTGTTACATTAATGGGATTTCTGAGACAGTTTGATGCCATGTTTCTCCATGAAACTCCTGCATCAGAATCACTTGAGGGCTTGTGAAATTGCAGATCCCTAGGCCTCTATTTCAACCTACTGTATCAGAGGCATGTGGCCCAACACTGCATCTCAACCCAGCCTCCCAGAGAATCATCTGCATACTAAAGTTTGAGAATTACTAAATCACTGGGAGGCTTGTCAGCACCATGTTTGAAATTCAAATTCCCCTAGAAAATGAATTCCTCTATCATGCAAAGGCATTTAAGCTAGTCAGAATACTGGGAGGTCTCCCTGCATCATGGATTACCTGGAAATAGCCCTGATTGTCAAGAAACCTCATGTAGGATTCCTTGAAAGTGGGGGCCAAGCCTGGAACACCTTCATCTTTTAAAAAAGAGATTGGTAAAAAAAAAAAAGAGAGAGAGAGATTGTATCTCTGAGGAAGAGTATATGTCTGTGTCTTTGTGTGACTCTCCGCATCTGGGTGTGTTCTGTAACATATATTACAATATGTTGCTCTTATATATGTTATATATATTACAGAACACACCCAGATATATTATAATAAATATTTTCAGTACATTATGTTTTGACATCTTTAAAAATCTTTCCTCCTGACGAGAGACTGCCCTTTCCTGTGGCCCAGCCAGGAGCATACCCTTGACACGCAAACGAAGCAATCAGAGCCTGGCCTCACCTCCTCGGTCTGACCTGGAAGCAATATTCCTGTGCCTTACTCATTCCAGAACCAGCCACCAAAAAAAAAGAAAAAAAATGTTCTCCCACCCTGAGTAAGAGCAGATTTGGATTGATAAACTTTGCAAGGGTCAGCTGGGCTTCACCTCAGAAGCCCAGGTCTTGCAAGCTTTACCAGACTGCCCAATCTGCCCCAGCAACTAGGGACCACCCCCTAGAGCTTAGAGCCCACTGAAATTATTCAGACTAGCCCATCCTAAACTGTTCACCCAGTTCTGCCTTGCCTTTCCCAAGGAAACCCCAATAAAGGCCATGGGCTAAGTGCTTCCCTTGCTCCTGCCTGCTGACCATGCTGCTTGCTGTCTTTCCCAGGTGGCCCCGTATGGAGTGCCATGCTTCCTAGGACCTAGAGTACAATAAATTTGTTTTCCTGAGCCTCCACTGTCTTCTCTTGTGGCTGCACCTAACTGACTGTATTCTTTTTTTTTTAGATTTTATTTATTCATTTGACACAGAGAAAGAGAGCACAAGCAGGGGGAGCGGCAGACAGAGAGAGGAGAAGCAGGCTCCCTACTGAGCAAGAAGCTCAACACAGGGCTTGATCCCAGGACCCCGGGATCACGACCCACGCCAAAGGCAGTCGCCCAACCGACTGAGCGACGCAGGCACCTCTAACTGTATTTTCATGAAAGAATAAAAAACAGTGTTTGTGTGTGTGTATGTGTATACATACACACATGATAGATCCCTAAGGCCCTACTGGATGGGGCCTCCTACCTTTTTTTCTTCTTTCCTTCCCAGAACTCCATCCCCATCAATGTAGATTCACAGGCCTAAAAGAAATTTAAAGGCCCTACAACCCAATGCTTTCTCAAAAACTTTAACAAACATTTTTTTTAATCATCATCCATCGACAGAATGTGAGCAAGGTCACTTGGCTTCAACGAAGCAGTCAAAATGATCTCACAGGGAAGTTAAATGCTACACAAAATGATTCAATTTATATTTATATGTTATTTTTATCTCATAATAGAGTGAAAATACTGACTCATTTTTCTTGCACAAAGAACAAAAAGCACAACTTCTGACAAAATTCTGTAATAGTGGGGGTTCCTGGGTGGCTCAGATGGTTAAGCATCCCCTTCGGCTCAGGTCATGATCCCAGAGTCCTGGGATCGAGCCCCACGTCTGGCTCCTGGCTCGGCAGGGAGCCTGCTTCTCCCTCTCCCTCTGCCTCTCCCCCTGCTTGTGCCCTCTCTCTGTATCTCTCTGTCTCAAATGAATAAATAAAATCTTGAAGAAAAAAAAAAATTCTGTAATAGTTACAAGAGGCCTGACAGGGCAGTGATCATCCAGGAGATGGCAGACCTCCACCCCCGCCTGTCTGCAGCCTACCCTCCACCTATTGTTCCCAGGCCTGCGTCACCACCCCCTCAAAGATAGCTTATTATAAAATAATAACCACAATGTGTGTGTGTGTTTCTATTTTATTGCATGTTTTTAAACACATTTAAGAAAAAAATACCTGTGTTGTTTTGAGAGTTTGGTTTTGGTTGATTTTAGGATTTGGAGGATCACCTCACAGAAGAGGAATTTATTACACTGATTTAACCTCATTTTTGGTTGGGAAAACTGAGTCCAAGAAGAGGAAATGATCTGCCCAAGTGGTAAGTTATTCTTTGTTTCAGACTCTTAAGAGGAAAAAAGATACAGAGAAGATTCACAGGCATGCTAAGGACCTCTTCTGGTCTCCGTCCTGAGAGGGGTCCGGGACCCCTGAGGGACTGGTGGGCTCCTGGCATTCATGGGGAGAAGCAGAAGAAATGGAGCTATTGCTGGAATTTTCAAGACGCTAAGTAGCTAAAACAGAGAGCTGGTCCTTGGGGCTTATTTGGATATTTTATTATTTTCTTTATATGTATAAACCATCTAGAGAGGTTATAAATAGCTGTCTCAAATAGATAAATCTGATTTGCCTGTGTGTCCTTAGTGTGTCCAGCATACTCCCACTCTCTGCTGACAATGCGGGCAGAAGCCACGATGGCATCAGATCCACTCATCTCCACTGTGTACAGTGGTGTCGTTATACAGACCCCATGGGGTAAACAACTGGCTCCAAGCTGCCCCAATTTCCCCTGAGTTCACACCAGGAAGCTGGTGAAAAGCTGCCACGTGGTTATAACTTTTCGTGTAGTGACCCCTGCTGCTGGGACCTGGAGATGCAACATGAAAACCATGGTGCCTACTTGGGGAGGAGCTCTGGACCTTCTGTTCTCCTTGTACCCAAAGGTCTTGCCCAAGCCCTCACCCACAGCAAAGCCCATGGATTGGAAGCAGGTGTTGATGCAGATTCCAGTTGTGGATTAGGAGGGGACACTGCAGAAAAACCTATGAAGCAAGGGATGGCTAGAAATGTATCAAAGTGAGCACAGGCACTCCAAGGAGCCTCCCCTGGCAGAGGGAGTGGTCTCAGACAGAGCAATCTAGAACAGTTGAAACTTGAAGAATGTATAGACTTCTTATGAGGAGGAAATTTCCAGGCTTAAGATTGTTGTTGCAGGGCGCCTGGGTGGCTCAGTCGCTAAGCGTCTGCCTTCGGCTCAGGTCATGATCCCAGGGTCCTGGGATCGAGTCCCGCATCGGGCTCCCTGCTTGGCGGGAAGCCTGCTTCTCCCTCTCCCACTCCCCCTGCTTGTGTTCCTGCTCCTGCTATCTCTCTCTCTGTCAAATAAATAAATAAAAATCTTTAATAAAAAAAAAAAGATTGTTGTTGCAGACTTGTCCACTAGCCTATCCAAGGTTGTAGTTAGAGAAAATGTTTCAATTTATAAGTTTAAAAAAAAAGGGGGGGTATGACTTAGTGCTGATGTGATGGTAAACAGAGATGCAAACATGGGTCCTGAAATCACATGGGAGCATCTATACAAAATTTGGTCATCCAGATAGTCTAAGACATGACTGTACCTTTTATAAGATTATCAACAAAATAGAAATAAGATCTTAAAAATTTGTATAGAATACTCTGAGGCTTCCAGTGGTTCATGGAAAAACATTGGGTAGACCGAGTTTGGACTGGGAGCGTTGGTTGTGATCAGGAGAATCAAGATGGGCATGCAGGGCTCAGAGAGCAGTTAGACTCTGGTTTAAAAAATTGTCCCCTCACCCCAAGAGCGAGCAGATTTGGATTGATCAACAATGCAGGAGTCTCTGGGCCTTACCTCTGAATGACTGGGCCCTGATAGTTTTACCAGATGGCCCAACCTACTCCATCAGTGATAAGGGGGCTGTCTAGAGCCAAGAGGAAGATACTGGGAAATGAGGAGGGGGCCCCTGGGCAGAAGAGCAGCTGCCCATCTTTGAGGGGACTCAGGAGGACGATGGTCAAGGCTGAGTTTGCCCTAAATAAGGCAGGAATGGGATGGGTCCTGCTGTCAGGGACACAAGCTGAAGCAAGACCCCAAAAAGTTACCATCCAAGTTGCAGCAGAGAGAAGATTGGGGGCCTAGTGATAATTAGACTAGCTACCCATTGACACAGTAACTGCTGATTGGCCAAAGACTAGTCAGTGCAAAATAAACAGAGACTTCCCCCACAAAACTCATTTAAATGTAGGTTATAGGGGTGCCTGGCTAGCTCAGTTGGTTAAGCGCCCGATTCTTGATTTTGGCTCAGGTCTGATTTCAGGGTTGTGAGATCAAGCCCTGTGTCGGGCTCCGCGCTCAGCATGGAGTCTGCTTGTGTTTCTCTCTCCTTCTCCCTCAGTCCCTCCCCTCTGCACTCTTTCTAAAATAAATAGATCTTTTAAAAAATTAATAAAAATAAGTGTAAATCATAGAAAATGGAAAGATTCCATAATCTTACATAATGTGGAATCCAAAGTCAAGAAAAGTACAAGTCAAAAAACTATATAGACCATTCTCATTTCTTTTTTTCAGTTTTTTAAATTTAGATATAATTGACATAGAACATTATGTTTCAGTTGTACAACATAATGATTCAGTATTTGCATTTTTTCAATGTTTGTATATTTTACAAAACAATCACCACACTAAGTCTAGTTAACATCCATCACCACACATTGTCACAAAATTGTTTTTCTTGTGATGAAACTTTTAAGATCTACTCAGCAACTTTCAAATATACAGTACAGTGTTATCAGCTATAGTCATCATGCTGTGCATTACATCCCCATAAGGCCATTCTCATTTATGAACAGTATTTTTTAATCCTAAATAAAACAACAGCAAGTTGAACACAGCAGATTTGAAAGGAATTACATACCACAACCAAGTATGATTTAGCTGAAGAATTTAAAGACAGTTCTACATTATAGATATTATTAATACAATTTATTAATAGGAAGAAAAGTCCTGTGCTCATCTTAATAAATGTAGAAAAATAATTTTGTAAAATTCAGTTCCCATTCTTGGGAATGGATCTTGCTAATCTTGTCAAACTAGGCAGAAAGCAAAGAGAAATTGGTCTGGGTGTGGGTGAGGGGCTGTGAGCTAGCAGGGGGCAGGGCAGGGCTAGCGACGGGCAACCTCTCAGGCGGTGACATGCTTGAGGAAAGGGTCTGCACACAGGGTGGAAGCTCAGACACCCCCGGGACCTCAGCCCTCAGCCCAGAGAGCTTTTCTGTTCAGGGTTCTCTTTTTTCTTACCACATTTATAAAAGCAGTACATGGTCCTTCCAGAAAATTTGGCCACAGGCTGAAAAAACTTAAATCATAAGGTTCCCCAGGTACCTCTGAGCTGCGTGGGGGAGCAGGCAGCAACGTGATCCTGGTACCTGGACAGCAGGGTGCAGAGGAGAGAGAACGCTCTGAGCCTCGTAAACCAAGTGCTAGAGGCCAAGGCAGGGCCTGCCCCAGGCCCAAGCTGCAGCCTCTAGGAATATGGATGTCTTACTCGAGATGTTCTCTGGTTGCCTAGCTCAGCACCCAAACCTTCTTAGGCACTAATGAACCTCCGTAGGCAGAGACCACTGCCTTGGGTGAGGCAAAGGATGATCTATTCTCGTTATTCACAAAGTTCTATAAATTTACCATGAGCGCTGAATTAGCAAATACTGAATTGCTCCGAGGGGAAATATAGGGAATACAGGAAAATGCAGGGTTCCTGCAAGCCTAGGGTCACATTTTTGTCAACTGATTAACACATAACCTTTGGTGAATAAATGAACTATTTACTACCAAATATGTGCCAGTCCTGATTACATGGTTATTTCATTTACTCCTCAGAACAACCCAAAAAGGCACCATTTTTGGAGAAATGAAACAAGTAACCCAAGGTCTTTGAACATGCTCTTTGGGAACCAAAGTTGTTATTAGAGTACCTGGCACATACCAGGTGTTCAGTAAATGTCACTTCTCTCTCCAATGGTCACTAAAGAACAAAAAATACAATGCAGGACCTACCTTCATTGAGAGGCTTAGGCTCCAGTCACAAATCTCTCCTTAAGAGGAAAAGCTACTCCCATGTCTGTCCTTACGCTTTTATTTCTACTTCATTGATATGCTCAAAAGAATCAAAGTGAAAAGTGAGCCCAGGGGTGCCTGGGTGGCTCAGTCAGTTAAGCGTCTGCCTTTGGCTCAGGTCATGATCCCAGGGTCCTGGGATCGAGCCCCACATCAGGTTCCTTGCTCAGCGGGAAGCCTGCTTCTCCCTCTCCCTCTGCTGTTCCCCTGCTTGTACTCTCTCTCTGTGTCAAATAAATAAATAAAAGCTTTAAAAAAATAAAATTAAATTTTTAAAAAGTGAGCCCAAAGCATCCCTGATAATAAGATAACAATTATAGGGCGCTTTATAGTTCTTTACATAGTTGTGTGTGTGTTCATGTGCATGTGTGCACACGTATCTATGGAGAGGTTAACAGCAGATCCTCATGATTCACTACTGTAAACACGTGACCAGGATACTTCTATCAGAAATATTTTGTGTACTCTGGCAATTCCATTAAACCTGCCACACACCAGGTCACCTGCCTTTCCAAAGTTACAGAGGAAAGAAAATTCTGTTAAACCTTAGAGGGATGTACATGGGCAGGACAGCAGGAGAAGTGAGTAGGAGGGTGTTTTCTTCAAGTTGAAGGAGCTGAGGAAAAAAAATAAAATAAAATCCCATGGTAGCAATCAGATCGTTGGTACCGAAGATCGAGTGAGTCAGGGCGGGTCCTTAGCAAGCAGGTACTAAGCTAGGATTGGCCACACCCTCAGGAATCAGAATAGCATTCTGTGATGCAAGGAGGAAGGAATGCGTCCGCTCAGGAAGCTGGGTGAGGCAAGGCTGTCATTATGGCAATCTGGGCACAGCTATAGTTACGGACAGGCCAACCTGTCGGCACGAAAACAGAAATCCGTAGCACTGGCTGCCATGTGGTGAGCTTTCCCATGCTAACCTTGTGTCCAAAGAGCATATCTGGGCAGTTACATGACCTTAAGTCTTTGTGGGGAAAGTACCTAATAATAAAAATAATTTTTTTTTTAAAGATGTTATTTAATTGACAGAGAGAGAGAGCACAAGCACAGGGAGCGGCAGGCAGAGGGAGAGGGAGAAACAGGCTTCCCGCCAAGCAGGGATCCCGATGCGGGGCTCGATCCCAGGACCCTGGGACCATGACCTGAACCGAAGGCAGATGCTCAACGACTGAGCCACCCAGGCGCCCCAAATATAATAATAATTTTAAAGTGTGCTGAGTGAGCTGCAGTATTACATGAGCTAATCAATCCTTGCTCTCTTGCTTATTGATTATGATGAAATGTTTTAACTTGAGAGAATTTTTTTTGAGAGAATTTTTATATAACCAAGAGAGACACATTAATTGCAGAGAATTTAGAAACTCCATGTAAATACTCAGAAGAAAATTATAATCCTTTATATCCCATCACCGATATATAACAGACCTTAACATTTTATTGTATAATTCTTCAAACTTTCATATGTATGTATAATCATGATGTACACTCCTTTGTCACTTGATTTCTTCCCCCAATCAAATGGAACATACATCTCTTCTTCATGTCAATGAAAATACTCCTACAGCATCATGCTTTGTACCTGCAGGGTACTCCATTGCATGGTACTTTTATTAATTATTTAATCAGTTTCCTGTTACACATTTACTTGCTTCCAAATATTGACTATTGTAAATGCCGTAGTAAACATACTTATTCATGTCTTTCCAAACATTATTTCCCTATGTTCCTCCTTTAAACGGAATTGTTGAGTCAAGGGGTTTTTATATATTTATGGCTTATATATATCGCCAATAGCCTTGCCCTACAGCTAAATCACCACCACCATTCACATCATTATATCATTACCTTGTATGAATGTTCTTTTCCCCTCTCATTCTCCTTTTTTAAGATGTATTTATTTGAGAGACCATGTGTGCGCACACGTGAGCATGTGGGGAGGGCAGGCAGAGGGAGAGAGAGTCTTAAGCAGACCCCCTGCTGAGCGTGGAACCCCACAAGGGGCTCAGTCTCAGGATCCTGAGCCGAAACCAAGAGTTGGACGCTCAACCAACTGTGCCAGCCAGGCGCCCCTTCTCTCATTCTTACCTACGATTGGTTTTAACCTGATATCTAACAAATTTAACGGTACTATAAAAAACACTGATGTTTTATTTTTTATTTCTTAAATTTTTAGTGATGCTGAATATTATTTCACATGTGCATTCATTTCCTAGGGCTACTGTAACAAAGCATAACAAATTGGGTGGCCTAAAACAACAGAAATGTCTCACAGTTCTGGAGGCCAGAAGTCCAAAGTCAAGGTGACAAGATTTGTCCAGGTCCAGCTCTGCCTCTCTACTTTCAGGCTCTGTGCTTCTCCCCACTGCTGAGAGATCATTAGGTAGCTTCTATCTTGGGCCAGGGGAAAGAGATATTCTCAGGCTTCCTGAGGCCCTCTCTACCTGGACCTACCATGCAGTCATCTCTCTGGATTCTGGTCACCATCCTAGGGTACTACAAAGTTATATGTGTCCCCTCAGTTCTTGGATTGCTTCACCATCTGGGGGTTTACCAGCCCCCATCCCAGGACTTACTCGAGTGTTTTCATTTGTATTATAATTTCAGTCTTCTCCCTAACATTGATCATTAGCCACATGCTACGTTTCCCTTTATTTGTACATAATGACATGAAAGTACTTATAATTTAAAAGCAAGATATCAAAGTATATATATTCTATTACTTCAGTGTTTAAAAAAAAAATCCACATAGGAAAAAGGACTGGAAAGAAAGAAATCAAGACCATGCAGAGGAGGGTGCAGAGCAACTAGAACTAGACTGGAGTCCTGGAGCTGCCACATGAGCTGAGCTTCAGCTGATTTATGAGAAATAAATGTTTACCATGTTCAATCCAAAAAATTTAAGAAAAATGCCAACAATGGCATTTAAAATAGTAGGGTAGTATTTATGGATTTAAAATTTTTAATTTCTCTATTATTGCTTTTGTCTGGTTTCCAAATATTTTTGATTAATTACTTCTATAATGAAATAAATTATTCATTCATTAGACAAACCTTTACTAATGGGTTAGTATACACCAGACACTAAGCGAAGAATTTAGGAAGAACAATGAAAAAGATAAATGTGGTCCTTGTCCTCGAAGAGGTTTTACTCTAGTAAAAAAAAAAAGAACACAGGACAAGTAATGAGCAGTAGTGATGAGCACTGTCACAGGTAAGTACGGGATGCTAAGGGAATGCATGACAGAGGAGCATATGGGGTGGGGAAGTAGGCAGTCAGAAAAGTCTTTGAGGTCCTAAAGCAAGTTTCAACAAATTTCAAGACAGAGTATGTTTGCTAACCGTAATGCAGTCGCCTCTCCAATTGATAGGAAAAGTTATCTTAGGGGCACCTGGGTGGCTCAGTCGTTGAGCATCTGCCTTCAGCTCAAGGTCATGGTCCCAGGGTCCTGGGATCAAGCCCAAATCAGGCTCCCTGCTCAGCGGGAAGCCTGCTTCTCCCTCTCCCACTCCCCCTGCTTGTGTTGCCTCTCTCACTGTGTCTCTCTCTGTCAAATAAATAAAAATCTTTAAAAAAAAATAATTATCTTGGGCGCCTGGGTGGCTCAGTTGGTTAAGCGACTGCCTTCAGCTCAGGTCATGATCCTGGAGTCCCGGGATCAAGTCCCGTGTCGGGCTCCCTGCTCAGCGGAGAGTCTGCTTCTCCCTCTGACCCTCCCCCCTCTCATGTGCTTTCTCTCATTCTCTCTCTCTCAAATAAATTTTAAAAATCTTAAAAAAATAATAATAATAATAATTATCTTAAAAATATCCGTATGCTTGGAAATTAAGAGATGCATTTCTAAATAATCCATGAATCAAAGAAGAATTTGTAATGGAAATTAGAAAATGTTTGAACAAACATACTATATTCAAAACTTGTGAGAGTAGCTAAAGCAGTGTAAGAGGGACACAACTTTAAAAACACATGTACAATTGACCCCTGAACAATATGGGTTTGAACTGCACCAGTCACTTAAATAGGGATTTTTTTCAATAAATACAGTACAGTAGTATAAATGTCTTTTCTTATGATTTTCTTAATATTTTCTTTTCTCCAGCTTACTTTATTATAAGAATGTAGTATATAATATATAAAACATGCAAAATATATCAATCTACTATTACCAGTAAGGCTTCTGGTCAACAGTAAGCTATTAGTTTAAGTTTGGGGGGATTCAAGAGTTATATGGGGAGCACCTGGGTGGCTCGGTCGTTAAGCATCTGCCTTCGGCTTAGGTCATGATCCCAGGGCTTCGGGCTCCCTGCTCAGCGGGAAGCCTGCTTCTCCCTCTCCCACTCCCCCTGCTTGTGTTCCCTCTCTCACTGTGTCTCTCTCTGTCATATAAATAAATAAAATCTTTAAAAAAAAAAAAGTTATGTGGGGATCTTCCACTGGGGGTGGGGGTCAGGGCCCCTAATCCCACATTAACCCCACATTGTCCAAGAGTCGACTGTACATACATATATGAAATTCCGGAGAAGGAAAATTTAATCTGTAGTAACAGAAAGCCGATCAGTGGTTGCCTGGGGTCAGGGTGGGGGAGTAGGGGGGAGAAAGGGTGGAGATTGACTACGAAAGGGCAGGGTTTGTTAAAACTCCTAGAGCTATATACCTAAGATCTGCGCTTTGATCTGGACGTTAATCATATTAAATATTTTTTAAGACTGAAAGACCCGGAAGGAGAGAGGAGAGGACGGAGACAGTGAGTCCCAGCGCCCCCTCCAGCCTCCCAGGGACTCAGGCTTAGCCGGGTGTGCGGGGCGGGGCCGGGAGGGGAGGAGGGGCAGACGCCTGCGAGCCCGATGGGGAGGCGGGGCGCGGGGCGCGGCGGGCGCGTGCAGTTCTTCCTCTCCGACGCCAGGCGGCGGCGTGGGCGGGGAAGCGTGGCGGTGACCCTGGCAGCCGCAGCAAGGGGGCGGGCCGAGCGCGGGACTCCATGCGGGCGCCGGCGCGGAGTGGGTGCAGCGCGGGGTCGCCATGGCGGAGGTGCAGCAGCTGCGGGTACAGGAGGCGGTGGACTCCATGGTGAAGAGTCTGGAGAGAGAGAACATCAGGAAGATGCAGGTAGCGGGCGGGGGTCATGGCGCGGAGTCCCGGCAGTCCGCGATTCCCTTCTCGCAGCCGCGGCGCGCCGCTGCCCGCCTCCCTGCAGACCCGAGTCGGGGCGTCCCTGGGGTCGCCACGGCCCCCTCGGAAGCACCTCTCAGCCTCAGAACTCCTGGAGCTTCCGCCGAGCGAATGAAATCTGTGCTCCCTCCCCACGCGCGAAGCCGTTTTCCCCCCAGGCCAGCTCCGGGGAGGGGCTGTCAGACCCTGGACCAGCGTTAGAAAGTCCCTAGTGTGAGGCGTTCGGCCTCCCCCGCCTTGCTGTCTTGTGCTGCCCCTTCCGCAGGTGAGCGGACCGAGGCCCAGAAAGGGCACGGCCAAGGTGAAACACCGGCAAGGCAAAAGCGCTTGGCTTCCTCAGTGGCCATGTCATGCCCGTTTTAGTGTCTGCTCCACACAGTGCTGCTTTATATGCCGTTGTGCTTTGATCCCCTAAATGGTATGTGGCTGTTGGTCCTGCCTCCCTTACCAAATTGTGGGGTTTCTGTTGTAGTGCTTCTTGGGTCATTGATAATGGATCGGTTGCCCCCTGGTGGAAAGTACATTACTAGGTTGCTGACCTCTGAACCCTGTGGAATAGGTACCTGGTTTTCAGAATTTGACTTCATCTGACCCACCTCCACCTTCTCCGTCCACCCCCAGCCTTCCATGCACCAAGTGCCAATGAGTTGGCAGCAAGAAGGCCGTGAAATCTTCTGCTAGGCTTCGGGGATAATTTTCCCATTTGTGGTTTTAGGTTCTTGGTGTCTGTTAGGAGAGGTGCAAATATAGATGCTCCTCTGTTGCACTCCATGGTTATCTCTGCCCCAGAGAGTTTCCTGCCTAACCTCTCTCTCTGCCTTCCCTCCCCAGGGCCTCATGTTCAGGTGCAGTGCCAGCTGCTGTGAGGACAGCCAGGCCTCCATGCAGCAGGTTCATCAGTGCATTGAACGCTGCCATGCGCCTCTGGCTCAAGCCCAGGCCTTGGTGACCAGTGAGTTGGAGAAGTTCCAGGTGAGAAATATCCCAAGCAGAGGATGTCAGGCCTTGATGTTGCTCTTCTGCAAGAGATGACAAACATTTGTTCAAAACTCTTGGCTCTAATGTCTTGGTTCTTTTAACATTTGTGACAGTCCTGTGGCCAGCCAGTCTTCACAGGGTTTGAAATTTGGGGGAAAACTCCTGGAGGTTGAGTGCTATAAGTATTCCCCATAGAAAAAATGATGTAAAAAGGAGTTCATGACCAAGGGCCTTTGTCACCCATAGACACGAAATAGATATACCATATAGTATAAAGCTTTCTAAGACACATATTAATTCATTCTTAAACTAGTAGAGTCCCCAGGAAAGTGGAGTAGGCTAGTCATAAAGAGGTGCAGATTAGAACAATATCCTGCTGTCATGTTGTGGACTTGCCCACCCAGAACCACCCCTGTTTGCTATACCTAGAGGGCAGCTCCTGTGTCACTAAAGGACAGTCATTTATATGAAGTATTACTAATGCTGACTCATTGATGTCTTCCTCACAAGCCCCTCTGAGGTCACTAAGAGCAAAAGGTACCCACCGGATCTCTTTCTGGAGAAAAGGGTAGCCACAACTTCATGTTATTCCCTTCCTATGACTGTACCTTCCTAGAGCTTGGAGAAAGCAGAGCCCACTTCTGAACCAGTTTTTCATAGCCTGAGATCCTGCTCACATGGGACAAATTGTATCTAATATACAATTTTTACATTCTGCTCTACCGAATTCTTCAAAATTACTGACACTGTGAAGGACAAACTTCTCCAAGATCCTGAACCCACAGAGGTTTCTTTGTGTTCATTTTTACAGCTAATTTTATTGATAGGGTCTTTGACATTTTGATTCTTGAATTGCTATATAACTTTCTCCTTCTGTTCACTTTTTAGTCCTCTCTAATTAGACTTACTCTTCCACTCCGCCAGAACTGCGCTGGCCACTCCCCTCCGTGGAGCTAAATCCAGTGGTCATTTCTCATCCCTCATCTTCCTCAACCTGTCTGCATCACTGACGCAGTGATCACTTGCCTCCTGAAACAGTTTGTTCAGTTGGGCACCAAGACACCTCACTCTGTGGTTTCCCATCTCTCTCCCTGGCCGTCTTTTCTTGGCCTCCTTTCCTGCTTTTCCCCTCCAGCCTGTGAGCATTGGAGTGCCTAGCATTGTCCTTGGACCTTTTTTCGATTTAATTCTCTAGTCTCATAGCTATAAATATCTGTAATAAACATCCTTTATAGGCTTACAACTCCTACATTCATTCGTATCTCTAGACCAGATTCACTCAGATTCATATATCTAACTGCTTCTTCAACATCTCCCCTCATTTTGTCTAACTCCCCTCATTGGAATGTAAGTTCTTTGAGGGCAAGAACTTTATGTTTTACTCATTGCTGTATTCCCCAGCATTAGAAGAGTACCTGACCCATAGTAGATACTCAATAAATATTTTTTGAGTGTTTTTCTGTAGCAAGGACAGACATTAAAGAATCCAAATGTTTATAAGTCTTAACTGTAGCTGACCAATGGTAGCCTCTAGTTACTTCCCACTTCTGCAGGGGGCTTCTGTATAATTTATTCTATCATTCATTGCTTTCTTGTCATGCTTTGGACCCTCCTGGTGCCACCCTCTATTTCAGTCAGGATAATCTTGATTAATTGCACTATAGTGTCCCTTTAATTGATCAAGATTATATATGTGAAGCCAAAATATGTAGAAAGGGGCATAGCACATGGTAAACACTTGGTAAATGGAGGCCAGCCTTTCAGCCTTCTCTACCCTCTTCCTTCTTGCCACAGGACCGCCTGGCCCGATGCACCATGCATTGCAATGACAAAGCCAAAGATTCAATAGATGCGGGAAGTAAAGAGCTTCAGGTGAAACGGCAGCTGGAGAGTTGTGTGACCAAGTGTGTGGATGACCACATGCACCTCATCCCGACCATGACCAAGAAGATGAAGGAGTCTCTCTTGTCCATTGGGAAATAGAAGTCTTCGCAATTGGCCATCAGGGCTGACAGCAGGAATCTACTTAAAAAGAAATGGGAGTTTTGGTCTTTTAAGTGAAGTTTATGAAGAAATTAAGGATGGCAGCAAGTGTGAGGCATGTGTCACTTGCCTCTGGATACTGGTTCCTTTATGTTTCAACCCTAGAAAGTGAAATGGAAAAAACTGGTGCTAAAATTTGGGTTAGAGACGGTCACAGGAAAGTTTTTGATAGCCTAAATTTCACGTGCTTGTCCTGGCTCTAGGGATTCCTTTGTACCAAGCCAGAGCCCTCCAAGATACCAGATTCTTCTCCATACACAGCTACCAGCAGGCTGGCAGTTTCCTCTAACCTCCCTATGATCTGGTGGTGTAAGCAGAGGTGTTTCTGTTTGTTGCCAACCTCCTGTTTACCAGAAGGATCATCAAATCGTTTCCTATAAGCTGTAAAACAAAATCCATGAGGTTACTAATTTAGAAGGGAAAAAAGGTTTCTAGGTCTTTGTTTTGCTTGGTTTTGTTTTATATACAAGGGCATGAAGTTGATTTAAGATGTGGAGTTGGGAGAGGTAGTCAGATAAGAACTTTGAACAGTTCTTGTGGATATCTGTTCCTGGCCATCAAGATGTGGATATACATTTCTTGAAATATATATTACATCTTTCAGCTAGGAGACCGTGTAAAAATATGACAAGCGATGTTACACTGGGTATGGGAAGCAGACTTTCCCTCTCACTGGCTGCCATGATGGGCCCTGAGGCTATCTGCAGAAGAGCAACAAGACAATCTCGGAAGTGACACTCTCCCTTGAAGGGAAAGGGGTTTTTTATTGCACTATATACCAGTATCCAGGAATGAACATTGAAGGAGGAACTGTTGTCTTCTTAATTACGAGAATTATTAAATACTGGATGTGGAAAAACCTGGTTTTTATAGAACAGAATGGAATGAAGGCCTAAACTCAGTATTGCTTATTTTGCCCCCTGAAATAACAGAGCCCTACTGAGACAATCCCTTGGCAACAGGAAGGTCAAAGGAGAAAAAGTAGGCAATCGGGTGAGCTGTGATTCCTTTAAAGGAAAAGAGGGGCAACCCCCCATTACCAAATACCACTTTTGCCTGGGACCTTTGCAGCAAGCAGTGTTCCTGCCCCAGTTCTAGCACCTTTTAATTTTGATAAGGACCTTACTGTCTTTTTACCAGCTTATTACTTGAAATGATAATATAGCCTGTGTTTGGTGTTTCAAGGCTGTGATATATTTTCCTAGTGGTTCAGTTTTAAAAAATAAAGGTTTAGTTTTTCCTCCACTATTATGTTTCTTAGTCTGGGTAGTGAATATATAACCTTCTTAGGATGCTTCTCTTTGTAGCGTGTGAAATAAGTTTCTTAAGAGGTCATGAAGAGTAAAAATTATTTATGAACTATGATTCAAATGCAGGACTGGTTCATTGTAAATGGGAAGAACTGAGGGCAGGCTACAGCGCTATGACTTAAAGTTCATTCATTTAAAAAAAAACTAAGGCTAAAAAAAATTTCAGTGTCCATTTCAGGACTCTCTAGCTTCAACTAAACACTGACGGCAAGAGGGAAAGGGTAATTAATGATCCCTCTTGAGAAAATGCAACGTCTAGGATTTTGAGTGTCAAGAGAGTATAAACTATGTGATGAGTTTAAGTCTTTACTATCATTAGTATTTAAATAGAGCCATTCCTGAACATTAGGAATGAATTGCATTGTGGAGACTCGTCCCCTACTTAGAATCACCAAGGCTTTACTATTTTGGCCTAAGTCTTCAATAATCCCAATTTGTATTTTATTCATACATATGTATTCGCCTCTTTTGGGTAACTTAAGTGGGAACAAGTCGGAGATCACTTTTTACACTTGGGTTGATTTTCAAGTCAAGAGTATCTCATATTAGAGATCGTTCACGTTTTTTATATAGGAGCAAGGCACATCAAGTAGGGTTCTGGAGGCAGTGTTACAAGAATTGGAGGACTGTCAATAGGTAATGCACTTCCGCGCTCTAGATTCAAATTCTTAGAAACTGAGGCCACATCACCCTACTTCTCTGGTGTCCAAAGGTCACTAATTGATGTTACTGGAACCCTAGGCTTAGCGTGACAATACGTGGGAATACATACCAAAGAACTATTAGAGGCCCACTACTCCAGAATCTATATTCACTTAGTATATATGAAGGAGACAACCAAAGCAGTGCACAAAGAGAGGGATAAACCGGTTTCGCCTAGAAGCTAGAGACCGAACCGCTACGTCAATTTTACAAACGAGGAAACGGAACTGAGAAGACGACTGGCCCCACCCCTAACCCTATCTAGGCCAATCGCTGGTGACGCAACCGGAAACACGAGGCCGATAAGTTCAGGCGCCCCCAAAGTATCGCGAGGTAGAATGTGAACTCAGCCGACATTTGATTGGCCGGGGGATCGGTGACGTCAGACGCGAAACGCTGGGCCTACCGGGGGAGCGTGAGGGACGCCACGAATTCCGTTTGGAGGCATCTTTGAGCTCGCGGAGCGGACACCATGAGCAAAGCTCACCCTCCCGAGTTGAAAAAGTAAGTATGTGAGAGGGCCGCGTCCAAGTGGCAGCTTCTTTGAGTGCTTTGAGTTCCTTAGATCCTCTCCATTTCCTGCAGTGTGCCTGGCGTGCGTGTTCCGGCACGAGGCCGCCGAGAACCCGACAGGGTCTCGCGCCTCGGCGCCGTAAAGCCCGCGCCGACGTCTCGTTTCGGCTTGGTTGATATGGCATGGTTACCAGTGACAGAAAAGGTGCCCCTATTCTGCTGTCTCGCCTTCTTGGGTGCATCTCCCGGCCCCACGTCTCCCAACGCGGTCCCTCTCGCTCTTTCTCCTTGCCTGGAAATCCTAGAATGCCATCCTTTGTTGAACTTCTTGAATAGCGTTAAGTTCTAAGTAAAGTGGCTGGAGAGTAATTCTATAAAGAACTAAGAAGATGGGCGGAATGGAAGTGTTTAATAGTAGATGAGGAGTCAAAAGCCACCTCTAAATGGGAATTTAGAAATCCCATTCTTTTGCTTTTTTGTGCTGAAGTTAAACTTGAATGTTACGTGATCTCTCGCTCTGTTAACAGAGCTGTGTGAGAACGTTCATTTTTCTGATCAGAGAAAACTAGGGATTTTTTTTTTCTGCACCCAGTAAAATCCACTCAAAACAGGATTTTCCTACTTTAAAGCTTTAACCTCCGCACTCTTGACTGAACTTAACATGTTCGATGCCTCCTAATTATTTGTCTATCTCGTTTATACCATGTAATGCCAGAATTCTGCACACAGTAGTTGAATAGCACAAAGTATGAAAAATTGATTTCAGGAATCGATTTGTGAAACAGCTGGCCTGTGTATAGTTCACTTATTACCAGCCTCATAGAAAAGTCAGACTTAAAGAAAAGGTCGTATTTAATAATTTTACATTTAGGGGCACTTAGGTGGCACACTTGGGTTCAGCTCAGGTCATGATCGCAAGGTGGTGAGATCAGCCCCATGTGGAGCTCTCAGCACAGTTTGGAGTCTTGCTTAGTGTTTGTCTCTCCCTCTGCCCCTCCCCACTGGTCTCGCTCTCAAAAAAATGAATCTTAAAAAAAAAATAAGTTTACATTTAAACGTACATCTGTATCAAAGCCATTTTTTATGCAAAAACTCCGTGTATGTTTTAGTTGGATCCCTTAAAGAATTATTAATCATCAGTCTAACATTAAGAAAAATAGAAATTATTTTGAAAATGCTGATCTAAAACTTATTCTTTTATTGACAAGCTGGTAAAATCTTAGAAGTATCCTCTGGATTCTTCAAGAACTGGTGAAATGCTGATTATTTTTTAACGAAAGAACGTTGTCTACTTGTAATCTTGGACTTCCTTTTTTGTTTCTTTTTTTTTTTTTTTTTTAAAGATTTTTATTTATTTATTTGAGACCGAGAGAATGAGAGACAGAGAGCATGAGAGGGAGGAGGGTCAGAGGGAGAAGCAGACTCCCTGCCGAGCAGGGAGCCCGATGCGGGACTCGATCCCGGGACTCCAGGATCATGACCTGAGCCGAAGGCAGTCGCTTAACCAACTGAGCCACCCAGGCGCCCTCCTTTTTTGTTTCTTAACAGATACTTTTTTTCTTTACAGATATTTGAGAATTTCAGAGAACGAACCTAGTTTTAATATTTTTCTCATCTCTAGATTTCATGTATTGTAAAATCCTTTGAGACCTGCCTCCAAAATGACCTTCACATTTTTTTTTCCTTTATTTTCTCAGATATTTTTTACTCTTTATATCCTCCTGGTTTAGCTTAACTCATGGTTATTAACTGGGAGGGAGGGAGTCTGGTTCTACTGGCAGGGATCTAGTAAGGAGAAGCTGGGGATACTGCTAAACATTGTAAGTGCACTGGACATCCTTCAACAAAGAATTATCTGACTCCAGATGTTAATATGCCAAGGTTGAGATACCTAAACCTACCCAGATTCTCCATCCCGCCTCTTAAAAATCACTGCCACAGTGGTCTTGCCAGTGACTGGACTTTGCCTTAATAATTTATGACTGACTGAATGATAAAGCCTAGGCTTCTTGACACAGGATTTGAGCTCTTCCATCTGAAATCTTACAAGTGCCAAATATTACACACACTAATGGAGTGCCCCCATTCTCCAGTCAAACCAAACCATTTGCATTTGCGCAAACTTTCTCACCACCTCTGTGACTTTGAACAATTTACTTAATCTTTTTGAGCCTCAGTTCTTCACCTATAAAATGGTGGTAATAACAATATTAACTTACAAAGTCATCATAAGGGTTAAATAAGTTCATGTGTGTTTTATTTGCTTGTTGTATATAATATATCCTATTAAAATGGATTATTTTATATATCATACTACATATTTTTGGTTTGTTTTTGTTGTTTTTTTTTTAAGATTTTATTTATTTTAGAGAGCTCACATGAGGGGAGAGGGAGAGAGACAGACTCCGTACTGAGCTCCGAGCCCTACTTGGGGCTCCATCTCACAACCCTGAGATCATGACCTGAGCCAAGCCAAGTCAGGTGCTCAACCGAGGTGCCACCCAGGTGCCCCAGGCCTGTGTCTTACTTACTTACCTCCGAATTCTCCCATTACATGTTATACATTAAAATTGCATGAAATTTCAGGGGCTCCTGGGTGACTCAGTTGGCTAAGCGTCCCACTCTTGGTTTCAGCTCAGGTCATGATCTCATGGGTGGTGAGATGGAGCCCCCTGTCGGTCGCCACGCTCAGCATAGAGTCTGCTTAATACTCTCTCCCTTTGCCCCTCCCCTACTTGTGCACGCACGCACGCTCTCAAATAAATAAACTTTTAAAAATTGCATGTAATTTCATATTTCCTAACCTGTAACTGGAAGGGGTAAAAACTGGTTTGGTTACATGGCTTAATATTTCCATAATACCCTGCTGAGATGGGATTTCCCTGTTTAATTCAGATTTTTTAAAGCTTCAAAATATGTATTTATTTTGCTAAAAAATACTTATGTGTTGAGAAATATCTTGAACACTTAAGTGTGATGCTTAATATTAAATAAAACAACACTCCTTATTGTCTCAAATATAAACTAGCTATTGAATTGGATATGGTTTGATTACCTTCTAATTTCCTCACAACTTCGGTTTTGGTAATAACCAAAATATAAACAAATCTTTGTTTTTCTGTTATGGCTCTAAAATCCAGTCATCAAGGGTGCCTGGCTGACTCAAGTCAGTGGAGCATATGACTCTTGATCTCAGGGTTGTGCGTTAGCCCCATGTTGGGTGTAGAGATTACTTAAAAATAATTTTAAAATCTTTTTTGAGAAAATAAAATCTAGGGACTCCTGGGTGGCTCAGTCAGTTAAATATCTGCCTTCTGCTCAGGTCATGATCCCAGGGCTCTGGGATTGAGTCCCCTATCGGGCTCCTTCCTTGGCAGGGAGTCTGCTTCTCCATCTGTCTGCCGATCCCCCTGCTTGTGCCCTCTCTCACTGTCAGAGAGACAGACAGCGAGAGAGGGAACACAAGCAGGGGGAGCTGGGAGAGGGAGAAGCAGGCTTGCCACCAGAGCAGGAAGCCCGACCGATGCAGGGCTTGATCCCAGGACCCTGGGATCATGACCTGAGCCGAAGGCAGATGTGTAACGACTGAACCACCCAGGCACCCCATTAAATAAAATCTTTAAAAAAAAAAAAGGCAAAATAATAAAATCTAGTCATCAAACATTAGGGCAGTATTGAACAACAAGAATGTTTTGGTAATTCACATCATATAAAGACTTAGTTTGATGTACATTAATATATTCTAAATCCATTCCATATTTATTTATTATGTTGCCCCTTCCCAAATTACATTGTGTAAGTGCTAAATGAGGTAGCCCATTATTCCCTGCTCTACAACAGTACAAGTTTTTTACTATTTTAAATTTCATTATTTTTATTGTGCAATTTTAGCAAATCATATTGACTGTACCTACTTTTGTGCTTATGCATAAAATTTTTAAATCATTTATATAATTTGTACCCCTTTTCACTTTTTCAGATTTATGGACAAGAAATTGTCATGTAAGTGTCTTGTGTTTTTTGTTTTGTTTTTAATTAGTTGCTTTCTACATGTGTCTTGGCGGTATATAATGTTTGGTGCAACTTCATAAAAATTTAAATCACACAGAACCTCTAATTCACACCCATTAATTAAGGAGGTTTATCAAAATCCTACCCAGACAATTCTATTTGCCTAATTTCTGATATTTAACAAATTGCACAGTACTTTGGACTTTTCATTATTTCCTTTAAGCCTTCCCTCACTTAGACAAAATTAATGGGATTTTCCTATTTTGTGATAGTTAAAAATGTATCAACATTTTTTCCTTTAAAAACAAAGGACTTGGACCAGGACTAAAAATCTGACCTATACAATGCTAGAAGGATATAGGGATTAAAGACCTGGGCTTCAGAGGCAAGCAGCCTTCCCTTTGAATCCAGGTTCTAGCCCACAGTACCTGTATAACCTTGAACCAGTTTTTTAAGCAGCTCTATACTTTAGTTCCCTCATGAAAAGTTAGAATAATTCTACTTGATAGGATTTTTGTAAGTATAATTTTGTATTTACTTTTTTTATTCCAAAATAGTTAACATGCAGTGTTGTATTAGTTTCAGGTGTACAATAAGTGATTCAACACGTCCATACAACACCTGGTGCTCATCACAAGTACACTCCTTAATCCCATCTATTTCACCCATCCCCCCACCTGGATTTTTGTAAGTTTAAATGTGGAAGTAAATGTGAAATGTTTAGCCCACTGCTTGACATATAGTAAGGGTAGAGGATTATATTTCTCAAGTACCTGGGTTTACTTGGTTTAATTCCTTAGGTACCTTAGGTTTAATTCCACCTAATTTTTAATGAATAGTTGATATTTATTGGTCAGTTTTATTAAACTGTTTTTTCCCTTTCTATAGTGAAATTAAATGGTGGCAGGCATGTCCAAGGAATATTGCGGGGGTTCGATCCGTTTATGAATCTTGTGATAGATGAATGTGTGGAGATGGCAACTAGTGGGCAACAGAACAATATTGGAATGGTGGTAAGTAAAGATAGAAGCTTTCTCCTAGAGATTTCATATTTTGAAATAAGGATTAACTTCCTTTCTATTAAAGTCTTGGATTAAATTGAAATTAGGCAAATAACAGCAAAGATTAGACTTTCCATTTTCCTTTTAGTTTAACATATGGCAGTCATTTAACTGTGATAGTATCCTAGTTACCTATAGGTTAGGTCTGACTCTTACGCAGAACCTCTGAGGTCCTTGGATTTGAAATAGCTGTAGGAAATCATTTTTGGGCTTTTTTTTTTTTTAGATTTTATTTATTTATTTGACAGAGACACAGCAAGAGAGGGAACACAAGCAGGGGGAGTGAGGGAGGGAGAAGCAGGCTTCCCACAGAGCAGGGAGCCCAATGCGGGGCTTGATCCCAGGACCCTGGGATCATGACCTGAGCCGAAGGCAGACGCTCAGCAACTGAGCCACCCAGGCGTCCCCATTTTTGAGCTTTATAATAGAGACCTATAGTCAGTCCTTCATTATGCTCAATTTTAACATGCTTATGAGTTCCCAGAAGATCTTACTAAAATGTAGATCCTATCTAACAAGTGTCCGTGTGATGCAAATCTGCTAGTCTACCATCATACTTTTTGATTTTAATTGTGCGTATAATTAACCCAGATTTTCTGGTTTATTGCACCCAAATTTAAAAATGGCCAAGGTAAAAGTTGCAAGGGATGATCACAGTGACAGCCATTCACATGAAAGAAAATAGGAAAAAAACACATTGAGTTAATTATAGAAGCAAACATTTCCACATTCATTAGTCCATGGTGGTATGACTACTGAAAAAGTTTTTGATGTTTGTCAGCAAGACCCAGGCTTTGAATCCCACTCTTTGTCCAGCACAGGACAATATACCCAGTAAGTTAGTAAGTCCCAAGTTTCTTGGGAAAAGTAAATTAAAAAGGACACCTTCGCTTTAGCAAATCACTGAGCATAAAGACCTCTAGAAGGTGGTAAGAGTTCCTAATTGTTAGCCTTGATTTTTTTTTTGCCTCACAATTTTTAATCACTTTTTCCAAGATGTATGTTATTGCTTCTTTCAAATGCATTTTCTTTTTTTTTTTTTTTTAATTTATTTACTTATTTGAGAGAGAGAGACAGAGCATGAGAGGGAGGAGGGTCAGAGGGAGAAGCAGACTCCCTGCCGAGCAGGGAGCCCGATGTGGGACTCGATCCCGGGACTCCAGGATCATGACCTGAGCCGAAGGCAGTCACTTAACCAACTGAGCCACCCAGGCGCCCAGAAAAAACATTCTTGCGTTTTCTTTAAAATGTCTTTTTTGGGGCGCCTGGGTGGCTCAGTTGGTTAAGCGACTGCCTTCGGCTCAGGTCATGATCCTGGAGTCCCGGGATCGAGTCCCACATCGGGCTCCCTGCTCGGCAGGGAGTCTGCTTCTCCCTCTGACCCTCCTCCCTCTCATGCTCTCTGTCTCTCATTCTCTCTCTCTCAAATAAATAAATAAAATCTTTAAAAAAAAAAAAAAAAAGAATGTTTTTTCTGAGGTTGGAAGAAAAATAGGTTACGGTTTTGTTTTCACAAGTTGTTTGGCACAGGAGACTTACATTGGCTTTGCTATTCCCTGGTCCAAGTCAGTGACCCACTGGGACCATTGAAATGACTTAATGCTGTTATGTTTAGAGTAGTATTAAGAATGTGTGTGTTCTGGGGTGCCTGGGAGGCGCAGTCAAAGTCTGGCTCTTGATTTTGGCTCAGGTTGTGATCTCAGGGTCATAAGATTGAGCCCTGCATGGGGTTCCATGCTCAGCAGAGAGTCTGCTTAAGACTCCCTCTCCTTCCACCTGTGCTCTCTAAAATAAATAAATCTTAAAAAAAAAAAAAATATGTGTTCTGAGGGGGAGATAGTTTGTATTAGGAATCTGTCAGCTGGATAATTACCTAATGATGTCTCAGCCTTTTCTGAAACATCCCCATAGTTGTCAGTGGCCTCACCTCTCTTACTCCTTTAAGATTTCATTTCACCCCAGAGCTCCCCTAAGAATGTAATAAAAATTCTATATTAAGATGCTATATAGGGCGCCTGGGTGGCTCAGTCGTTAAGCGTCTGCCTTCGGCTCAGGTCATGATCCCAGGGTCCTGGGATCGAGTCCCGCATCGGGCTCCCGGCTCGGCAGGAAGCCTGCTTCTCCCTCTCCCACTCCCCCTGCTTGTGTTCCTGCTCTCACTATCTCTCTGTCAAATAAATAAATAAAAGTCTTTAAAAATAAAAAATTTTTAAAAAAAGATGCTATATAGTTCAGGAGTTCTTACCAGCTTTGTGGTTCTGTAGTTCCATTTTAGGTTTGTATTTGTTATTAGATAGCTGTGCCCTTTCAAAAGACTAAAAGCCTGAACAGCATTTTGTAAAAACTAGCACTGAAGCACAAAAAGAGCACTATGGAATTCTGGACTTGATGGTTCCAGTTTGATTTGGAGAATTAGGCCTAAACACAATGAGAAAAGAGGAAGATTACCTTACTTCATGTATTATGTGAGAAGGCAAAGACGTGTGCGATACCTGTTTTAGAAAATGTTGATGAAAGTGACACAGTTGTATTTTGTTTTTTAATAATGCCCCAAAAAAGCCTCAGATCTGAAAATCTTAGTTATCTGAAATAACTTCTCTGCCACCGTCCCCTTTTTAGGGTCAGAAATGGACACATTTAAGGGAGAGATAGGAAAGAAGGCTAGTAGTTTTTCATGCTTCGATCAATGAGATTTGATGTTCACTGTGTTGCAAATAAGCGAGGAATTAAAACCCTGAGAACTAGATAAGCCTGTTGTTTAGCTTTCTTCATTTCCATCCCTAACTTAGAGAAAGAATAAAAGTCTGTAGGCTCCTTCAGTCCCCATCATCTTCAGGGTATTGTTTTCCTTTCATGCTGCTCTTCTTCACCACCCTCTCATCATACTCATTGCTGTTTGTCTCTGCCAGGCTCCAAGACACTGCCCTACCTGTCATATTCCTTTCCCTTCTGTCAGCTGCAGTAAACATGCAGGGTCATTTGTTTATTTAACAGGTGCTTACTGAGCCCTCTATGTGCCACCACTTTAGGCACTGGGGATATTACACCTGCCCTCATAAAAATGGCATTTGGGTGAGGAAGACTATGAATAAACAGTATATGTAATAAATAAGGGGAGAAAAATGTTTTGGTGTTTTGGTTTTGGGGTTTTTTTTTACTCCAGTTGCCTACAAGCATAGCTCTACTTTGAATCTTATTCAGAATGCCTCCATTTCTACTATTTCCTCTCATCACCCTCCTGTCCTTTCACCTTTTCTGCTCTACTTGACCTGATCTGTAGTATGACCTACATTCCACCGGGGGTTCCTTATGTTCCTTATGTTCACAGTCCCCTTGCCTTCTAGTTTAACTTAATTTTCTACCCATCTTAAACTCAGTTACCAGCCATTTCACCTGTGTTCATAAGGATCCTGCCTTATCTTCATTTATGGAATGGCTACTGTGTTAGGCACTGTGCTCCTAGGGCCTTTTCTTTATAACTTCTCTTCCTGCCCCTAAGCTCTCTCCCATTCTTACATTGCCAGAACAGTGGTTATTCCCTTGACTATGAAATTTTCATTGGCTTATTATTGGTTTCATGATGTCTTCCAAGTACCTTAACGTTGGTGTTTGAGGCCTTCTAAGATTGGCTGCAAACTCTGTTTCCTACTTCCCATAATAACCTTTTACTACATTCAAATTAGATTCTTTCCTTATCCCCTTACACTTTTTCATTTCAATTTTGTTTAGAGCTCTATCTTCCTGTCAAAATTCTACCCCATTTTCAAGACCAACTAAAATGGCATCTTCACAAAGCGTACTTTTAACAATTTCCATCCTGGTTTGTTCCCTAAGTGATCTTATACCCCTAAACTGACATTCTACTGTACATTTTTCCCATTGACTTATGGATCCCTTGGGACAGAGATGGGTATGTTATTTCAGTACTGCAGTTTAAAAGGTGAGAAATCAATCATTGGAGACTTAGCGTTCTCAAAAGGGTACTTGTTAGTCTTGTTAAATCTAGAAAGTACATCTTACTTAAAAAGGGCCTCCTGGCTTCTTGTCGTGATTAAGATTTAGTATCCAAAAAAGCCTCACAAACTGATCTTTAATACTGAAAACCCATTAATGAATTTGTGAAAATTCTTTCATTGATGTCTGTCAAATAAATTGTGTTCTTTTCAAATTTTCTTTTTAGGTAATACGAGGAAATAGTATCATCATGTTAGAAGCCTTGGAGCGAGTATAAACAATGGGTGTGTTCATCAGAAGAAATCAACTGCTTCCACATGTCCCCTCCATAGTACCTGTTTTACTACAATATAAAAATCAGGTCGTGTGCATTTTCATACTGAACTTTTTTGTTAAATAAACTTTTATAATAGTCAAAAATGCTTTCTCAGACATTCTGAACATAGAAAATTGAGTATTAGCTCTTATTCTAATTCTTTCTAACGTGAATTGTACCTGGTTGAGATTGATTTGTTCTGAAGCTTTTATGCGTTAATATAGAAGAATCTGATTAAATGTGAAGCATGGCAAGGATGCCTTTTTTCCATCTTCTAATGGAAAGAACCTGCATACCTGAGCGGGTTTCTTCTGAAACATTAACTGCAATTTTCGAAACTCTTGTAGTTTTGATGTACTGACTTTTTCCAAGTACATTTACATTCCAAGTATAGTGCAATTGAAGTAAAACACAGGAAGTAATGATACAGTTGTTTATTTTGAACATAAACAGGGAAAATTTTTTAATATAAGAATAGAACTCTAGAAAAAAAACATTCCAGTGTACTGTAGTTCTTTGTGGAGTATAGAGAACAGTTATAATCCTCCCCATATTCACCCAGGTCATAAATTTTATGGCACACAAACTCAGATGAAAGATAAATTGCAAATGGTGATATCATAAACCTATGTTCAAGAAACATATCAAGCAAATACTTAGGCCTGTACTTTTTGCGATCTTGTAAAAAGCCTACAAATCTTGAATCACTTTAAAACTGTAGAGAATGGGGTATACAGAGGTGACTAAGGTACTTGAAAAACAGAACACAATGGATGGCTTATATATATGTCTAAAACTTTATTTCCTCTTTATAGAAAATGTTTACAGCCAAAGAATAGCTAGAGGGATCAAACCAACTTAATCACAATAAGGAGAGTTGGTATCAAGTGCAGTACATTTTTATTCCCTTCTCCAACAGCTCTTTAATCTTCACTGATGTTGACAGGCATTTTTTTGCAACCACATAGAGCTAAATCACAGAACTGGTTCTCCTAAGTGCGGTTCCTAGACCAAGAGCATCACCTAGGAACTTAATAGAGATGCCTGTTTTCATCTACCACTCCAAACCCACTAAAACAAATTCTAGGGTGAGGCCCAGCAGTATTTTTAAGCAGCACTCCAGGTGATTCTGATGCATATTCAAGTTGGAGAACCACTGGAGTAGAACTGGCTTTCAGTCAACTGCTGCGTAATTCTTACCAGTCTCTTCTGTACAAAGACAAATCGAGTAGTCTACTGAAGTATAACAGGCTCTGATAGTATTTTTCTTCCAATAAAAAAAAAAATTCCTTATTTAATGCTGTTTGCATTAAAACTATTATGCCTGATACATTAATAATCTTTTGTTCTTGAAGGAAGCCGTTTCAGATGCCCTGTTGGAAAACTTAATCAGAGTAGGTCTGATACAATGGCAACATTTTACATTGGTATTCTTGTAAGTAAATAATATATCCCATTGCAAAACAAGTCTGTGAGTGAATTAACTATTTCATTACCAATTTTTATTTATCAATCTTTAGCACACATATAACACAATATTACATTCTCTACAATACTGTCTTCATTAAAACCACAAAAAGAAAAATGTGACTGCCTCTTAACATTCTTAAGAATAAAATTTTTAAAAAGCTGACCCTTTGACAAACTATAAATTTAATCCCTGCCTTTACATCAAATATATTTTGGCAGTTTTATCAGCATATTAATATTCACAATTGTAGAGACAAAAATCATTTTAATTAAGGATCAGTGTTTTCTTACACCATTTTGTGAAAGTAGCTGCTGCCATAATCTGATGGACTTTTTTTTCCCCAACAATACATGTTAAACTTTGTTATAGTTATTTTTAGAATTCACAAGCTTTTATTCATTCTGTCCTATTAGTGACTGTAAGGACAACCATTCATGATAATCTTTATACAGTAGATGTAGAACTGGTTCTTAAGTTTGGCTGCATATTAGAATCATTTGAGAAGCTTTAAAATCTTAAAGGTTATTCCAGTGTGCAGCCGAAGTTAAGAACTACTGCCTTAAAAACAAGGTTTCAGCAACCAGTTTCTAACCCCAAATGCTACAGTAGTTTTAGAAGCATTTAACAGTTCGAACATGTGCTGGATTTGATTAGGTGTGGTATCCTGAATATCCTACTCTAGTGTCAATGGCTCTGGAGTAATCTGAGTTGTCTCTGTTGTCAGACTGACAGTGCTTACTATCAAGATTACTACTAGAGTTCTTGTTGAGAGAAATCATTCTTCAAGAAATGAATCTGGTTTGATAATGCATTAGGTTTTCTGGGACTTTTAAGGCACTGAAAATCCTTTGGAGGCATCTTAAACCCCTACATCAGTGATTCTCAACCCAGGTTGCACCTTAGGAACTTTTTAGCTACAATGCTGAGATCCTATCCTCAATCAACTAAATCAGAATCTCTGGTTGCATGGGGGTCTAGCAATATTTTTTAGAGCTCCATAGGTGAGGATTTGATAATAGACTGCCAATTTCTTAAATCAATAGCCTGCATTTGCTTTCATTTTGCTTGAGATTTTTGTGTGACAAAGTTAAACTACTAAGGCTTCTGAATTTAACCCTAATAAAATCAAGACAGAAGCAGTCAAAAGAACATTCAGAAAGTCAAGGCTTCTGGCATGGGCACATCTACTTTGAAAAAGGATATAAATTAATAAAGCCAGACATTATGAAACCAGTTCCCATAGTAGTTATAACTATCTGACTGAAGGTCACTTCCAGCTGTGAAGCACAAGTGAACTAGTCCCCCACTAAAATTTGTCTTTAAACTCTTCCTCAAGTGCTCAGCTTAAAGTGCTCTAAAGTTTTGTTCAAAATCCAAGGCCCCCCCCCATCCCCTAGACCTAGTGTATCAGAATCTCCAGAGGAGCTAGAGAACCCACATGTTTAACAAACTCCACGTGATTCTATACTGTTGATGGATATTTAAAAGAAGAGTTAAATTTTGGAGATGGCATAAATGCAGTAGTTAACACTGTCACACTTAATTAGAAACTTGTATTTTCTCATAATTCACTGGGATTACTTTTTTAAACAATACTAATTCATGGCAAAATATCTGATTCAAAATCATCTCTGCTCAGATTGTGTTCTTTGCCAGTGATATTTCATTTGGAGCCAGAAGGGCGAAAAAAGTTATTTCATAGTTCAGTTTTAAGCTTCTCATATAAGTCCTCTTGGTCAATCATGTCTGTGTGCCCATTCCAGCGGTGATAAGCAAGAAGAGCAGCATTGTGGGCAGCAATGGCACTCATCTCCATGGCACTTGCTGCACACTCTATACCATTGAGGTAGTAAAGTCTATCGTGGAGTATGATGGAGGGGCATTTCTCTGGAGGCTTATAATGAGGATATGCAAGCCACGGCTGCTTCACAGCATAATCATAGGACAAAAAGAGCTTTAATATTTGTTCTTTAGTGAGAATTTCTTGGGAAAAGATCTTCCAAACATATCCCCTATCTGTTAATGGTTGAGGGTTATCACTTTCTGTTACAGAGGACACAATCCCAATGCTGTTAATGAACAAATTTGAATTATCAGTAGTTAAGATTGTACTGAGATCAAATTTGTCTAAGGCTCTAGAGCTAAAAAGAGTTGAATTCAACTGCCCCTTAACTAAAGTTGTCACTATATGTTGGTAGTACTGATGGAATTCCTCAATTGGAGGATCAAAGTTGAGGAAAGTTATATTGGACATTTTTCGATTCAATGGAGTGGCCACCAAGACGATGTCATAGAAGCCTGAACGGGTCTCCGATCCAATTTGGTAGATCACTTCATACATCTTTGTGGGATTTCCTAGAAGAAAGAAGCATACATTTTAGTGTTTCTAGCATACTCTACTATATACCTTCCAAAAATAATTTTATTACTGTAGCAGTTTATAAAGTATAAAATAGTTAAAAGAGAATTCTAAGGAATTAAAAAGTTTTACCCTTTAATATAACTGCCGAATTGAGGCAGTTTTCTACTGGAATAGAAATGATACTTTATCAGTAAGTACAAAATATGGAATTATACTTTTAAGAATAAGATTATTTTTAAATCCAAGGAGATGTGCCACTGTACTTGAGCACATCTGGGAATATTTCCATGTGGTGCAACATACACAATTTATAATTCCATCATTTGGAACTGAGAGATGACAGAAGAGTGGTTTTTCTCCCTGAGCAATTGTTTTCTTTTTTTTTTTTTTTTTAAGATTTTATTTATTTATTTGACAGAGAGCGACAGTGAGAGAGGGAACACAAGCAGGGGGAGTGGGAGAGGGAGAAGCAGGCTTCCTGCTGAGCAGGGAGCCCGATGCGGGGCTTGATCCCAGGACCCTGGGATCATGACCTGAGCCAAAGGCAGACGCTTAACGACTGAGCCACCCAGGCGTCCCGAGCAATTATTTTCTAGAGGGTAAATTAGGAACAATAGAA
The DNA here is from genome assembly GCF_011800145.1 of Mirounga leonina. Classification (NCBI taxonomy): domain Eukaryota; kingdom Metazoa; phylum Chordata; class Mammalia; order Carnivora; family Phocidae; genus Mirounga; species Mirounga leonina. The sequence goes on from NW_023270305.1 coordinate 44,381,185, forward strand.
TTTCAGGCTCACCTGTATGCTTGGTCCTTGTTTTCTCCTCTATGTACATTACTGAGCCAGATACAAGGTTGCTTTTGGATGCCTGAAGGAGCCCTGAGCAAACAAGTTTATTGCCACCTTCTACTGCCCAAAGGCCAGAATCAGCAGAGGACAATGATACTGCCCCTGTCAGTGGTAGGAAAAAATGTGTTTTAATTTTGACTCTGTAAAAGGCCCTCTACCCACTCTCTTCCCAATTTAGGTGAGTTTTGGCTCCAAGACATTGCCAAAAAGCCCCTGGGGGCAAAAATTGCAGTGAAAGCTAAGGACTCTCTCCCCACTAAAAATGCACAGATCTACTTATACACAATTTTGCCAACCATGTCTGAGGTTTCAGAGAAAGGTAAGTCTTCTCCAACTCATGGCCTAAAGTCTGGAGCCACCATAGCATCAGGTAAGCCCCTCTGTGAACTAATGTCTATAACTTCCAAGCCTTGGCTTACCCACGAAGCCATTGATGTTCATGCTTTGGCCATAATTGACCCTCATGACAGGTGCAACAATTTCACTGAGGAATTTCTCAGAGAAGCCTGCTTTCTGCAAAGTTTCAAGTAGTGTTCGGTTAAGCATTCCAAGGAATTCGTCCCCTCCTAGAGAATGCAGTAACTTTTCTACACTGCTGAAGGCGTAGTCGTGAGACTGGTAACGGTAGATCCTTTTGAAAAGAAGAGAGTGGCCATTAAACACCAAACAAGATAAGGGGAAGGGAATTAGCATATTTCCTTCTAATGATTTTCTACCTGTCACGTAAGATGCACCTCAGTCACCATCTTCCCCAGGTATCCCAGAAGCTCTTATCCCCACCCCTACCTCCTCAGGTAGTACGCTGTCCTCTGTATACTCTTCTGCATTAATATGGTCACTGGGAGCACCTTTAAAGAAGTGGGTATGTCCTAGGTCTTGTTCTCATTCACCTTTTTATCTTCCAGCAGCAGTTAGACAGGTCTAAAATTAATCTTTCCACCAGGCTTGATCCTCTCCACCCACTCCTATCCCAACCAAAATGTAGACTGGGATGTTAGTTCACTCCTAACATCGTACATGTTACCCTCAGTTCATTTAATTTCAAACTTAAATATTTTCACTTCTTTCTGCTTCTCCCACCCAAGAAGAAAACCTTACCAGTCTTCACAACATCTCTCTTGTTACTTCATTCTCATTTCCCTGATTTTAACTCGGGATTTATATTAAAACTAAGATGAGTAACTGATCTACCTGATTCCAGTTTCTTTTCTTTGAAACATTTATGAATCTTCCAGAAGTCCTAAAATACATCTTTAGTCATTATTTTTTTAATATTTTATTTATTTATTTGACAGAGCAGGAACACAAGCAGGGGGAGTGGGAGAGGGAGAAGCAGGCTTCCCACAGAGCAGGGAGGCCGATGCGGGGCTCAATCCCAGGACCCTGGGATCGTGACCTGAGCCGAAGGCAGACGCTTAATGACTGAGTCACCCAGGCGCCCCCATCTTTAGTCATTATTGACTTATCAAAAAACAACCCTGCTTACTAAATAAACTCCTGACCTTAAAAAAAGGAGTGAATTTTAGAGCCAAACTCATCAAGTCTAACTCTTTTGCTCTAACTGCAGATAGAGACACAAGTAAAAGGACTTGTCTAAAAGTCACATGAAAAGCAGAAGGTTCAAGCACAAGCTGCCCCCTCTGCCCTCAACCACACACACACACACCAACTCACACTTACATCCTCCACTTGAACACACCTGACCCATTCACTGATCTCTAAATATGCTCTGCATATTTCTCCCCAACACTGCACTAGCTCTTCCAACTAGAATACACTTTGGGCTTAACCCCACCTCCTCTGCAAAGTCTTGCTCAACTATTACTTAATTTTTAGAAAATACCACCTAACATTTTCTTGAACTTCACAGACGTCCACATAGTAATTCAAGATGTAATTTTTCAAGTTGTGATACAAAAATGAGAAAGATGATTCCTTTCCCTCAAGGAGCCTACAGTTGGGGACAGATACTAAGGCACATACATAGATAAGTATATGAAACAAAGGAAGAAATAAGTACCAAAGAAAGATCTCTATCTTATATCAACTTTCTTCTCTCAAATTGTAAATATTTTGAGCAGGAGACAATGTCCCATCCATTTCAATATTACCTACTCTCTAACAGTGTAGTATATAAAACACTGAATACATTTTTGTGGAAGAAATTGATATCCGTGCCTAAACAAAAACTAAAATAACTCCTTCCAACCTTATCAACTGGTTTCTAGTCCTAGGAAGTTGGAAAAGGTAGAGGATGAAAACACGGAGTTCTTTAGAAAATAGGCTATCTCATAAAATGAAGAATGACCTTTGGCTAACAGCAAGACAAAACAGTAGCCAATTAAATAACACATACAATATCATAAAGAAATTACTCCCTGCCGCCTCCTGCCTGGGACCCAACCCCACTCCATCAAGCCTCCAGTAAAGGCCTAGATGTGAGACAACAGAGACCATGTAATCATTGAACATGTAACTGTTTTACAATACTATTTGCATTAGAATACATATTTACTAAGAAGTTAGATGTATAATTTCTGCTTATCAGGCTGCTTTACAGCCTCTTTCTTTTTAAACATTTGTATAATCCTTAACATTTACTCATTCAATAAATATTTATGAAGCATTAACTTTGAGCCAGGTATTCTAGGTGCTAAAGATGCAGAGGTCAATACAACAGAGAAAAAATGTCTAATGGATCCTGTGTTCTACTTGGGGAAACAGGTAGTAAAAAAATTAATGTGAATAAATTATATAACAGTTTAGAGGATGATAAATGTTAAGGAGAAAGCAAATCAAAAAGGAAGACTGAGAAGGCTTAGAGTTGGTAGAGTTGCAACTCTAAATAAGATGGTCCCCCAAAATAAGTAGAGTGGTCAAGGAAAGCCTAAGAAGGTAACATCTGAGCAAAGACCTGAGGGAGGTGAGAATTGCAGCATCCAGGGGAGAAAATATTTTGATAAAAGAGTGGTGCAAAAGCCTCATGACAGAAGCATGCCTGGTGCGTGCAAAGAACAACGAGGCCAGTGCAGTTTAAACAGATCCAGGAGAGCAGGAAGAGGCATAGTCAGAAAAAAAAGTATTGGGTGGGGGCGCCTGGGTGGCTCAGTTGGTTGAGCAACTGCCTTCGGCTCAGGTCATGATCCTGAAGTCCCGGGATCGAGTCCCGCATCGGGCTCCCTGCTCAACAGGGAGTCTGCTGCTCCCTCTGACCCTCCCCCCTCTCATGCTCTCTATCTCATTCTCTCTCTCAAATAAATAAATAAAATATTGGGTGGGGGTTGGGGGGTGAGAGATGAAACACTTCTGGAAGGGTGGAGTAAGGACCTCAGAAAATCTACATAAAAGCAATGAGGGGGCGCCTGGGTGGCTCAGTCGTTAAGCGTCTGCCTTCAGTTCGGGTCATGATCTCAGGGTCCTGGGATCTAGCCCCACAGGACCTCCCTGCTCGGCGAGAAGCCTGCTTCTCCCTCTCCAACTCCCCCTGCCTGTGTTCCCTCTCTCGCTGTGCCTCTCTCTGTCAAATAAAATCCTTAAAAAAAGTTTTAAAAGCCCTATCTCCAAATATAGTCATTCTGAGCTACAGGGGCCTAGGGCTTCAACCTGTGAAGCGGGTAGGGCATAATTCTGCCCATAATAAACAGGAAATAAAAAATTAGGAGATAAGGGATGCCTGGGTGGCTCAGTCGGTTAAGCGTCTGCCTTCGGCTCGGGTCGTGATCCCAGGGTCCTGGGATCGAGTCCCGCATCGGGCTCCCCACTCCGTGGGGAGCCTGCTTCTCTCTCTGCCTCTGTCTCTCACGAATAAATAAATAAAATCTTTAAAAAAAAAAAATTAGGAGATAAGATTACCTATGTCAGGTCTTTAAAGCCATTGTACAGATTTTGGCTGTTAGTCTGCATGAAATAGCCACTGAAAGTTTGTATTTTTAATTTAAATTCAAGGTAGTTAACATATAGTATAGGGGCGCCTGGGTGGCTCAGTCGTTAAGCGTCTGCCTTCGGCTCAGGTCATGATCCCAGGGTCCTGGGATCGAGCCCCGCATCGGGCTCCCTGCTCGGCGGGAAACCTTCTCCCTCTCCCACTCCCCCTGCTTGTGTTCCCTCTCTCGCTGTGTCTCTGTCAAATAAATAAATAAAATCTTTAAAAAAAAAAACATAGTATTGGTTTCAGGAGTAGAATTTAGTGATTCATCACTTACATATAACACCCAGTGCTCATCCCAACAAGCCCTCCTTAATACCCACCCCCATTTAGCCCATCCCCCAACCCACCCCCCCCTCCAGCAACCCTCAGTCTGTCCTTTTGTTTTTTTAAGCTTTTATTTGTCAGAAAGAGAGCACAAGCAGGGGGTACAGCAGGCAGAGGGAGAAGCAGGCTCCCTGCTGAGCAAGAAGCCTGATGTGGTGGTACTCAATCCCCTCATGACCTGAGCCAAAAGCAGACACAACCGACTGAGCCACCCAGGCACCCCTCAGTTTGTTCTCTTAACTATAGTCTCTTATGGTTTGCCTCCCTCTCTGTTTTTATGTTATTTTGTTTTTCCTTCCTTTCCGCCATGTTTATCTGTTTTGTTTCTTAAATTACACATCAGTGGAATCATGGTATTTGTCTTTTCTCTATTTCACTTAGCATAATACACTCTGGTTCCATCCACATTGTTGCAAATGGCAATATTTCACTGTGTGTGTGTGTGTGTGTGTGTATCCACATCTTTGTCCATTCATCTGTTGATGGACATTTGGGCTCTTTCCATAATTTGGCTATTGTTGATAGTGCTGCTATAACTGGGTGCATGTGCCCCTTCGAATCAGGACTTTTGTATCCTTTTTTTTTTTAAGATTTTATTTATTTATTTGACAGAGAGAGAGACAGCGAGAGAGGGAACACAAGCAGAGGAAGTGGGAGAGGGAGAAGCAGGCTTCCTGCCGAGCAGGGAGCCCAATGTGGGGCTTGATCCCAGGACCCTGGGATCATGACCTGAGCCGAAGGCAGACGCTTAACTACTGAGCCACCCAGGGGCCCCTTGTATCCTTTAGATAAATACTAGTAGTGCAATTGCTGGGTCATAGGGTAGCTCTATTTTTGCCACTAAAGTTTCTGAGCAGAGAAGTAATATGATGACTCCTAGATTTTTAAAAATACCTCTTTGGCTGCTATGCTGAAAACAGATAGTGGTAGCACAAGGGCAAAAGCAAGGAGGTGAGTTAAGAGGTATATTAGTTTCCAGTTGCTACTGTAACAAATTACCACAAACTAAGTGGCTTAAACAAGACAAATTTATTATCTTACGGTTCTGCAGGTTAGAAATCCAAAAGTCAATTTCACTGGTCTAGAGAGTCAAGGTGTCAGCAAGGTTGGTTCCTTCTGGAAGCTCTGAGGGAAGAGTCCATTTTCTTGCTTTTTTCAGTTTCTGTAAGTCACCTGCATTCCTTGGCTCATGGCACCTTTCTGGCATCATTCCAACCTCTTACTTCCATCATCACATTTCCTACTACTCACTCTGATCCTCCTGCCTCCCTCTTATAAGGACTCTTGTGATTACACTGGGCCCACCTAAATAATTGGGAATAATCTTCCCATTTCAGGATCCCTAACTTAATCATATCAGCAAAGCCCCTTTTATCATGTAAGGTAACACATTCACAGGTTCCAGGGATTAGGGTGTAGACATCTTGCATGGGGAGAGAGGCATTTGATTCAGCCTACCACAGGGAGCTATTCCAACAACACAGATAATAGTGGCTTGCATCAAAGTGGCAGAAGCCATGGTGGTGAGAAGTGGTGAAATTCTGGATACATTTTAAAAACTGATAGGATTAAAGATAGACTAGATTTGGGAAAGGAGGAAGAGAAAAGAGTAAAATATGACTCAGTATATTTGTTAGGAGTAACTGGAAGGAAGAAAGGGTGTTTATAAAGCCTTTCACTGAATCCTATCAGTCTCAGATTAAGAAATGTTAAGGATCTAATATTTCCTCAGAAACACACTAAGTGCTAGAGACAAGAATGAGCTTTAACCTAGCCCAGAAACCAAGATATCGCAACAGAAAGCCATCACTGAACCAGAGGATTCAATTCAACAAACATCTGAGTATCTACTGTATTCTAATTATTGTACATACCATAGAACAACACAAGTGTGTGGGTGCTGTGCTCCATATAACACTTATGGGATGTTTGAAAAGAAATGAATGGCAACTAGAGATTTAGGGGAAGCCTTTGCTGAAAGGGCTGAGAAAAGAGATTGGACTCTGGAGTAAGGAATAGCATCCAACTAGAAGAACTGCATAAATAAATGCTCAGAACTGGAAATTAACCTGGAAAGTATGAACAGCAGGGGCTACAGGATTTCCACCCCAAGCAGCTCCACCAACAAGAAAATGAATGCATACTTGCACGGGTGTGGGGTGTTGCCTATCACCCTCTTTCAAATGTCATGGTTTACTACTGTCACATGGGCCTTCGCTCACACTGTGCACTCTGAAACGGAAGCACAAAAATGACAATGTACTTCTCCAAAGCTGGTCAGCAAATCCCCCAAAAGTTTTTCCAGAAGGGGACCCAAATGGATTTGTCATATACATTGAAAATAGGGAGAAAAAAATTTGAGCAAGGCCTTTAGGTTTCTATACTATTCAAAGAAAGAAAAAACTCAAGAATATTATCCAATTGCACATTTTAACCTAATATTTGCAACTTTGACTATAGGTAAGATTCACTTGAGGTACTTTTAAAAATACCAATCCCCGGGCGCCTGGGTGGCTCAGTCGTTAAGCGGCTGCCTTCGGCTCAGGTCATGATCCCTGGGTCCTGGGATTGAGCCCCACATCAGGCTCCTGCTCAGTGGGAAGCCTGCTTCTCCCTCTCCCACTCCCCCTGCTTGTGTTCCCCGCTCTCGCTGTCTCTGTCAAATAAATAAATAAAATCTTTAAAAAAAAAAAAAATACCAATGCCCATGGGCACCTCAGTTAAGTGTCTGCCTTCGGCTCAGGTCATGATCTCAGGGTCCTGGGGTTGAGCCCTGCATCAGGCTCCCTGCTCAGCGGGTGGCCTGCTTCTCCCTCTTCCTCTGCCGCTCTCCCTGCCTGTGCTCGCTTGCTCACTTTCTCTCAAATAAATAAATAAAATCTTAAAAAAAAAGAGGAGTGCCTGGGTGGCTCAGTCGTTGAGCATCTGCCTTCGGCTCAGGTCGTGATCCCGGGGTCCTGGGATCGAGCCCTACATCGGGCTCCCTGCTCTGTGGGAAGCCTGCTTCTCCCTCTCTCACTCCCTCTGCTTGTGTTCCCTCTCGCTGCGTCTGTCAAATAAATAAATAAAATCTTAAAAAAAAAAAAAAAGATTGATTCCAATGTGCAGCCAGGGTTGAGAACTACTGCTTCACTGAAATGCAGGGGAATCTGTTGTTCCAGATTACTCTTTGGCAACCTCTGTTGTTCCCAATTCTGATTTTTGCAATATCCCAGAGTATCTCCAGCATGGGGTGATATTACAAATACAGTTGACCCTTGAATAGCACAGGTTTGAACTGTGCAAGTACATTTATATATGGGTTTTGTTTTTTGTTATTTTTTTTTCCAGATATATACAGTGGGAGTACCATAAATATATTTTCTCTTCCTTGATTTTTTTTTTTAAGATTTTTATTTATTCATTTGAGAGAGGGAGAGGGTGCACAAGCAGGGGGAGAGGCAGAGGGAGAGGGAGAAGCAGGCTCCTTGCTGAGCCAGGAGCCCGATGTGGGGCTTGATCCCAGGACCTGGAGATCATGACCCGAGCCGAAGGCAGATAGATGCTCAACCATCTGAGCCACCCGGGCGCCCCTCCTTTTGATTTTCTTAACATTCTTTTCTCCAGCTTCCTTTATTGTAAGCATTAGACACAGCATATAAAATACGTATTCATTGACTGTTTATGTTCTTAGTAAGTCTTCCTGTCAACAGCAGGCTATTAGCAGTTAGGTTTTGGGGAAGTCAAAAGTTACACAGAGATTTTCAACTATGCAAGGGATTGGCACCCCAACCCCCCCAAATTATTCAAGGGTCATTTATTTAATAACTGGTACAGCATTCAACAGGAAGTAGACTGATGACAGCACTAGAACTGAGTCAAGATTCCCTGCTGGTGGCGGGGGGGAGGGGTTTGGAGAGGAGGCAGACAGGGAGGAGTAGGAACACAGAGGGCAACAGCTATGTCACTAGTCCAGCAGTATTTAACTACTTCAACAACTGGCACATGCTGGCTCAATACCAGCCTTCTCGCCAGCTTTCTCATAGGATATGATAAAATTACCAAAATAAAATTTTTCTGTTCCTGACTTATTGAAAGAAACAGAAATGTAGGGTGCATGGCCCTTTGAACAACATAAGAATCAGTGCTGTATAATCAAATATCAAAGACCAGAGGTAGGCAGTAATTCCATAAAGTAGGGGAACTGTTTTCTAAAATCAAAAAGAGAGATGCCTGGCTGACTCAGAAAAGCATGCGTCTCTTGATCTCAGGGTAATAAACTTTAAAATCAAAAATAGTATTATCCTGGGGCACCTGACAACTGGCTCAGTCCATACAGCGTGCGACTCTTAAATCTCTAAGGTCACGGGTTCAAGCCCCACATCGGGCAAAGAGTTTACTTCATCAAAAAAAAAAAGTATAATCTATCCCATCACTGCATTTATTTCACAGTTCTTTTTTTTTCAATAAAAAAAATTTTTTTAAGATTTTTATTTATTTATTTAACAGAGAGATACATAGCGAGAGAGGGAACACAAGCAGGGGGAGTGGGAGAGGGAGAAGCAGGCTTCCCGCCGAGCAGGGAGCCCGATGGGAGGCTGGATGCCAGGACCCTGGGATCACGACCTGAGCCGAAGGCAGACACTTAACGACTGAGCCACCCAGGCGTCCCTATTTCACAGTTCTATAATATCCAGAATTCACTTTAAAGGTGATTTCTTGATTTCTCACAGGGCAGTTCTCTACATGTCAAGTAAGCCATGGGTAAGAAAATTTACATAGAGGCTGTATCGTGATGCCATCTGAACTTGATTTTCCTGTTGAGCATGCAGCAACATGCTACCTTCCTTCTTTAGAAACTGGCTATCTCTACACAAATTCTATATATTTTCTTAGTTATGGTTTACTGCTTGTCTCTCTACTAGAATGTATATTCTTTGAGGACAGGGACATGTTCTATTCTACATCCTCCGGACCCAGAATAGTGCCTGGCACATAATAGGCAGTCAGTATTTGGTAAATGAATGAATGACTACTTTAAAACAATCTGCACTGTAGCTGACCTTAATGTGCCCACTGGAAAAGTGTTTGAGGAACTGACCTAACAACGATGTGAAGAAAGAGAAATCCCAGGGGCACCTGGGTGGCTCCGTCAGTTAAGTATCTGCCTTGGGCTCGGGTCATGATTCCAGGGTCCTGGGATCAAGTCCCACATCGGGCTCCTTGCTCAGGGGGGGGAGTCTGCTTCTCCCTCTCCCTCTGCTGCTCCCCCTGCTTGTGCTCACTCATGCACTCTCTGTCAGATAAATAAATAAAATCTTTAAAAAAAAAAAAAAAAAGAAATCCCAAACTACCATAAGTTACAAAAACTAGAGTATATTTATCCTACTCAATCCTTATATCTGTCCTTGTCAATACTGGGTCATATATGACATGTAATTTTACCTTATTAACAATTATTTTACTACACTGAAACTCATAGTAATGAAATATCAGCACTTACAAGTTAAATTTCTCTAGCATCTAAAATTGTAAACCAGCATAAAAATTAGCACACGCCGGGGCACCTGGGTGGCTCAGTCGTTGAGCGTCTGCCTTCAGCTCGGGTCATGATCCCAGAATCCTGGGATAGAGCCCCTCGTCAGGCTCCCTGCTCAGCAGGGAATCTGCTTCTTCCTCTCCCTCTGCTCACTCTCTTTCTTTTGCTATCTCAAATAAATAAATAAAATCTTAAAAAGCACGAGAGAGAGAACTCTGGAGCCAGAATACTTGGGTGGGAACTCCAGCTCCACCACTTACTAGGTTGGTGTTTTTTTTTTTTTTTTTTAAAGATTTTATTTATTTATTTGAGACAGAGAGAATGAGAGACAGCATGAGAGGGAGGAGGGTCAGAGGGAGAAGCAGACTCCCTGTCGAGCAGGGAGCCCGATGCGGGACTCGATCCCGGGACTCCAGGATCATGACCTGAGCCGAAGGCAGTCGCTTAACCAACTGAGCCACCCAGGCGCCCTAGGTTGGTGTTCTTGCACACTTGAAACCTCTATGCCTATACCTTCCACATCTGTAAGAAGCTAATAACAGTACCTGAGAGAGCTGTCATAAGAATTCAAGGAGTTAACATTTGTAGAGCATTTAAGTGTATGTGGCAAAACTAGGGGCGCCTGGGTGGCTCAGTCATTAAGCGTCTGCCTTCAGCTCGGGTCATGATCCCAGGGTCCTGGGATCGAGTGCCACATCGGGCTCCCTGCTCGGCAGGAAGCCTGCTTCTCCCTCTCCCACTCCCCCTGCTTGTGTTCCTGCTCTCACTATGTCTCTCTCTGTCAAATAAATAAAATATTAAAAAAAAAAAAAAAAACTAAGGGCGCCTGGGTGGCTCAGTCAGTTAAGCGGCTGCCTTCGGCTCAGGCCATGATCCTGGAGTCCCAGGATCAAGTCCCGCATCAGGCTCCCTGCTCAGCGGGGAGTCTGCTTCTCCCTCTGACTCTCCTCCCTCTCATGCTCTCTGTCTCTCATTCTCTCTCTCGCAAATAAATAAAATCTTAAAAAAAAAAAAAACAACTAAGCATTTGCAAAATACATTTTCTTTTTTCTTTTTTTTTTTTTTTTTACTTATTTATTTGACAGAGAGAGAGATAGCGAGAGCAGGAACACAAGCAGGGGGAATGGGAGAGGGAGAAGCAGACTTCCCGCCAAGCAGGGAGCCCGATGCGGGGCTCGATCCCAGGACCCAGGGATCATGACCCGAGCTGAAGGCAGACACTTAACGACTGAGCCACCCAGGCGCCCGCAAGATACATTTTCTTTTTTTTTTTTTTTTGAAGATTTTATTTATTTATTCATGAGAGAGAGAGAGGCAGAGGGAGAAGCAGGCTCCCAAGGAGCAGGGAGCCCGATGCGGGACTCAATCCCAGGACCCTGGGATCATGACCTGAGCCGAAGGCAGACGCTTAACCGTCTGAGCCACCCAGGCGCCCAGCAAAATACATTTTCAAAAGCAAAAATTACTCTTTCAATATTCAAGTGGATAAACGGTCTGCATATTTTATGCAAACCATTTACCTAACAATCTGACAAACAGGCCTTACAGTTAGGTAGAGAACTGTTTCAAGAAATAAAATTCCTAAAGATCATCTAACTAAAAGGTCTTAGGGTAAATGGAAGGGGAAAAAATTACCTCATAAACTTGTCCAATATGTCCTCTACCCACATGTGCATTCGGAGGGACTGAAATCCATAGTGCCAAATTAGTTTAATCATGTTAATTATAAACCAGCTGCTCTCCTCAAACACCAGAGTCTCTCCGTTATACACCCCCATTAGGCCACCAGAGCTCTGAATAGTAAAGAGACCTGCAAAAACAGAAAGGGTTAGCTAAACTCAGGGTTTCTATGTTGATCAAATGAAAGATCATCTGAAGCTAGGTGGACACTCTGAAGTGTGTGAATTCTGGGCTTCCCCCAGTTCTCAGAAAACATATTAAAGGAGCTCTATCTTTAGAACAGTGTGTAATACACTATTCATTCACTATACTGTCCTAAAGCAGATCTCTAAAGGAAGGGTCAGATGGTCATGCACATATATCAAAATCAGCCTGGCTATTTTTAGTTGAAAAAGACTAAAAAGTCAAAGGAAAATGTCAGAACACAAACTGAATTCAATTTAAAAACAGAAATGTTGGGCGCCTGGGTGGCTCAGTCAGTTAAGCATCTGCCTTCAGCTCAGGTCATGATCCTGGGGTCCCGGAATCAAGCCCTGCATCGGGCTGCCCGCTTAGCAGAGCGTCTGCTTCTCCCTTTGCCCTTCCTCCTGCCCATCCTCTCTCTCTCTCTCTCTCAAATAAATAAAATCTTTAAAAAAAAAAAAAAAAAAAAAACCAGAAACATCAGACATGAATATTTGCAGCATTAACTGCTCCTGACATATATTTGCCCTCATGGAGGAAAGCAGCTCAGGAAGCATCCACAGGAAATGTGGAAAGCAGCAAAGGGAAAGGAGACATCCCCATTCCTGTATGAATCCTATTTTGCATAACTGGCTATTTCAGATAGCAAAAATGACATAAGGCAAAAATTACACAATATTCTCTGAGCAAAGGGCCTGCAGAGGCCTGCCAGACTTCCCCCAACCTGTCCAGCTCCTCTGCTGGCAGGGAAGCAGTCAGATGTCCCAGGTTCTAGGCACATGTCTGGACCCATACCTGTGTGAGTGACTTTATGCTAGACACTGAAAGTCTCTGGGCCTCATTTTCCCAGCTGTAAATGAGTACAAAAGGTTTCTGCTAACTCAAACCATCCTTTGATTCTTTAACATGAACCCAGAGGTTTAAGAACTAAGAACAGCAACCATCCCCACCCGCCCCCCCAATGGCTGTAATTCCAGATAACTGAAGATACAGATAACTAGTGTCCCATTACGGGAAAGTGGCCCCTAACTAAGCTTGCACTAATTGCTAGCAGCAAAGTGAGGAAAACCGTTTTACCAACTTCTCTGTAAAAGACAACAAGGCGGAAGTTTCAGTTCCCTATCTGATAAACATATCCATGGATGGTCACACAGAAATCTGCTTAGCTCTAAGAACAAATTACATACCCAGGTCCTTGACAAAACGCTTCATGTGCAGATTTAAAGGATGGATGACAGAACCTCCTGCCTCATATTCTTGCCCTCGGACAGTCATTGTGGCCAGGCGGCCTCCCACCTCTCCCCTTTCAAACAGGTCAATCTTCACATCTTTCCCAAATTTCTGCCGCAGATAATAGGCTGCTGAAGTGCCACCAATTCCAGCTCCAATAATTGCTATGGATGGAAAAAAAAAAAGGAACAGTTTCTTTCCTTCTTACCCAGCTATGTGGGTTTTGTTTTTGAATAACAGATGTTAGTCAAGGCTATTATCACCAATTTAGGGAAGCTGGGGACCCGGAGGCAAGTGACAGTTGCTGAAGATAGAATTCTGAATCTGGACAGACACGGCCCTCGGACAAAAGTGATAGTACATTGATGTACAAATTGACATTGGATTGGGGGGGCAGATCCCCAAAGGTTCTCATAGTTCTTTGTTGAGACACCACTGGTTCTGCACAACCTTCTTCGTGCCCAAAGCATGGGAACAGAGGAGGTGGGCCTTCCCAGCATGCATTTTAAATAAAGTGGCCACCGTTTTTGCCAAGATTTGTTCTGTCTCATTAATATAAATGGGTTAGAGGCGCCTGGGTGGCTCAGTTGGTTAAGCAACTGCCTTCGGCTCAGGTCATGATCCTGGAGTCCCGGGATCAAGTCCCGCATCGGGCTCCCTGCTCGGCAGGGAGTCTGCTTCTCCCTCTGACCCTCCTCCCTCTCATGCTCTCGGTCTCTCATTCTCTCTCGCAAATAAAATCTTAAAAAAAAAAAAAAATAGATGGGTTAATGCCCCCACAAAACAAAGCTTTAAGGGGAATAAGAAAGGAACCAAACGCGGCAAAAACCAAGACTGAAACTTTAGAGTGGATTATTTCGGCTGTGTAGCAGTCCTAGGTAGAGAAATTGTGCAAGCTAGGGCCTCTGGCAGCAGGCCGACCTCAGCAAAGTGAAAGGGGGTAATGGGGTTCCAGTCCAGCCTATCAAGGGAAGCAGACGGGTCAGCTTGTTTGCACTGCTCTGCGTGCTGACCGCGTGCGCCTGTCATCCGCAGAGCGAGGCGGCCGGTCGCTCCAGAACCAGAAGACTGGCCGCCTAAAGGTGCAGCAAAGGAAGGAGGCGAGAGGGTCCTCGGCCTCCGCAGACCCCCAGGCCTCCGAGACAGGGGCACAAGGGGCGCTTGGCGGCCGCCCGCCCCAATACTCCCTCCACCGCCCATTCCCCTAATGGGCACATCGACAAGGTCCCAGGAAGACACGGTCCCTGGGGCACCGACAGCGACCCTAAGTCACGCACTGAGAAGACTTTGACCTGCGCGGAGGATTCGGCGCGCGCGGCCTGGTGGACGTCGCGGCCGCGGGGCCTGGTGCACTGCGTAGCGGCCGCCCGGCGCGGGGCGCGCTCCCGCACCCTTTCCGTGCCGTCCCCCGCCCCCGTCACCTACCGATCTTATCTGGCGGGGCCCGCAGCTCGGCGCTCCCGGGGCACCCCCGGCTGCACAGCAGCAGCCACAGCCCCAGAAGCGACGAGACGAGCTCCCCAGCCGCGAGCCCCATGGCTCCCGGAGCGCGGCAGTCCACAGGAGCGCCCTATAGTCCGCGGCTGCTATGAGTCTGCGCGCTCCGCACGCCCCGCCCCCGACCGGCCTCGCCCCTCCGAGCCCCGCCCTAGGAGCGGGGCGTCCCTTCAGGAGCTTCCAAGCATGGTCCGCTCGGTTCCCAAGCATGTCCCGCCCCTTCGAAACGCACCCTACTTCTGGGACACACCAGAGGCACCGGGGGCACCAGAGGCGGAGGCTCACTCCAGCTCGCCGCCTTACTCCCCTTCTATTCAGGTGGAGCATCACTTCTTCACTAGTGACCTCTTCTGTCTTTTCAGTCTCTGCCTGTCAGAGAATGCACAAAGCAAATCGCTGTCGGACCCATGGAGCAACAAATGCTTACTGAGTGACCACTATGTTCCGGGGACTGTTGGGCATAAGATGAATGGGTAAACAGTGATCGCTGAAAGGGAGAATGAGGGCGACCGGGGATGGGTGGTCCAAGGTGGAAAGTAATGGTAGATATGAATAAAAGTAAGTGCCCGTATCACACAGTAGAGCATTATGCAAGCATTAAAAAGAATGTAGGACCTATCCTGGTATTGTTAGGTGAGAAAAACTAGTGGCTGAGTGATGGGTATTATAAGATCCCATTTTCTAAGTAAAATACTCCACCTCCACTCTTCCCCCGCCCCGCCAAAAGAAAACAAAACAAAAAACCAGTATTTGAACATGAAGAACAGTGTGGATGGAAGGAACAGAAGTTGGATAAAAAGAAATATTAAACTTGGAAAAAGGGAGTATAAAACCCAGTGCAAAAAGCATTCATTCAGGGCGCCTGGGTGGCTTAGATGGTTAAGCGTCTGCCTTCGGCTCAGGTCAGGATCCCAGTTTCCTGGGATTGAGTCCCGCATCAGGCTCCCTGCTAGGCGGGGAGCCTGCTTCTTTCTCTGCCTCTGCCTCTCTCTCTCTGACTCTCGTGAATAAATAAATAAAACATTAAAAAAAAAGCATTCATTCATTGGACAAATATTTATTGAGTTCTTACTAAGTGGCAAGCAATGTTCTAGGTGCTTGAGAAAAATCAGTGAACAAAACAGATTTTTTTAAATATTTATTTTAATTGAGCTGATATTCTAGTGGAAGGAGATATGGTAATTAGAACAAATAAGTAAATGATGTATTATACAGAGTGGAGTAAGAAGAATGAGGAATGGGTTACAGTTTTAAAAAAGGTGGTTGGGGTAGGCCTCATTGAACAGGATAGCACCTAAGCAAAAGCTTGCAGGAAGTGAGGGAGTGGGTCAAGCATATATCTGGGGAAAGAGCTTTCTAGGTAAGGAAAATACCTGGCATGTTTAAAGAACAGCAAGGAGGCCAGTTAAGCAGAGAAAGAAAGGGGGAGTGAAGGTGGTGTTAATGAAACAAGATGCAAATCATACAAGGAATAAACACGCCTAGTTAAGAACATAAAAAGATGAAGAGTAAGCCCCATTTTTCACTATATCTAGAAATTACAAAGAAAGAACTAAACTCTCTGTGTCTTTTACTTTCCTTTTTCCAAACTACATTATCCTCACAACACAATTACCCATGCATTAAGCCTACTAGGCCCTCAAATGTTTGTTGGTTGATTAGAATGGACCATGTTAGTGACCTTGACACATGTGTCATCTTTGGAAGCTTTCACTGCTGCTGCTGAAACCTTGGGAAAGAGTTTACTGAAAGAACACTCAGTGCGCTCCTGGGTGGCTCAGATGGTTAAGCGTCTGCCTTCGGCTCAGGTCATGATCCCAGGGTCCTGGGATCGAGGCCCACATTGGGCTCCCTGCTCCTTGGGAGCCTGCTTCTCCCTCTGCCTCTCTCTCTGTCTCTCATGAATAAATAAATAAAATCTTTAATAAATGGATAAATAAAAAGAACACTCAGTGAAGAGACAGTGTAAAGGACTTGCAAAGTGGAAGGTGGGTCAGAGGCTTTCTCATTCCGCACTCTTGCCCTTTCAAAGTAACACTGCCACTTTAAAAACCAAAAGGTTTTTAAAAAGGTCATAGATGGGGCGCCTGGGTGGCTCAGTTGGTTAAGCGACTGCCTTCGGCTCAGGTCATGATCCTGGAGTCCCGGGATCGAGTCCCGGGATCGAGTCCCGCATCGAGTCCCGCATCGAGTCCCGGGATCGAGTCCCGCATCGAGTCCCGCATCGAGTCCCGGGATCGAGTCCCGGGATGGAGTCCCGCATCGGGCTCCCTGCTCGGCAGGGAGCCTGCTTCTGCCTCTGACCCTCCCCCCTCTCATGTGCTCTCTGTCTCTCATTCTTTCTGTCTCAAATAAATTAAAAAAAAAAAATCTTAAAAAGGTCATAGAGGGAAAATGTTACCATATATATGGAGAGTAATAATAAGGTAATATAGCAAACATTCATAAGAAGGAGTGCTGCTCAAAAAACAGACTCCCCTCTAGGAGACTAAACACTACTAAGGTTCTCTACTTGACCAAACTCCAGCCAGCCTCCTCTGAGCAATCTACTCCACTAGGCAGGCCTTAGTCTTAGCCTATTAAGACTTGAACAAAACACTAACAATTTCTAACAGTTCAAAGCTCTGTCCTTGGAATGACCCTAGCTACCTTTAAAGTGCCTGTCTGAGAAAACTCAAGGCTGCCAAGACTACTGTTTGTTCCAGCCAACACATCATGATAGAGCCCCTGTCTCATAGCCTCTGTGGGAGGGTAGGAGCCTAACAGAGAAGCACCAGTTACCACCCTTTCTCTCAAGTTTTGTAATCTTTCCCTTCCTGGACTCTACTGGGCCCCTGCTCATCCCCCTCCCTATACCTACATTCTCCTTTCAGAATGCCAGGTCACATCTGTACAAATTGAAGTTAAGTCCAGATTATGCTAGAATCTTCCCTATTGCAATAGTGTATTACCGATTAAGAGCTGGCTTTGCTTATCTTTGATAACACTTAAATCTATAATTCTGCCACTGCTCCATGTTTCTTTTTCTTTTCTGAAACTACCCTGAAAAAATTCCTTTTTGGGGCACCTGGGTGGCTCAGTCATTAAGCGTCTGCCTTCGGCTCAGGTCATGATCCCAGGGTCCTGGGTTCGAGCCCCGCATTGGGCACCCTGCTCGGCGGGAAGCCTGCTTCTCCCTCTCCCACTCCCCCTGCTTGTGTTCCCTCTCTCTCTATGTCTCTCTCTGTCAAATAAATAAAATCTTTAAAAAAAAAAAAAAAGAAAAAATTCCTTTTCATACCTTCTTACCGCCTTACATCTCACTTTTTTCATATTCTAAATAAACTAAATAAAATTTATTCCTTGTTAAGCAAGACAGGAAATTTAGAAACAATATAAGAAAATATAAACATATTTGACTACATAAAACTTAAACATTTTCAGATGGCAAAAGATAGAATTTTAAAAGTTTAAAAAAGTAATACGCCAGGGGCGCCTGGGTGGCTCAGATGGTTAAGCGTCTGCCTTCGGCTCAGGTCATGATCTCAGGGTCCTAGGATCGAGTCCCGCATCAGGTTCCCTGCTCGGTGCAGAGCCTGCTTCTCCCTCTCCCTCTGCCACTCCCTCTGCTTGTGCTCTTCTGTCTATCTGTCAAATAAATAAATAAAATCTTAAAAAATAATAATAATAATAATAATAATACGCCAGAAAAATATCTGCCACTAATATGGCAGGCAAGATTGCAGTATATGTTGCAAACATACAAAGAGCTCTGCAAATTGATAAGAGGTAAACAACTCAATATAAATACAGACTATATAAATAGGCAAGTCACAAAAGAGAAAACAAGTGCCAATGCTCAAAAAAACAAAACAAAACATACATGAATGGGAGCATTGGGTAAATGGGAAATCTCTACCTTCCTCTCAATTTTGTTGTAAACCTAAAACTGCTTTGAAAAAATAAAGTCTTTTAAAAATGAAATACACATGAAGAGATGCTCAATTCTAGTAGTAGTTTAAGCAAAAGTAAATTAAAGATATACCATTTTTCATCTTTCATATTAGCAAAAACTAATAAGACTGACAGCTTAATGCAGGAGAAAATGAGGTGGAATGGATGGGGATCTCTGGAACTGACTTTCAAACATTGTTGTGGGGTGTGAATGACTAAAAACTTTTTAAAAACAATTATCTATTAAGATAGATATATAGATAGATATACTGTCTAATCAAAAAATCCCACATTTGGGAATCTATTCTAAAGAAAAAAAGAATAAGGGTGCCTGGGTGGCTCAGTCGTTAAGCGTCTGCCTTTGACTCAGGTCATGATTCCAGGGTCCTGGGATCAAGCCCCGCCTCAGGCTCCCTGCTCCTCAGGAAGCCTGCTTCTCCCTCTCCCACTCCCCCAGCTGTGTTCCCTCTCTCACTGTGTCCCTCTCTGTCAAATAAATAAAAAAATCTTAAAAAAAGAAATAAAAGAATTAGTTATAAGGGTGTATGTACCCAGATGCTTATTGCAAAATTTTTTGTAGTGGAAAAACAAAACAAAAACAGGGGTAACCTAATGTCCATCAATACCATTTATGGTCGTTTATTCAATTTAACAAATACTGTGGCACTTTCATTTTATAGACTATTTTGCAGCTACCAAAAAAACAATAAATTAGATCTGTATTGGTTCAACTGGAAAATATCTATGATGAAGTTTAAGTGAGAAAAGAAAGTTGCAAAGTAATATCCATGGACTAACCACATTTTTTAAATAAAAATCCCAAGTATTCAATACATTTGCATTTGTATGATTGTAAAATAAGATGTGGAAGCCGACTGACTAATCTTTTTTTTCTAATTTTTTTTTAAAGATTTTATTTATTTGTCAGAGAGAGAGAGCACAAGCAGGGGGAGCGGCAGGCAGTGGGAGAAGCAGGCTTCCTGCCGATCAGGGAGCCCGATGTAGGTAGGACTCAATCCCAGGACCCCGGGATCATGACCTGAGCAGAAGGCAAACACTTAACCGACTGAGTCACCCAGGCGTCCCACCTACTGACTTATCTGTTAACATTAATTACGTCAAGAGGGGGAGAATGAAGGAATTAATCTTTTCCTTATTTATCTATATTGTTTCACCTTTTTTTTTTTTAAGGATTTTATTTATTTGTCATAGAGAGAGTGCACAAGCAGGGGGAGCAGCAGGCAGAGGGAGAAGCAGAAAGAGGGAGAAGCAGGCTCAATCCCAGGACCCTGGGACCACGACCAGAGCCAAAAGCAGATGCTTAACTGACTGAGCCACCCAGGTGTCCCTATATTGTTTCACTTGTGATAGTGAGTCTGTATTAGTTTTGTAACTTTAAAACTTCAATATATAACATATATGTTAACATATATCATATATATTACAATTATATATTTATATGTATTTTATATATTTATATTTAATATATGTTAATGTAAATAATATATTTATATGATATACAACTATAATATATACATATATTATAATGTAACATATATAACAATTTAAATCATATAACAAAATAAGAAAATTTTCATAAAGGTTTTAAAGCTTAAAAGATACTTGTGCTATATCCATACAATGGAGTTTTATTTGGCAAAAAAAAAGAATGAAATATTGATACATGCTACAACTTGTATGAACCATAAAAGCATAATGCTAAGTGAAAAAAGCCAGTCATAAAGAACCACATATTGTATGATTCCATTTATATGAAATCCCCAGAATAGGCAAATCTATAGAGACAGATGAATATGTAGGAAGTCAGGTGGGATGGGCAATAGAGAGTGACTGCTAATTGGTAAGAATTTCTTTTTTGGAATGATGAAAATGTTGTAAAATTGATTATAGTGATGGTGCAAATCTCTGTGAATAAACTAAAAACCACTGAACTGTACAGTGTATTTTGAAATAGCTTCAAAAAGCTATTTTTAAAAAATTTACCCACTATTAACACTATTAACACTTGTCTTATTCATCCTCCAAAGACTGATATTTGAAATCTTTGAATAAAATTGAAGAACGTGCCCCAGATTCTAAAGACAATTCCACAAATAGAAACCCTAAGGTGTAGTCTGAAGAAACTATTCTAAAGAGGACATCACGTTTTTGGATGTGTACATTCTCCTATGTTTAAAAATATTTCACATAAAAAAATAAAAATATTTGACATAATTTATAAAATGCAACACGAAATGCGTAATGATTACACCGAACCACATTTCAGAGCCCTAATTCTTCCACCCCCTTCGAAGAGGACTGAAATTTATATATCTTCTGACTCAATTAGTTTTAGGATTCTTTGACCGATTTGCATAACTATTTAAATAACTATTTCTTAAATATTTTCCAAAGTGCATTGAGTATACCAAGGAAATGAAAATATCTGAAAAGATTTTCCTGCCTCTCAAAAATCTGGTTACTAAAGACAAATTCTTCTTAATGAACATTAAAGAACAATAACGTAATGGAATAGGAATAGTCCTTCAACTGTATTGGGATGAGAGAAGATAACATCCTTTCTTATATTAATGAAAAATAGCAGATTACAGACTCTTAATAAACTTTATTTTTAAATGAATAAATCCTCACATAGGAACAATGTTTGCTTGCATTTAGTTCTAAAAGGTTTTAGCGAAAACGACAACCGCCAGCGCCGCTGGTGTAGTGGTATCATGCAAGATTCCCATTCTTGCGACCCGGGTTCGATTCCCGGGCGGCGCAGCTTCCTTTTCACTCCCGCCACCTATAAAACGAGGTGATCTGAACAGTTTTAATAAATCTTTCCTCCTCAGGAAACACTCAGAATTTTTAATTTCCGTGAAGATTTCTATTTCATTATAATTTACGGTTAAAACATTCGAATCTGGAGCTGGAAAAGAAAAAACTCCACGCAACTCCTCAAAGAGTTAATTCTTACGCCTGCGCAGTCTGACATATCCTTGGTGTCCGCTTGCAGAGCGGCTGCGCAACAAGTGAACCTATGGATTGAAGGAGGTTGAAAGTGCAGGATTATTCTGCGCCTGCGCGGCCCGGGTCACTTCGCCGGCTGCTCCTAAGCTCCCGGCTCGCCGCCATCTTGTATTGGGGCTTCATTGTTCGCGTTGCGCCGGGCTGTTTAGTGTAATTGCCGCGGAAGGAGGAGGCGGACTCCGGTCAGCCGAGAAACCCCGCTATTCCGCAGCCATAACCGCTCAAAAGATTTGGACGGTAGTAAAGGGTAGGGAGCTGGACCCCGAGGCGCCGGCGCGACAGCAGCAGCCATGGAGGACGAGATGCCCAAGACTCTGTGAGTCTGGGGCAGCGATGAGGGGGGCGGGATGGTGGTCGTCCCGGAGGGAGGCCTCGGCTCGGCGCGCTCCCCAGCCTATTGTTCTCTGTGGACGCCGCGATATCTTGGCTCTTCTCCTTAGCGCACACCTGGATGCTTAGGGACCGAACCCCGGACTGTGAGAGGACAGGTGGAGGGAGAGGGGGCTCAGCCCTCTGAATTAATCCCGTCACCTTAACTACACCATAGCGTGGCCTTTGGCCTCGCCACGGGCCCTCTGTGGTCGTAGGCCTGGAGAAAAGACTTTTTCATTCAAACCTCTTTTCAGAACTCGGTGAACCTTCTTTTTTGTACCATGCTTTCCTTCTGTGTTTTTTCCCGCTCCCCCCTTCTTGATTAATCTCTTTTTATCTTTATAGCCGTCTCTTTCATTTTACTTTGATTTGCTCCAGAAATTCTTCCTCTTTCTTTCAGTTTTCTTCTCGTTGATAGGAGCTTTTCTCTCGAGGCTGCTTGTGTTCCGTTTTCAGTGAGATAAACTTTATTCTCGCAGTTGCCAACTGGAAAAAAGCTAAATAGTTTTCTTTAACCTCTCTTTGGCTTTCCTTCTGTAGCACCCCTCCCCCCACCAAAACCCCGAAAACCCGACACCGTCAGGATTTTGAAACTGCCTTTTTTTTTTTTTAATGGAAATCTCACCCGGAGGTATATATAAATCTCTCAACCGAGGTGAAGTGGATTTAATACATTTTTATCATCGCTTGCTACTTTTGTGATTGACATGTTGCTGAACGAGCGGGCAGTTTTTATGAAGCAACAGTTGATAAATACCTAAACAGATTTAGTCACCTCTGAGAGTTGTTAGTGTTAAATGATCTCAGCTGGGGATTTTTTCTTTGTCGTGGAGCTTCCCCGACAGCATTCTCCTTTGTTTTTCAAAGTATTCTCAGAAGAGGTGATCTTGTCTTTGTTGCTTTTTTCGAAAAGAAGAAAAGGCCTGATGAGTTTTTGACCTTTTGTTTTTATTCTTAGCATACTGGCGATTTGAGAACTCCATGCGTTAAAAATACAATTTTAGGTTTCTTTCTGCAACTTTTTAGATGTTACAGTTGTTATGAAGAAAATGGAATCCATTATTTTTTCACTGAAAAGTGTTTCCGTTTTTAATCTGTGTGAGAAACATAGTCACACTTGTTTCTTAAGAGATTCGTAAATCTCTTTTTGCTAGTTTATCTGATAATCTGTTATCTTGAGTGTCTTTTTAATAGGATGCAAGAATTAGTGGGTGTCCCTTGTTTTTTGAAAGATTATAGATTAATATTCCCTAAAAAATTTAGCCTCATAGGCTTTATGGAAATTATTTTTTCCCCTTGCCTCTTTACTAGAAGTATGACAGCCAGCAGCATATTGGATTAAGCACTGATCATTTTTTATAATGTCTTTAAATTTAAGATTCTTACATGATTGTGAAATTTTTAATTTCAGAAACTGCCAGAAATATCTGGGAACTTAACCTTTTTATTACGTTGATTTGGGAATGTCAAATAATGAAGACAACCTCAGCTTTCTCAGGCCAGTCTACAAAAGCAGGTAGTTAAATTGTACTAGCTTGGGGACAGGGGACCAACCGTTGCAGGAGAAATAATGAAGGAAATTTTATTCACTTATTGAATGCTTATGATTGCCAGGTTCTGTGTTAAATGCTTTACATGCTTGTTTAATCTTCATCAGAACTCTGCAGTAAAGGGTCCATTCTGCAGCTCAGGAAAAGCTAAGCTTAAAAAGTTTAAATGACTCATCCAGGGTCATATACCTTTTTGTTCATCATCCTGCAGTTCTGCTGTCCTCAACTCTTTAACTCTTACCGCTAAATGTGCTTTGTATTCTTCACTAGAACACCCCATCCAAGAACTCTTCCCCAAAGTGTAGTCCATGTTCTAACTGCCTATTATCTTCCTTGCTTCTACCTTCCTCAACCAAAATTCCCCGTTCTTCCAGTGAAACCAGTCTTGATTAAACGTGAGTAGGTGTAAATCATTGTTTTACCAGTAATGTTTTGTTTTACCAGCAATGTTTTTACTTTTTATATAAAATATTTGTTTTAAAGACCTTGCAAGTCAGGGTCTTTCAATATGTTCTTAGCACAGTGTCTAGTCTACGGTAAGTGATCAATAAATTTGTTTTAAAAGCCGGTACAATTCCAAGCAATGATTCAAGATTTTATTCATTCTTGAGGAAAAGATAGTCTGAATCTCAGTATCACCTGTGTACGTAAATGGATCAGAGGAGATAACTTCATCTGCCACAGATGAGCATTCAGCATTAAATTAGAGATTGCCAGTGTTCAGTTCCTTGTCAGCAGGACTTTGGAGACATATTGTGAGAAGTGGTTTGATTTTGGGAATATTTTGAAAATAGAGCAAAAGGAATTACCTATAGACTGGATGTGGGGTGTGAGAATGAAGTCAATAATAAGTAGGTTTGCTTACAAGTGTGTAGTATCAGTCATCTAAAATGTTAGTTTGTTGGGTGGGGGGCTGGCTGGCTCAGTCAGTAGAACATGTGGACTCTTGATCTCCAGGTTGTAAGCTCAAGCCCCACTTTGGGTGTAAAGATTACTTAAAAATAAAATAAAAAGGTTATTGCAAAATATAAGTAAAAATGAGAACAGTCTTGAGAACATGGATGTCTTAGGATGTCGGGGCATAACATTACATACATTTGTTCAGGCTGGTTTATGTATATGGTCTGATCTCCAAGTGAAGGAGGTACCAGCTAATGAAATATGGCAGTTTCAGCTATCAGAAAAGTGACAGTTGTTACTAACAGTAAGGTTATGATGCTGGTGTACCATTTGCTGTTGTACATAATTTCATAATTAGTAAAAGAAATACACATTTACCCCTGAATTAGAGTAATTATTTATAGAATACTTAAAATGTTTGAGGCAGGGCTCTCAATACTAGATATATAGTATGAGTAAAAATGAAAATCTACCCCCCCCTTTTTTAAGAGTTTAAGTAATCTCTACACCCCACCTGGGTCTCGAACTCACGACCCCACGATCAAGAGTCACATGCTCCTCTGACTAAGCCAACCAGGCGCCCCACTGAAAATCTCTACCCTTAAGGAATTTGTCATTAGATAAAATCCTGTTTATGCTTTTCACTCATTTTCACAGAAGCTTCATATCAAATTCTGCATTTTTATACAATGACTGCAGCTCAAAACTCAATACAGCATTCTGCTTTGTAAATCCTTACTGTCAAATTTTCTAGAGCTATGCTAATAAAAATGAATATTTTAAATGTTTTGGATTCCAATTTTGTAACTATTTGAACTTATCACCTTCAAAAAAATGTATTAAATTGATGTGAAATCCTATCCCTGGCAGAACTATCAAGTGTTAACTGGTAGCATTGGTGACTTTTACATTGAATCTTCCCAGGTAGCTTTTTATTTTGAAAAATTAAAAACCAGAAAAGTAACAAAATACTATGTTGTGGACTTAGGTACCCTTTGTGTGCTAATACAAGTTGTGTGCTAATAACCAATTGCTAATAGCCGAATTTGCCTCATTTAGGTACATTCTTTTGATGAACCATTTGAAAAGATGTGACACTTCAGGCCTAAGTACTTTACCATATATTTCCTAAGAACAAGACCATTTTCTCTCTCTCTCTTTTTTTTTTTTTTTAAGATTTTTTTTTTTTTTTTAATTTATTTGAGACAGAATGAGAGAGAGAGAGCACATGAGAGGGGGGAGGGTCAGAGGGAGAAGCAGACTCCCTGCCGAGCAGGGAGCCCGGATGTGGGACTCGATCCTGGGACTCCAGGATCATGACCTGAGCCGAAGGCAGTCGCTTAACCAACTGAGCCACCCAGGCGCCCCTCTCTCTTTTTTTTAAGATTTTATTTATTTGACAGAGAGATAGAACGAGTAGGCTGAGCGGCAGGGAGAGGGAGAAGCAGGCTCTCCGCTGAGCAGGGAGCCCTATCCGGGGCTCTATCCCAGGGCCCTGGGATCATGATCTGAGCCGAAGGCAGCCGCTTTAACCGACTGAGCCACCCAGGTGCCCCAAGACCATTCTCTTATATAACCACAATAAAATTGTGGTATTAAGGAGACTACATTGATACAATATGGTTAGCTAATGTACAGTCTGTATTCATATTTATCCAGTTACCCAAGGAAGACATTTTATAGTCCATGGAAGTCTATTTGTTTCAACAGTTAATTCTCTTGTACTCCTCTCTTTACTTTGCAGTTCTGCACAAGATTGGTACATAATCTCAGTGGTGATATAATAAATACCAACATGGGGTACTTTAATCCGTGCTGTTAACAAGAAGTC
Organism: Mirounga leonina; assembly: GCF_011800145.1. NCBI lineage: Eukaryota > Metazoa > Chordata > Mammalia > Carnivora > Phocidae > Mirounga > Mirounga leonina. The sequence goes on from NW_023270305.1 coordinate 44,407,227, forward strand.
CATGGAACAGCCAAAAAGGGATATTTTAATTTTTTTTTAAAGCATTTTGAAAAGTTTAAACTTGCATAAATGTAAGAAAATTACATTTTTGTTTAGTGGTCCAATATACATGACCGGGAACCTTGGCTTGCTTCTGCTCCAGTATCGGTTTTTTTTATCAGTTGGGATTTTTTTTTTTTTTTTTTTTAGATTTTATTTATTTGACCAGAGAGAGACACAGCGAGAGAGAGAATACAAGCAGAGGGAGTGGGAGAGGGAGAAGCAGGCTCCCCACCAAGCAGGGAGTCGGATGTGGGACTGGATCCCAGGACCCTGGTATCATGACCTGAGCTGAAGGCAGATGCTTAAAGACTGAGCCACCAGGCGCCCCGGTTGGCATTTCTTTTAATGCAAGGAACAAAAAAATTTAAGCATAAAACCTATTTATAAAAAGATATTGGACACTCCCACATTTGCAGGAAGGTTATGGAACCTGGCTTAGAAAATGTTCAGGAAAATGAGACAGCTGTCAGGCCCACAGTCCTTATCAAGCCACAGACTATCCCAGAAAGGGTATTACTACCACATCCACTGAGGACCAGATACCACCACAGCTTCCACTTTCACTGGACATGGGACTCCACTGCTGTTTGCCACAAAACTGTATTTTCTTCAGTCTCTTGCTCCTTTAAGCCCTCTCTTTGTCTTCTGTGTTCAGGTCCAGTTTCTCTAATCAACCTAACCTAGATCACATGTAAGGGAGACTACAAAACCATATCAAGCCTTTTCAGCTTCTGTAGAGAAGTGAGCCTCTGCCATAGAGTGAGGATTTCTCTAAAAATAAGATGCTTGGCAGCACCCCCCAAAAAATCCACTACACCTGTAACAAATCTGTGCTGTTAATAGGAAATCCTTTAGCTTCAAAAATAGAATGTAACAAAGTATGGAACAGCTAAAGAAACATATATACATAAAGATGAGAATTAACTTTGTATAGTGCATTCTACAAACTGTAAGAAACTTGTTTATTTTTCCATTGAAAGTATGGTGAGGGTGCGCCTGGGTGGCTCAGTCATTAAGCCTCTGCCTTTGGCTTAGGTCATGATCCCAGGGTCCTGGGATTGAGCCCTGCATTGGGCTCCCTGCTCAGCAGGAAACCTGCTTCTCCCTCTCCCACTCCCCCTGCTTGTGTTCCCTCTCTCGCTGTATCTCTGTCAAATAAATAAATAAAAATCTTTAAAAAAGAAAGTATGATGAGTATAAAAAGAATCTGCAGTTTTCAAATTTGGGCTCTCCGTTTCAGATTAATATTTATTTAGCAGATAGATTTGGAAAGTAGTAACATAAAGTTGCTTCTAAAAATGTGACATAGGTATTAATGATTAACTTACTGGTAAAAAGCAAAATTCTAATGGATTGCTTTTATTTGCATGAGGAGGGAAAAGAGATTTTGTCATTTGATTTCTTTGATATAAAAATGTTCTATGTATTACTTGTAGTTTATTGTAATGGTGTTGAAGGTTGAGAGCAACTTGTTTGTGAAACTTCCCCTGAAGAGCTTTTCTCTAAACAGGTATATGTAGAGTTAATTTATAGAGGCTCCTGGAGCTTACAATATACATAACAGGTCACATTAAATAAATAATTGTAAAGTAATACAAATCCTAGTGCTTTTTAATGTAGCTTTTTTAAATTACATATCTTCAAGTTGGTAATATCACTCAAAATATTTCTCAGAAAATTAGACAATTTTGCGAAGAGTAAAAGAATTTCCATTCCCTAAATACTGACCACTTGTCACTAGATTATCTAGCTTTAGTGAAGTAGATGTTAGAAAGAGCCATTTTTTGGGGTGCCTGGGTGGCTCAGTCGTTAAGCGTCTGCCTTTGGCTCAGGTCATGATCCCAGGATCCTGGGATCGAGTCCCACATAGGGCTTCTTGCTCAGCCAGGAGCCTGCTTCTCCCTCTGCCTGCTGCTCTACCTGCTTGTGCTCTCTCTCTCTCTCAAATAAAATCTTAATAAAAAAAAAAGCCATTTTTTTCATTTAGACATATGTAATTCTGAGATTTTCTTATAGGTCTAAGAGTCAGGTGAAAATAGACATGGAAGAGTTGCAGAGATAGTACAGAGTTCTCATATAACCTTCACTCAGGTTCCCTTAATGTTGACATCTTACATAACCACGGTATACTTATCAAAAGTAAGAAATTGGGCACCTGGGTGGCTCAGTTGGTTAGGCAACTGCCTTCGGCTCAGGTCATGATCCTGGAGTCCCGGGGTCGAGCCCTGCGTCGGGCTCCCTGTTCAGGGGGGAGTCTGCTTCTCCCTCTGACCCTCCCCCCTCTCATGTGTTCTCTTTCTCTCTCAAATAAATAAATAAAAATCTTAAAAAAAAAAAGTAAGAAATTGACATTGTACGATACTATTAACTACAGGTTTATTCCAATTTCCCCCGTTTTTCTGCTGATGTCCTTTTTCTATCCTGGGATCCAATCCAAGATACTACGTTGCATTTCGTTGTCTTATCTCTTTACTCTCCTTTAATATGTGAGGGAATGCCTTTCATGACTGTGGCACTCTCTTGAGAGGGTAGTGTTTCTTCACTGTACAGTGACTTTTTTTTCTTCAACACTGTTAATTAGAATTGAGTCACTAAGACTAACCTACACTCAAGAAAATGTAAATTAAGTTTCACTTCATAGAGGGAGGTTTGGACATATGTTAAAAAAACCAATTCATTGGTTAAAACCAATCATTAAATATTTTAGTGGAGGTACTCTGAGGCTCTGCACATATCCTATTTCTCGTTAAAATTTGCACCAACTAAAAGATCCACGGGTGGATCTCACCAGTAGAAGTTCTTATTGTGCTGGCTTAATGGTGATTTCATTCCTTCTACATTTATTGATTAGAGTTCTCCAAGAAAAAGTTAACTCCTCTCCCCAAATCTAGGTTATAGTCAAGGATTAATCATTGCATTTGGTTGTCAGTGTCTTTCAGATTTCTTTTAATCAAGAACAATCCTCTCTTGGGGTGCCTGGGTGGCTCAGTCGTTGGGTGTCTGCCTTCAGCTCAGGTCATGATCCCAGGGTCCTGGGATCGAGCCCCGCATTGGGCTCCCTGCTCCATGGGGAGCCTGCTTCTCCAATTTCCACTGCTTGTGTTCCCTCTCGCTGTGTCTCTGTCAAATAAATAAATAAAATCTTTAAAAAAAAACCAGCCCTCTCTTTTTAAAAATTTTTAGGGGGCGCCTGGGTGGCTCAGTCATTAAGCGTCTGCCTTCGGCTCAGGTCATGATCCCAGGGTCCTGGGATCGAGACCTGCATTGGGCTCCCTGCTCCGCGGGAAGCCTGCTTCTCCCTCTCCTGCTCCCCCTGCTTGTGTTCCCTCTCCCGCTGTGTCTCTCTCTGTCAAATAATTTAAAATCTTTAAAAAAATAAAAAATAAAAATATTTAGGACAATTTTAATTTTTTTTTTAAGATTTTATTTATTTGCGAGAGAGAGAATGAGAGACAGCATGAGAGGGAGGAGGGACAGAGCGAGAAGCAGACTCCCTGCTGAGCAGGGAGCCCGATGCAGGACTCGATCCCAGGACTCCAGGGTCATGACCTGAGCCGGAGGCAGTTGCTTAACCAACTGAGCCACCCAGACGCCCTAAGACAGTTTTTTTAAGAGATCAAGTTGTCTTACATAATATTCCACATCTGAATTTGTATAATTGTTTGTTTTTTTTTTTTAAGATTTTATTTATTTATTTGCCAGAGACACAGCAAGAGAGGGAACACAAGCAGGGGGAGTGAGAGAAGGAGAAGCAGGCTTCCTGTTGAGCAGAGAGCCCAATGCAGGGCTCGATCCCAGAACCCTGGGATCATGACCCGAGCTGAAGGCAGTTGCCTAACAACTGAGCCACCTACGTGCCCCTGTATAATTGTTTTATATACCCGATATTCTATAAACTTTTTTTTAAGATTTTATTTATTAGAGAGGGAGAAGCAGGCTCCCCACTGAGCAAGGAGCCCGATGTGGGACTCGATCCCAAGATCCTGGGATCAATACCTGAGCTGAAGGCAGACACTTAACCAGCTAAACCACTCAGGCATCCCCCAATATTCTGTAAGCTTAGGTTTAAATTTAAGCTTGATTAGATTCAAGTTAGACCTTTTTTATTTGAACAGTTCATAGGTGATGTTGTATAATCTATATTGTACACGCAAATGTCCATCCATAAAATGATTTAAAGTTTGATCACTTGCTCACAGAGGAGAAACAGCCAAAGCTTTCTCTTTTAAGGTAGAATTTTCTCTTTGCGGTGTTCAGTAGTCTGTGTAATAACTTTGGCACCTTGCAAATAACCATGTTCACACCAATGATTCTTGCCTGAATTAATCATTTCAGTAGGGCTTATGCATTGTTTACTAATTTAATTCTCTCTACACTTATTGACTAGCATTTATCTGTAAGTTCCCTCATTAGAGTTATTAGTTTATACTACACTGGGGACTCCTGTGTGACTCAGTGGGTTAAGTGTCTGCCTTTGGCTCCAGTCATGATCCCAGGGTCCTGGGATTGAGTCCCGCATCGGGCTCCCTGCTCAGCAGGGAGTCTGCTGCTCCCTCTGACCCTGCTCCTGTGCTCACTCTCTCTCTCTCTCTCTGACAAATAAAATCTCTAAAAAAAACAAAAAAACTATGCTATCCCTTAAAAAAAAAAAAATTATACTGCACCGGAGTTTCTACTCAAAGCAAGATAAATGCTTAATTCTTTCCCTTTAATTACAGATACTCAGAATAAGGACATGATGTAATAATAGCCTCCAATACTAGAAAAATTGTTGGGTATTTAGATGTTGCAGTTCATTTTTGAGTATCATTACTCTACCAGATCTTTAAATTATTCTACCATGATCTATGTATCATTACTCTACCTATTCATTGTTCTTAAGACTCATCCCTTCTCCCTTTGCTATTTTAACCTGTTCCAATGCCTTCATAGTAAGCACTCAGTATATGTCTCTTGAATGGGTAAGTGGAAGGGAGGAATTGGATCCATACTTTCAGGCGTGTGTGGATGTTTATTTTTCTGGGGAGAAAGTCTACCTCTACTATTCCCCCCGTTTGTGCTCTCTCCCTCTCTCTGTCAAATAAATAAATAAAATCTTAATATATATATGTGTGTGTGTGTGTATATGTATATATACATATATAGTGTAAGCCAAAGTATACCTAAATTGGATAGTGTAAGGGGAATTGTGTGGATTAAAAATTGAGGAAATTTTAGTGTTCTCAGTAATACTGTAGAAGTAGAAATAATTGCAAAGCTTCCTAGGATTGATTGTACAAAATGTTCTATACATCTAATGATTTCATTTGAGATTTTAAAAAAATTTTTTAAAGATTTTATTTTTGTGAGAGAGCGAGAGAGAGCACATGGAAGGGGGGGGGCAGGATGGGCAGAGGGAGAAGCAGACTCCCCGCTGAGCACGGAGCCTGATGTAGGGCTCCATCCATCCCAGGACCCTGGGATCATGACCTGAGTCAAAGGCAGACGCTTAACTAACTGAGCCACCCAGGCACCCTCATTTGAGATTTTTTTTAAAGCACATCTTCCTAAGGTGAGCCTGCAGACTTAGAAACATCAGGTTTAATTTGCAAAACCTTGACTAAACACACACACACACACACAAGATTCCCCTTTACTAGTGATGTCAATGTAATTACAAGTAGCGTGTCATACATCTGCTTTGAAATAAATTTTGAAGTTTTGGCAAACTTTTAGAATCTGTTCCCAGTGGTGTGTAGTTTAAGGCAGAGATCTGCCTGTTACCAAAATTTCTTTTTCAGTAAGCAGCTTTAGAAACTGATGCAAAAGAAGCAAATTTAAAATGGTAAGTTGTTTTTCTTTGTGTTTCAGATATGTCGGCAACCTTTCCAGAGATGTGACAGAAGCTCTAATTCTCCAGCTCTTTAGCCAGATTGGACCTTGTAAAAACTGCAAAATGATTATGGATGTAAGGGTATTTTACTTAGTTAACTTTCTTCTTTTTTAATAGATTAGTTAAATCCATTACTTCCAGGAACTCCCTCTATTTTTTTAAAGAATAGTTTTTTTAAGTATGCTCTATGCTCAGCATGGGGTTCAAACTCATGATCCTGAGGTCAAGGGTCGCATGCTCTACCAACTGAACCAGCCAGGGGTCCCTCTTCCAGAAACTCTTAAATTAGTTTATACAGGGGTGCCTAAATGGCTCAGTAGGAACAGCACGGGGCTTTTGATCTTGGGGTCATGAGTTCGAGCCCCACGTTGGGTGAAGAGATTACTAAAAAAAAAATTAAACTTAAAAACTGCAGGGTCATTCATTTAAAAAAAAAGTAGTTTAGGGGGCACCTGGGTGACTCAGACGTTGAGCGTCTGTCTTCGGCTCGGGTCATGATCATGGGGTCCTGGGATCGAGCCCCACATCGGGCTCCCTGCTCGGCGGGAAGCCTGCTTCTCCCTCTCTCACTCCCTCTGCTTGTGTTCCTGCTCTCGCTGTCTGTCTCTCTCTCGAGTAAATAAGTAAAATCTTTAAAAAAAAAAAAAAGTATACAGTCTAAATTCCTAGTAATTTTAGTGAATTTAAGTCAGTCTTAGCCACTGAGTTTAACTTACTTTACTAATAAATAAAGGAGGAAGAGAAGAGAACTAATTATTTTTAGAGCAAATAAGAACTATATGTAGGCTCTTGTTTTAAGGTGCATTGAGGTATCAGAATTGTTTTATATGTGCTATCAGTTGATTGGCTAAGTTACTACAATTACATTAGGAAATTGGGTTAAAAATAATATACTGTGAAAGTGTTTGTGTGTGTTGAAAGCGTTTTTAACTTTTAAATGTTATGATTCAAGCTTTTCTTGCATTGTGGCAATTCCCATTCATCTGTAATTGCTGTTAACCCTGAATCATAGCATGTATAAAAAGACAAGTCTAAATTCCAGTCTATTCATACTGTTGGACTGATGTTCTTAGTTACGAATTTTATACTCTCTGGAGTATAAAGGCTGATAGTGTGAATGCTTAGATCTTTTTATCAAAGAAGTGCAGTCTTTTCCGAGTACAAATTAAGTAAAATTAAGACTTTTTCATTTGATTATGCTGAAGTGTAAGTTACTTTGTGTAACATTAATGCCTGCCAACACTCACCTTTGTAATAGAATTACCATTAAGTGTAGCATTAGTTTGAATTATGCAGGTTTTTTTTAACACTTTTATATTCTTTAATTTTTTTTAAGATTTTTAAAAATTTATTTAATTTATAGAGCAAGTGTGAGAGAGAGGGAGAGAGCGCAGAGCCCACCATGGGGTTGATCCCAGGACACCAAGATCATGACACGAGTAGGTTGCTTAACCGACTAAGCCACCCAGGTGCCCCTCTTTAATGTTTTTAAAATAAAATGATTGTCTCAATATTATAAATTTTGTGGTTGCCTCCTTACTCTAACATTCTTAAAAATCATTGCCAGTGACTTCTTTAAACAATTAATTGTCCTTGAAACAAAATAGTAATTTCTTTATTCTAGTGTCATTGTAGTCTTTTGAATTAGTTTCCTATTTTAACAATTCTGCTTAGGAGTTTATGGAAAGAATTAAAAAATGGACTCAGGGGCGCCTAGGTGTCTCAGTCGTTAAGCGTCTGTCTTCGGCTCAGGTTATGATCCCAGGGTCCTGGGATTGAGCCCCACATCAGGCTCTCTGCTCCATGCAAAGCCTGCTTCTCCCTCTCCCACTCCCCCCGCTTGTGTTCCATCTCTTGCTGTGTGTCTTTCTCTGTCCAATAAATAAATAAAATCTTTAAAAAAATGGACTCAAAAGTCATTTTGTATTTTGCAGATAGGTGTAAAATATGGGGTGTTTTTTCTGCTGCTTTAATTTACAATAAAGCATCCAAGCTGCACTTACCAGACCTCAACTACTTGGAACACCAGAAAAGAGGAGAATTTTTAAAAGACTATAGGCAAGGGCGCCTGAGTGGCTCAGTTGGTTAAGCAACTGCCTTCGGCTCAGGTCATGATCCTGGAGTCCCGGGATCGAGTCCTGCATCGGGCTCCCTGCTCGGCGGGGAGTCTGCTTTTCCCTCTGACCCTCCCGACCCTCCCCCCTCTCATGCTCTCTCTCTGTCTCTCTCTCTCAAATAAATAAATAAAATCTTTAAAAAAAAAAAAAAAAAAGACTAAAGGCAAAAAATTGATGTCTGAAAGGCCACATTCTAAAACCTATTCTAAAAACTTTGTTTACCAGAAAACCTCTTCAGTTTTCAGAGCCTGAAATAGGTTTAAGAAAGTTGGCTGGAACAAACAATGAATCATGGAACACTTCATCTAAAACTAATGATGTAATGTATGGGGATTAACATAAGAATAAAAAATTAAAAAAAAAAAAAAGAAAGTTGGCTGGTATTTTCACCTACTTAGCAAGTTAGAAGCAGCAAGGATATGTGTACATTTATAGCAGTAAAAGGTAACATTTAACAGGGAAGGGAGAGGAAAGATCATTAAAAGCCAGTACTGTGACTTGAGAGCATAAGAGTCTAGGCAAACTTAATTAACAACCGTAGCGTAAAGAAATGATTATATGATGAGGAATGTGTGTGTAGTTTCTATATGCATCCATCCATAATTAGGATACTTAATCATTAATACAAGATTAAATTATATGTAGTATTATAGTATAACTTGTTGATAGTATTCTTTAAAAACTGCATTTTTTTTTTAAGTGTTTACTTCCTTATCTAAAGATTTACTTGTGGAATGGACCCCTTCATTTTCCTTGGCCTGATATTTGAGATATATAAAACTTCACATAATTTTAAGATAATGGGAGTATACAACTTAAATTTGGCTTTTGTGTTTTCTTCAACAGACAGCTGGAAATGATCCATACTGTTTTGTGGAATTTTATGAGCATCGTCATGCAGCTGCAGCACTAGCTGCTATGAATGGGCGGAAGATAATGGGTAAGGTAAGCTGTCATATTTAAAGAAGGTGACTTGAAATTTTTAAGTTGTATACAATTTTGTTTACTATTTATTTATTTATTTATTGAGAGAACACACAAGCGGGGGTGGCGGGGATGGCAGAGGGAGAGAATCCCAAGCAGGCTCCACGCTCAGTGCAGAGCCCAACATGATCTCACAGCCCTGAGATCATGACCTGAGCCAAAATCAAGAATCGGACACTTAACCAACTGAGCCACCCAGATGCCCCCAATTTGATTACCTTTCAGAAGCATTATATCACTTTATAGCAGGTCACATTTAATATTTAAAAGATTGAATAAAGCTTTTTAGAGGGCATGTTTATGTTGGTATTCTTCAGGATGCCTCACACATGGTAAATACTAAAATATTTGTTGAATTACTCAAGCTTGGATGAAACCTCTAGAACTTGGGATACTAATGGGGAAGAATAAAAAGAAAAATGATTTTTACTTTAGATAAGAAAGGTTAGTTGAATGTTAACACAGAAGTATGATTAGGATTTGCCAGTATTTGAGAAAGTGTAGGTTAACCTAAAGAAAAAAAAAGAAACCTTTAAAAAAAAAAAAAAATGTAGGTTACAAGGTAAGTATTGAAACTTTGACCAGAACTGTTATCCTCTTGAATGTTTCATCTCCAACATATGCCTTCCTGTGTGTTTATAGATGCAAATCTTGTAATATCTGATTTTGAACTTTATTTTTATGGAGTATAAATGTAGAAACATTTTTTTAGGAAGTCAAAGTGAATTGGGCAACAACCCCCAGCAGTCAAAAGAAAGATACAAGCAGTAAGTATATTTTATACTCTTTGAACATTTGTTTTTATTGTACACAGTAGTTTTATTGTAAAGCATATAAACATCGTACATGTTTGCAGTAATGTTTTGATCGTTATCCTAAGATATGATTGAATGTGTTTGTGTTAATAAATTTAAGAACAAATCTAATCTTTGTCATCAGGTAGTACCGTTGTCAGCACACAGCGTTCACAAGGTAATTGTATCTTCTTAAACATAAAATGAAATCTCTTGAAAGGGTATTCACTAACCACTTGAAGTTTTTTTGTTTGATATTGGGGGGAGGTGGGAGGGAGGGGGTCGTATTTCCATTTGTCTCTCTGGCAATATTTTTCCCCCTTCTTCCCAGTGTTGACCAAATGTGGCTTGTCCGCTACTTTGGTGCTATTTCAAGCTCTCTGACCCCCATGGTAGCAGCTGATGCCTTTGAAATACTTTCACCAACTAAAGGGCAAGATACCCTGCTTCCTTGAGGTCACGATCTGTGCTTCAAACCAGATCTTCTGATTGCTTGAGTTGCTCCTGAAACTCTGTTTCCCAAATGGCAACCCAATATGTTGCTTAAGGCCTGCCAAATGGGGGTAACTTTTCTTTCCAAATATACTTTGTCAAAGTTGATGTATGTGTTCCTTTTAAAGTGTTGATCCAACTATTTTGTATTTTTAAAGTGTTTCTTTTTTTGAACGTTGTCTTTTTTAAAAAAAACTTCACATATGGGATCGTTATTTCTCTCCAATGCTTTTTTAATGGCTCTGATATAAAGTGAAGGGATTACTGTTTTCATTCTGTTGCCTTCAGTCTTAGTTCACTTGCACATGGATTCACATAAACTGAATGGTGTAATGTCTGGGCAACCAAAACTGTTGGCTTTTGAGAAAACTGTCAAATACTTTAACATCAAACTGTTGCAATGCAAGGTATTTCTTTGATTGTTCTTCAAAAAATATGGTTAAACCAAGTATATCATGTAGCTAGCTTCAGTCAGTTGTCTTACTGAGGCAAATCTAGTCTACATAACTCACAGTACCACTATTTTATTTTAATTTTAAAACCTTAATGTAGTGGTAAACTGGATAAATGTAAATAATCACTATTAAAATGGTAATTAAGTCATTAATTTTTTTTGCAAAGCTTGTTAAATATTATTTATTTTCTTAGGCCAGTATAATAATTGGCTGTAAGTAGAAATATAACTGTCAGTTTCCAGTTAGATATATCAGTCTTTAAGAGAGTCTTTCCTATATTATCACCTTCATTCATTATGTGTAAAATTGATAAGATCTGTATAGATATAGGATAGTGTTTTACTTATACTTAATCCATAAATTAAGATTATTTTATTGAATAGATTTTAGTATATTTTAAATTCTAAAATTTTATTTTTCTTTTCAATCCCCCTTCCTTCCCCTTATAAGATCATTTCCATGTCTTTGTTGGTGATCTCAGTCCAGAAATTACAACTGAAGATATAAAAGCTGCTTTTGCACCATTTGGAAGAATATCGTAAGTAACAGAGGATAAATTTAAACTGATTTTAATTAGAAACAGGCTTATGTAGAAGTAATTTGAAAATCTGTTATGAATTTTAACCCTTCAATATAATTCATTATGTTGTTTAGAGACTATTTAAGCCATTAACAGCCAGAGATTGTTTTCCCATTGATAAATCTTTGGTCTTCAATTATTTTAAAATCCTTTTTCAGTTAGCATTAGCTCCTAAAAGACAAATTTGCTATTGTACATATTTCTTATGTAAGTGTCTTGCTTAGCTTGGTCATAATCTTTAGTAATCTTTTGCTGTGACTAAGGAATTTAGACCCTTGGGACACTTCTATGATACCATGCATTTTGTGTTAATATATTTTAACAAAAAGAAACCTTAACAATTCAACCTAAAAAGCACAGTTGTTAAATATTAATCCCCAGGTATCTACCCTTTTGTTGTTGTTGTTACTATTAATAATAATGCCTTTTAGTATTTTGTGGAGCACTGTCTTGCTTGCATTTGTTATTAATCATATAGTTTAGGCCCTTTGTAAGTAGCTCGCTCAAGGTAGTGTTCATCAAAAGAATTTTAATATTTTGAAAAGCATGCCATAATAGAGTAAGAATAAGTTGATTATAGTATTTTCTTAGAAGTACTTGTTGAATTTAGAAAACAGAATTTTTGGGTTTCTGGTTGCTTTTTTAATGTTGTTCCAGCTAGAAGAGTAGTAAAAAGGAAACTTTAGCTTTGGTTTGGTTTGAGGAACAGAACAACAGCAGAGATGAGAAGGTGAGGAGACTGGAAAGTAAATGCCAATAGTATTGGTGGTAAATTTGGGGAGTTTTTATTTGAAGAGTTGTGGTTCATTGGTAGGAGGACAAAAATGAACAGTGACCAAGGAATGGCCCTAAGTAGAGGCTAACTTTAAAGGCAGTCAAAAGATTAGGGTTTATAAATGGACTCTCTTGTTGGGCAACATTTTTCTTTGTCTGTGAGAACCAATTAGGAAAATAAAGTTCTAGTTTCTTGATTGTTCCTTTTAATCTTAGGGTTTTGATGATGGTTAGCTTGCTTTCAAATACCTAGACAGGAAGGTGTTAACCTTTGGCCTCTCAAAAGCTCTATAAATCTCTGTGTACAGAATTTTGTGTTTGTTTTCATTTTGGTGTGGAGTATCTTTGTAAGTTTTATCCTATTTTCAGAGTAGTCACAGGACCATAAAAGGATTAAAGAAGGATAAAAGAACCCTGATCTAGATCTTTGCTGCTTCTTCCTTAGAGAATCCTTTCAGAAATAAGTAAGACTTAAATATATTTCAAGGCTAACATATCCTGAAACTTAACTTTAAGAAGAAAAAAATTTTCTAACATTTTAATAGATTCAATAGCTATTTTATTAAATGCTTTGATTTTGACTGAAGTAGCTTTTCTGAAAACATGGGGATTTTAGTTTGGGATTAGATAAAGATTGTTTAACAATCAGTGAGTTTAAGTTAAATGATATTCCAATTTTAATAATGACTTTTTAATCATGGATCAGTAATTTCTTTTTGTTAAATATGTTGGTATCATAATTATAGCCTAGATTTTTCTTATGATCAACCATGATTATAGGTGTATATATATATTTTTTGGTAAGGCCTTTATAATTTATGGATTATAATTTTCAGTGGAGGTAATGTATATAATGTCTAAGTTTTCGGCTACCCAAGGAGTTAGTGTTTCTAAATTTAAAAGAATGATTTTCAGTTGGTAGCATCATTTCCTGATTTTTTTGTTAAAGGAGATAAATTGATAAATATATATTGAAAGGTTCTCATGATAGCCAGATATTCTCTGTAGAGATCCTCCAACAGTACTTAATTTATAGATGGTGTGCAGTAAGTGGTGGCCTATTAAAATATTTAGTAGAAAAGATATAGTACTTTCCTGCCCTAATTTATACAGTTTATACTCTATTCCTTGAGTTTAGGGTAGTCTAACAAATTTTGGTATAGAAGTGAATCAGCTACCAAATTAAATGCATGTGTACCATACCGATAATAAGTATTTTTTCGTATTGAGAAGTGACTTGCATTAGTTGTCCCTTTTCACTACCACCTCTTTGTCATTTTGACCCTAAACACTTAATAAATCACTCCTAAATTAATCGAAATATGCTTATGTATACTTTAATATAAAATTATATTGCATGGCTTTCTGACTTGGGTTTTTGTTGTGAAAGTGCCTGTTTTGTTCATGTGTCCTGAGAGAACAAGCATTGTGACATACCTGGCTAACTTAAAAGCAGATTGCCTGTGAAGCACAATTTGAGTCCAATTTTTTGAGGTATGGAGTTTTAGCTATCATGGCTGGGTTTTTTTACTCAATCTCAAATAATAGGGCTCTGGTTATTTTGCAGAGTATCTCTGAAGAATGGACAGAATTGCCCTGGCTAACTACAAGCTACGGTTCACAGTGGATAAATGTTGGCGTGCTTTTTTACTTTCTGACTTTTTAAAATTTTGCTTTTATATCTTGTAGTTTCCAATCAATCTTATATGATTGTTATTTTAAAATTCAGTATAAAATCTTTTCTTATATAGTTTAAAACTAAAGTGTGTGTCTAGTGTTTTTCTTCAATGATTTAGCATTTCTGAAAACATCAAGTTCTCAATTTACCCATAGTCCAAAAGGGGGGTGTCGATTGATCTGAGAAAACAAAATAATTAATTTAGGAAATATACAGCTTCTCATTCTTTTAGTTTCCAGTTTTCTATTTTAATTTTTTTAATGATTAGGTAGTATATGGTGTCAAATAGAAAATTATCAGTTGCATGGTTCAAGAAAGCCATTCATCTAATGTGCCTGTGAACCCTATAAATGATTAAGTAATTTCATATGAATAGCTGCTTTTACCATGCTTAATATTTAAAAGTTTAAAAACTTTCTGAAATGGGAGGCAGTTTTTGTACAATATATACATATGTATTTAAGAAGTTACTGATTTGCATGTTTATTAAGCCTCATTTGCTAATACATGATAAATTTTATAGAATAAAAGGTGAATATGCATTAAAGGTTCATTTTAATGAAGATGAAACATAAAAATGAGTTGTGTGTGACATTCTCACTTGATATCCAGAGGAGACTTTGCAAACCTAAACTTCTGATTATTTCTGATTTCAGAGATGCCAGAGTGGTAAAAGACATGGCAACAGGAAAGTCTAAAGGATATGGCTTTGTCTCCTTTTTCAACAAATGGGTGAGCTCAGTTCAAAAGTGCGTGTGTGGTGCTTTAAGAGTAAAGACCAAAGATACTCATTTTGGGGCGCCTGGGTAGCTCAGTTGGTTAAGCCCTGCCTTCAGCTCAGGTCATGGTCTCAGGGTCCTGGGATCGAGTCCCTCATCAGGCTCCCTGCTCAGCGGGGAGTCTGCTTCTCCCTCTGACCCTCCCCCCTCTCATGTTCTCTCTATCTCATTCTCTCTCTCAAGTAAATCTTAAAAATAAAAAAATAATAAAAAAAATAAAGATACTCATTTTGTTTTAATAATTATCTTTCATCTGCCACTTGCTTATTTCACTGATAATTAACACCTTCACAAGAGGATACCTACAGAGATTACTAAAAAAATAAATAATCTTAAAAAAAATAAAAACAATAAAATGCTCCAATGGGTGGGGACTTTTTAGAAGTTATATACTAATGTATTTGAAAATGTCTTCTCATTTCTTTCATTTAACAATCATTTATTGAATACCAATTTGCATGGACTTGAAATTTCTGTGTTTTGTGGAGAAAAGGATAGTACAGTTTGTCAAATGAGAGGTGAGAATAGGGTATATACAGAAGGAAAAGCTTCATCTTCAGTATGTCAGTGGGATGAAATCTTTGGCATATCCTCCATACAATGTAATCATGTACTGTTGTTTTAAAAAATAAATATATACCATAGAAATCTTTCCATAGCTAGTACTTACGGAACAATAAAAGGAGTCTATAAATACTGATTATAGAAATATTTCTGTGGTAAATGAATTGAAAAGGCTCATTTGTGTAAAAAAGGGAGTGTGTATTTTTTGGGTATGTGTGTTCCTCTCACAGGGATAAACAAAAAACTTGCTGTGGAGTTTCCTGTTTGGGAGTTGGAAGTGAGCGGCAAATGGGGGACAGAGTTGGAAGCTTCTCACAGTATTGTACTGTTTGAAGTTTGAACCTTGTAAATGTATTATAAGTTCAAATAAATGATTTACCTCTTTTAGTGTGATAACTAAGGTTCAAAACAATTAAATGTCAGGGATGCCACACTTCAAAAATACAGGAGTGAAAGTGGGAGAATATATATATGCCTTGGAATATATACTAAGGTTTCGTTAACCTTAGATTTTAGTGTATTGCTTCTATGTTAGGACTGCCATTTGCCAAAGATAAGTTACAGAAACACTGCTGTACTTTCTGTGTAAGAATACCTTAGAGGGTAAAAAAAAGAATGCCTTAAAAAATGAGCCATTAGGAGAGCCTGACTGGCTCAGGATTGGAGTTCAAGACCCATGTTAGGCACAGAGAAATTTTTTAAGGGAAAAAAAAAAGTTTAAAGAAAATGAGCTATTAAAAGTTTTTGATAGTATGGGGGCACCTGGGTGGCTCAGTCGTTGGGCATCTGCCTTAGGCTCGGGTTGTGATCCTGGGGTCCTGGGATCGAGCGCCACATCGGGCTTCTTGTTCGGCGGGGAGTCTGCTTCTCCCTCTCCTACTCCCCCTGCTTGTGTTCCCCCCGCCCCGTCAAATAAATAAATAAAATCTTTAAAGAAAAAAGTTTTTGATAGTATGAAATGTATTTTAGAAAGGTTTTCTTTAATAAACAAGATATTTGAAATAGATACTGTATCCTTTCTTAATGGCTTTAGGTGAAGTTTATGACCATTGGTTATTGTGCCAGTTCCTTCTGACTTTTTTAAAAAATATATGTTTGCAGTTAACACCAAATATCATCAGACTTTTTTTTACTAGTTCATGTGTCTACTTACATTGGAACTGTGTGGTTATTCCTTATATGAACTCTTACTATTACTATCCAGATACTTGCTATAACAGCTTGCAACCATTTTGCCCAAAGTTTATTTTCCAAATAAGAAATTTGCCTTAAAAATGTTTACATGGCTTGCAAGTTTGGGTAAGAGAATGTAGAGTGCACTGCAATTATATCTCAGCTGTTCGCATAGTAACATGGTATCTTGGGATCTAATTGTTTATTTTGTTGTTTATTTATTTGAGAGAGCGTGGATGGAGGGGAAGGGCAGAGAGAGAGGGAGAAGCAGACTCCCCGCTGAGCAAGGAGCCTGACTTGAGGCTCAATCCCAGGACCCTGAGATCATGACCTGAGCTGAAGTCAGACACTTGACTGACTGAGCCACCCAGGCGCCCTGGGATCTAATTGTTTAAATGTGTTGTACAGGGGCACCTCCCTAAACCATTCTCTTCCTAGTGCTAAGAATGGCCTTGTTAAAACATAGATCATGATAATCTCTTAAAATCTTTTAGTTTTTTCCTCTGGCACCCTTTTTAGCTCACTAGATTCCACTGAAACTAGTTGTCTTTAACATGGCCTTTTTTTTTTTTTAAGATTTTATATATCACTTGAGAGAGCGAGAACACGCACAAGCAGGGTGAGGGGCAGAGGGAGAAGCAGGCTCCCCACTGAGCAGGGAGCCCGATACAGGGCTTGATCCCGGGACTCTGGGATTTTACCTGAGCTGAAGGCAGACCATTAACCGACTGAGCCACCCAGGTGCCCCAACATGCTTTTTTCAGATACATCCCAAACTCTTTCCTGCTGGAACACACTTCACAATGCTTTTCTCTTCACAAGGGCTTTGTTCCCTGGAGTTTTGACTTGGCTAGCTCCTGTTCCTCTCAGTGTCAGCATACATGATATATTTTAGAGAGAGCTTCCTTAATCATGCTGTCTGAAGTAGATCCCAAAGCCCATATTCTGTAGGTCATCCTTTTGTATTATTTAATTTTATTTTTTTAAAAGACTTTATTCATTTGATACAGAGGGAGAGCACAGGTAGGCAGAGGGAGAGGGAGAAGCAGGCTCCCCATTGAGCAGGGAGCCCAACGCGGGACTCGATCCCAGGACTCCGGGATCGTGACCTGAGCCGAAGGCAGATGCTTAACCGACGGAGCCATCCAGGCACCCCCCTTTTGTGTTTTTTTAATTTTTTTTTAATTTTTTATTTTTTAATGTATTTGAGAGAGAGAGTGCACAAGCAGGGGGATTGGCTGGCAGAGAGAGAAGCAGGCTCCCAGCTGAGCAGAGAGCCTGACATGGGGCTCCATCCCAGGACCCTGGGATCATGACCTGAGCCAAAGGCAGATGCTTAACCAACTGAGCCAGACAGGTCCTCCCATCCTTTTGCTTCTGTCATGGCATTTACCACAATTTGTGATAAGTTTGTGGCCCCAAAAGAATGTCAGCTCTGTGGCAGCCAAGACCATGTCTGTCTCATTAACCGGTGAATCCCTAGCACTTAATCTGCTGCCTAGAACATTGTAGCTGTTCACTTTTTGCTTGTTGGATGAATGAGAAACCAAATATTGTCACAAGTTTGTTGGATTGTATAAAGTGAGATTTTCATAATAGTCTGAGTTATTACATGAACTTTATAATAGCTATCTCATAAGGGCTTTGGGGCTCTGAACTTTTTCAGGTAATTAACATTCCCAAAGTCTGATATCCAAATAAAAGAGATAATTTAAAAGCACCATTGCATTTTAGGAAACATATTGTATATTGTGTATTTTATAAAACATTTTCATTCAGTAGACATTTGTGAAAAGCAACTGAATTTTCTCTACTGCTAATGGTCTTTCAACATCAACTAATGGTGGCTTCTTTGTCATTTCTAATGTTGTGCGGAACAGGATGCTGAAAACGCCATTCAACAGATGGGTGGCCAGTGGCTTGGTGGAAGACAAATCAGAACTAACTGGGCAACCCGAAAGCCTCCAGCTCCAAAGAGTACATATGAGTGTAGGTGTATTGGAGAAGAAAAGGAAATGTGGAATTTTGGAGAAAAATACACTAGATTTTAAATGTTAGAGCTGTTCCCGGAGACTTATTGCAGAAATAGATGAGAAGCAAATCAAGACTACTGTTCAAAATGTACTTAGTTTTCATTTTTGTAATTTTAAATAATAAATGATATTGTCTTTAATGTCAAGTCTCCTATTAAATAGAGAATATTGAGTAATTTTTTAGACGTTCTTGGGGGAGGTTTAATCCTCAATCAAATGTATTATGTATTATGCATTTTGGTCAAGGTAAAAATTACCATTATAGTAGGGTAGTTGATACTGCTTTTTTCTTTCTGAACATTTTATTTAATGAATTTAAAATATTAAACTTTTCCCTCCCCAGCAAACACCAAACAGCTATCATATGATGAGGTTGTAAATCAGTCTAGTCCAAGCAACTGTACTGTATACTGTGGAGGTGTCACTTCCGGGCTGACAGGTATGGGAGCCTTACCTGTGTGGCATTTTGAGGTTAATTTTTTAACTGAAAAGCTTAATGTCTGTAGGATTTTATATAACTTGGTGTGGTTTATTTTTGTTTTTTATCTAACAGAACAACTAATGCGTCAGACTTTTTCACCATTTGGACAAATAATGGAAATTCGAGTCTTTCCAGATAAAGGATATTCATTTGTTCGGTATGGGTGGTTTTTTTTTTAAAAAAAACTTTTTCCCCAAAAATCATTTTGAATATTTAACTTAGTAGTTTTCTTAAAAATGTACCTTGGTTGTAAAGAAATAGAAATTTCTCTAGCATTTAGCAGTATTTGCCACTGTGTTTTAGTGGCTCCTTCCTTGTAACCACAAGATCAATAAAACATTCTCTGTTAAAAGAAGTTTCTTCAGAACTACAGGATTTTTGGGAAAATATACCAAAGAAAATATACCATCTTACGGGCGCCTGAGTGGCTCAGTTGGTTAAGCGACTGCCTTCGGCTCAGGTCATGATCCTGGAGTCCCAGGATCGAGTCCCGCATCGGGCTCCCTGCTCGGCGGGGAACCTGCTTCTCCCTCTGACCCTCCCCCCTCTCATGTGCTCTCTGTCTCTCTCATTCTCTCTGTCTCAAATAAATAAATAAAATCTTTAAAAAAAAAATATATATATATATATATATATATATATATATACACCATCTTACTCTTTTGTGTGAAGTGCCTCTTATACCTCAGGCTCAGCTTGATTTTTAAAAATGGGTTTTATTCATAAGTACCTTAAACAGTTTATATTGGTGATTCTTAATATTCTTTTCAATAGGTTCAATTCCCATGAAAGTGCAGCACATGCAATCGTTTCTGTTAATGGAACTACCATTGAAGGTCATGTCGTGAAATGCTATTGGGGCAAAGAAACTCTTGATATGATAAACCCTGTGCAACAGGTGAGAGGATTCTTGACTTTGTAGAGTAATTGCTGGGCTAATAATAGGTTATTTTAAAATGAAATTATTGATAATCCTTGTTAATAGGTTCTAGCTAAATATATAAGGGCTCTTCCTGTATGTGTTATAGTTCTAGAGTGGTAGTTTACCTAACAGGGTGTTCAGGCTTTTTTCTTAACACTTGGTAGATTTATTCACATACTATTTGGAGAACTCACAAGCATGTTTGACTCAGTTGGAACAAAAGCTATAAATATATTTAGAACCTTGGCATTTTTTCTATATTTTGCTGCTTACGTTTTTCCAGGCAGCTTTAATGGTTCAGATGTGATCCCATAAAGATTTCTGTGAGGGGGCACCTGGGATGACTCAATCAGTTAAGCATCTGACTCTTGATTTCGGTTCAGGTCATGATCCCAGGGTCGTGAAATCAAGACCCGCATCAGCTCTGTGCTGTGCGTGGAGCCTGCTTAATATCCGCTGTCTTGCATGCTCTTGCACTCTCTCTCTTTAAGAAAAAAAAAAAAAAAGTTTTCTGTGAACAAATTGTAAATGGAGCACCAAGAAAGGAATAAGAAAATCCTAAACTATATAAGCTATATAAGTTTTTTAGGTAAACTGAATATAGGAATAAGTAATCTTTTCTATTTTCCCTATCTAGTTTAATTTACAAAACACTTAAACATGTACTGAGTTCGATATTTATTATTGGAACATTACCTACTGCCTTACAAAGAGCGTGCCATTTAGAGCATGAGGAAGAGTTACAGCAGTATAACCTCACTCTTTTTTTTTTTTAACGCATTTATCTCATAAACTCTTGTTTATCCTTTTATTTTAATTGCAATGATGGCCCTATGTGTTATGGCTATATATTTGTGGTGCATTAGGAGTGAATGTGTACATATAACTTCAAATAATACTAAATTACTTGTTGTAATTTTACTTAATAGCAGAATCAAATTGGGTATCCACAAGCTTATGGCCAGTGGGGCCAGTGGTATGGAAATGCACAACAAATTGGCCAGTATATGCCTAATGGTTGGCAGGTACCTGCATATGGAATGTATGGCCAGGCGTGGAGTCAGCAGGGATTTAAGTAAGCATATTTTCTTTTCTCCTTTATTATTAGTCTTTGAAAAAGTTAAGAACTTAGGAAGAGATTTTAAGTAATTAGTAGGTAATGTGGTCCTCTGTCTAAAGCAAGTTTTAGCCTTTGAAGGACTTAGTTTAGAGCTGTTTTTAATTTATAGTTTTAAGTGTATTTCTTTAAAAATTTCTCTGGAAATGTGCTGCTCTGAGGCATAACCAGTGTTAAAAGAATTTTAGTAATGCTTGGTAATGAATCAACTCATATTAAAGTAAGAAAATGAGAGCTTAATAATGCTAAGCTTTTTATTTGAGTAATGATCATTTAGCCATTCTTGGATACAGTTATTTTGATGCTAGTTGTTTTATTCGTTATGCTTTTTTTTTCTGCACTATAGGGTTTATTACATATTGTTATATGAATGCTGCTTTATACACCTTGAATTATGAAATTTCACTTAAATTTTTGAAAAAGAAACTAAAAATACTTTGCATTTTTTATTTTAAAAGAATCTTGTATTTGTGGGGTGCCTGGCTGGCTCAGCCATTAGAGCATGAGACTTTTGGTTTTGGGGTTGTAAGTTTGCGCCCTGTGTTGGATGTAGCTTACTTAAAAATAAAATCTTTTAAAAAATAAAAGAACCTTATATTTGTAATGTTGAAAAATATTATGAGCTTACATATGCTAATAATTGTTTTAATGGTTTTTTTGGGAGTAATATAAGTGGTAGTCTCTATTGTGCCAAATGATCGAGTTTCTTTCAGGTAGTGGTTTGTTCAATTTATGTCTAACCCAGGTGCACAGTTTTCCTTTCTGAGATTAGAAATGACTTTTTTCTGAATTCAAAGGAGAGAAATGTTTACAGGTAAAGGGTATTTTTTTTTTTTTTTTAGCTATATTAAACTAACAAAATTAAACTGCACAAATTAAACACTATGAGGATGCTTGTTTTTAAGAGAAAAAACTTTTGCCTTTGCTTGGCATAACCATTATTCTTATATTTGGGCTTAAGTAAAAGTATTTTTTCTATGTATATGTTATTTTTTCTCGGCATTACATTTTATTTTAATCAGTGGATTTCCCCTCCTCTCTGCTTCTTTCACATTTTCTACCAGTCAGACACAGTCTTCTGCACCATGGATGGGACCAAATTATGGAGTGCAGCCACCTCCAGGACAGAATGGCAGCATGTTGCCTAATCAGCCTGCAGGGTATCGAGTGGCAGGGTATGAAACCCAGTGAAAAAGGACTCCATAATCTAAAGCCAGTGGCTTGAGGCTACAGGGAGTGTAGTAAAGCCGTTGTTTACTTAAAGATTTATCAAATCAGTCAGTGCAAATGTCAGATACAATGTATTTATTTAAAAGATTCATTTTTAATCATGAAATTACTTATCATCCACATTGTTTTAAAAAGAAACAAGATGCTGGATGTCTGCCAATTTTTGCCTTCATTACCTTTTTTGATAAAGTTTCTCAGATCCTTGTTTCAAATACAAATGCAGGGATTGCTGCCACTTTTTTAAAATTAAGAGGCAGAAAATTGCACAATGTTGAACTTTTTTCCACTAAAGTAGTGTGCAGTTCTAGTTTGCATTCCTGATATGATTTAAAACATGTAATATAAAGATGTTAAAAAAAAAATGAAGTACCAAAACTGTGCAAAGTCTAGAAGTTCTTTGTAATCTTCAGCTTGTGCACAATTCTGTTTTAGGGTTTTTTGTTTTTTGTTTTTTGTTTTTTTAAAAGCATTGTTTGAACTGTCCCATCTCCACTGTTTTCCCTTTGGGGTTTTAAAATATAAATTATAAGTTTACATCATTTTTGTAACTACATTTTTCACAAATTTGTCTTGCCTTATTAAATTTCTGTAAAATATACTTAAATGGGGAAAAAAATGATGTTCACTTAGATTGAAAACTTTTCTCAGATGGATTGATAATTGCATTCATTTTGTGTTTTATATGAGAAGGTGCCTCAAGAATTCCCTCTTGGATTTGTTTAAAGGATTTTTATCTTCTGTGATAAACTTTGCTGTGTACCAGGAAATATAAAAGCAAAAACTTGCTACTAAAGAAAATCTCTGAAATGTGAGACGTTCTTATGAGCCTGTGTTAATTTCATGTGTCAACTTCTACATTTATGTGTATTGTTTCATTCTGTAAAATGTTTTAGCAATTTAATATTTTGCACAGTTAGCAAGCTTTGTATGTCATTTCCTTCTTAAAGGCATCATGCAGAGTTGACAGGAGATTTCTAAGGTTTTAAGTTGTTTGCATGTGAATATCAAATACACACTTCGGTAGTCTTTGAATACAAAGTCATCTGCTCTTGTTTTTCAAGAATTTTGAGACACAAAGTTGTATGTAAAGGAATATATTAATTTGCCATTTTCTAGTTATATTTACTCAAAAAGAGTAAATTAACTTAATTTTAATACGTACAAATGATAGCTGTGAAACTGTAGAATATCCTATATCAGGCTTGGAGTTCGTTGTGCACTTCAAAATCAGCCTGAAGGACCAGCCGGGCAAAGCATTTTTTAAATGTTCAGAGGCCAAAAGATAAACAAAACAAAACAAAACAAAAACCTTAAAATCCTACCTCCTTAAACAGCCTTCAAAGAGGAGAATCCTCAGTGCAATCATTATTTTGATTCTTTTGGTACCTGTTTTCCTGGAGTTCCCAATTTTATTATTTTGGGGTGGCTCCGAGCATTAGGTTTAATCTTTGATGGCATTGTTCTAGTTTTGAAATTTCTAGTACATTTCAGAGTCTCTTAGAAGAGTTGTGGGAGATTTTTGTTTTGTTTTCAGTGAAAGTCACAAACTCTCTTCTTCCTTTACTCACAAGGGGGAAGAGTCCTCAGTATACATATTTGGATGGTTTGTTGTTTTTAAGACCTTCAGAGAGCTCCTAGCATTTAGCAACAGAAAAGGCCTGTGAAATCTTAAGTTTCCTGGCCTTGTCTCTTCCAGGTAGGAGCAAATGAAGCTGGTCTCTAAAGCCAATATTCATGTAAACCAGAGCCCAGGAAAGACAGCTCATAAGTGTTTAATTCTCTGGAGCTCAATTCTATGCAGTTGTACTGATGTTTCATTACGTACGTCACTGTGTATTTTTAAGTGTTGATACATTAAAAGTTGCTTTATGGAAGATGAGTAAATTTTTTAAATACTTGGGAATTTTATTTCCTTTTTAACGTCTACAGATCAGGACATGGGACCAGAAGCAGCTTAAATGAAATACTCAAAAAGTAAAATATCAGGAAGCTATTTTTAGATTCTTCTGGTTTATGTTTCTATTTTAAGACCCTTATTATTTTTCTTACTCAAAAATATTTTATTTCCTGTACATCTGTGGACTGCAGGGTAAATTATTTGGGCATAAGTAATTTAAGCAAAAGTATAGTTTTTCTTTCATTTTGACTTTCTCAAGTAACACTTTTTATTAGCCAGTATATTTTCTTATTGCACAAATTTTAAAGTGTACATTAACTACTTTTTGAGAAGAAACTGGTATTTCTCAAAAAAGTTACTACTGAACAAATTGACATTTCAGGAACATTGCTAACTTTGGTTTAAATCTTACTCCTAGTGTTAAAATCATTAAAAGATTTTTTAGTCTAAAAATAATACTGGTATTAGTATCAGGTAAGGAAATTAAAGTTTTAAAAATGGTTTCGTTCTCTGCAATATGCATTCAGATTTTACTATAAAATACATCTGGTACTGTAAAGAACCTGAAGTGATTCACACTTAATGGGTCGTTAATCCAGTATTCTTTGCCCTGACTGTTTGGATATTAAAGTTCCTTTATGTTTTCTATAACCTGTGGGATCTTCTTGCAGTGATTATTGTGTGTGAAAGATTTTTCTTTTTGGTCTAACCATATTGTTATATTCACTCAGGTATTTGTTAGATTTTTTTTTTTAACCTTATTCCAGAAACCATGGTTTGCATTGGATTACTATTTAATACCACAAAGAATTGGCATTCTGTAGATTTAACTCATTATAAAACTAGGATCTCATTTTCCTTGTTGATACTATCTCCCTGTTGAAAATTAGTTCCACATTGTAGTTTTATTTTCCTGGTTTGTCCCTGTGCTTGCTCGTCTTCCTTTTTTATGTGTGTTAGAGTTCAGTTGACATACGAGAAGGTGGTTGGTAGGGACTAGATTATATACACAAAGAGTTAGGTTTGCTGTGGGGTGCTCTTGAGGTTGAAAATTGGAAAGTAAAGTGTGTTTGTAGGAATTAAAAAGCAAACCCTTTAGAGGCACCTGGCTGGCTCAGTTGGTAGAAAACATCCAACACTTGATGGTGGGGTTGTGAGCTCAAGTCCCACGTTGGGTGTAGAGACTACTTTAAAACAAACAAAAAACTTCTTTCAATGAAAAATAGTTCTAAAGACAAAATCGTTTTTTTGTGGGAGGTTTTTCCATTTTTTCCTGTCACTGCAATTTTGACTGTTGTGTTTAGAACTGCAAGAACCTACCTTCAAAACAACACATTTTATTTTATTTTATTTTTAAAGATTTTATTTATTTGTCAGAGAGAGAGAAGGAGAGAAAGCACGAGCAGGGGGAGTGGCAGGCAGAGGGAAAAGCAGGCTTCCTGCTGAGCAAGGAACCCGATGCGGGACTCAATCCCAGGACCCTGAGATCATGACCTGAGCTGAAGGCAGATGCTTAAACAACTGAGCCACCCAGGCGTCCCAAAAACAACACATTTTAATTTAGGAGGCTTAATAAAACATACATGAATGTGTCTAACTTGAATAGGATTTTATATTATGGCCTCTGATGTTGGAAGCAGCTGAAGTTCTGATGGTAATTCGACTAAAAAAGGAAAAAGTAGACATCCGTCTCAGGATTACTAGGCTAGGAATAGGGATTTAGTACAATTTTACTAATACCAGGGAAGTTAGATTCCTAGCTCCTTATCCTTGTCCAGTTCTAGGATTTGGAGGATGCTTACATGGAAAAAATAAACAACTTTAGAAAGAAAAGACAGATGCTGACATTTGAGGGTCCCCACCAAAAAGCCAGCTGGCCACCAATCCTCTTACAGTGGAGAATGCCAATCAGTAAGCCCTGTCCATGTACACAAGTCTTCCAAACAGGTGTTCAGTGCTTCACTTTTAAATAAAGACAGCTAAAGATCACCAGAAATTGGGCACCTGGGTGGCTCAGTTGGTTAAGCGTCTTCCTTCGGCTCAGGTCATGATCCCAGAGTCATGGGATCAAGCCCCACATCGGGCTCCCTGCTCAGTGGGAACCTTGCTTCTCCCTCTGCCCCTCCCCCTGCTCATGCTTTCTCTCTCAAATAAATAAAATCTTTAAAAAGAAAATCACCAGAAATTGAGGGTAATTGTGAAAGATCTAAACAAAAAGCAATTCTCAAGAATCCAACAAACTTCTAAGCATTGTAATATCCTCAGATATAAGAAGATACTCTAAGAAATTAGAACAGGATACTAATAAAATGTTAGAAGAAATTAAAATATGAATACATTCAGTGAGAATATTAAAAGACAAGGAAATGTTCTAGAACAGAAATCCAAAATGGAGGGGGAGGGGCACCTGGGTGGCTCAGTCGTTAAGCGTCTGCCTTCGGCTCAGGTCATGATCACAGGGTCCTGGGATCGAGCCCCGCATCGGGCTCCCTGCTCAGCGGGAAGCCTGCTTCTCTCTCCCACTCTCCCTGCTTGCTCGCTCGCTCTCTCTCAAATAAAATCTTAAAAAAAAAAAAAAAATGGAGGGGGAAAATAAATTGGAATCAATTCAGGAGGTTTAAATACAACCAATAGGAGTTCCAGGAAGAGAACAGAGAAAATAAAGCAGTGGTTGAAATTTATTAGAAAATAAAATTTCCTTGATAAACTTGAGTCTCAAGATTGAAAAAAAGCTATTATTGAATTAGCACAATAAATATTAAAGACCCATGGAAAGGCACATCACCATGAAATTTTAGGACACCAGACATGAAGAGAATAAAATTTACCAGAGAGCAAAAGAATTGAGAATAATACTCAACAGCAACACTAGAAACTAGGGATCCGTGCGTGGGGTAGTGTCTTCAAAAGTTTGAATTATATATCCAATGATATTTTATACACACACATGCACTGCCATGGGTGAACATTGAATAAAGACATTTTTGGATGTGCAAATTCTCTTCCCTGAATTCACTGGTTCTCAGTTACTGGATAAGCTCCATAAAAATGAGAGCAAATCAAAAAATGTGTCTAGGAATGGGGTCCAACATGGGAGTCCTGGATAACAGTTGTGAAGCAACTTGGCAGCCAGTCTAGATTGATGGTCAGAGGGCTCAACTTGATCATCTGACAGGTTGGGCTATGTAGATAATTACAGAATGAGCCATTTTACAGGAGGGCGGACGATGTAAGAAGACTTTAATGTTGGAAGAAAATCAGGCAAGTGAGAAGAGGCAATTGTCGCGAAAAACATCCTAACGAAAAGGAAACATTCCCTTCCTGGGCCAAGTACATGTACTAAGGTATTTAAGAAGTTTTTTTGAATTACATTCGTAAATATTTGTAGTATTCCCCTGCTTAGAATATTGTTGGATATCCTCTGCCTATCATGTTTCTATCATTTGTTCTTAGTTCTTTTTATCTTTTTGTTTGCTTGTTCTCATTTCTAATCTCTGTTCTGTAACATGCTTCCTACGGTTTCCAGATTCACTTGTGCTCCTTTTAATTTAGTCTTTTTTTTTTCTAAGATCTGTTTCTTTTAGGGGCGCCTGGGTGGGCTCCGTTGGTTAAAAGGCTGCCTTCAGCTCAGGTCATGGTTCCAGGGTCTTGGGATCGAGCCCTGCATTGGGCTCCTTGCTTGGCGGGAAACCTGCTTCTCCCTCTCCCACTCCCCCTGCTTGTGTTCCCTTTCTCGCTGTTTCTCTTTCTCTGTCAATGAAATAAATAAAATCTTAAAAAAAAAAAAAGATTTATTTATTTTAGAGATCAAGAGTGAATGAATGAGGGGAGGGGCAGAGGGAGAGAGAATCCACAAGCAGACTTCCCACTGAGCATGGACCCTGATGTGGGGCTCCATCTCAGACCCTGAGATCATGACCTGAGCAGAAACCAGGAGTCGCCTGCTCAACTGACTGAGCCACTCAGGTGTCCCTGGTCTTCATTCATGAAATGGGTTTTGTCATTTTCTGTTTCCTAAGTTATTACCAATTTCTGTTTCACTTCAGGGACAAATCTTCCCTGAGTTCTTGTTTTTTTGTTTTTTTTTTTTAATTTTAATTCCAGTAGAGTTAGTATACAGTGTTGTATTAGTTCTAGGTGTACAATATAGTGATTCCACAGTTCTATGCATTACTAAGTGCTGATCAAGATAAGTTACTCTTAATCCCCATCACCTGTTTTCACCCATCAACCCACCCACCTCCCCTCTGGCAACCATCAGTTTGTTCTCTGTAGTTAAGAGTTTTTTTGGTTTGTCTTTTTATTTCTTCATTTGTTTTGTTTCTTAAATTCCACATATAAGTGAAATCACATATAAGTCAAATCATTTGTCTCTGACTTATTTCACTTAGTATTATACCCCAGATCCATCCATGTTTTTGCAAGTGGCAATATTTTATTCTTTTTCATGGCTGAGTAATAGTGTGTGTGTGTGTGTGTGTGTGTGTAAACCCCACATCTTTATCCATTCATCTGTTAATGGGCACTTGGGCTGTTGCCGTAATTTGGCTATTGCAGTTAATGTTGCAATAAACCTAGGAGGGCATATATATATATTTGGGAAAATATTTAGTAGTGAGATTACTGGATCATACGGTAATTCTATTTTTAATTTTTTGAGGAACCTCCATACTGTTTTCCACAGTGGCTGCACCAGTTTGCATTCCCACCAGCAGCGCATGAGGATTCCTTTTTTCTCCGCCTTCTCACCAACCCTTGTTTCCTGTGTTTTTTTATTTTTGCCATCCTGAGAGGTGTGAGGAATTCTTGTATTTCTTAGCTGCATTTGCTTCATTAGGTTGGTTTGATTCACATTAGAATGTTGGTGTATTATCCGCAGCTGCTTTGTGGGAACATTTTTCTTGTGTGTTTTCTCCAGGGAAACTCTAGGTAGTTTTGCTATTTCATATTTTTAGAGTATCTACACAGGTGTTGTGTTAATTCCTTTCTATTTATTTGTATTTGAAACCGTTAGGAGAATGAAGGAGAGGAACCCCATCCAGTTTTCTTACCTCCCTCCTCTGGCTACAATGAATTCTCTCTCTTGGGATGTGACTTTTTTTTTAAGATTTTATTTATTTGAGAGAGAGAGAACAGGGAATAGGACTGGTGGTGCGAACAGCAAAGGGAGAGAGAGAAGCAGGCTCCCTGCTGAGCAGGGAGCCTGACATGGGGCTCGATCCCAGAACCCCAGGATCATGACCTGAGCTGAAGGCAGACGCTTAACCGACTGAGCCACCCAGGCGCCCCAGGATGTGACCTTGCTCAGAAGTTCTATGTGGACTCTCATCTCCCTGGGTTCCTTCATCTGCTACATTAAGAGACCTAATTCCTGCCTTTCAAGGAGATCCCCTAACTTGCTTTCTGAAAGACCTCTGGAATCCCAGGCACTACACACCTCTTTCTTCCTTCCCTACCACTCCCAGCACTCACTTGTTCAGTCCTCACAGCAGGCTCCACGCAGAGTGTGGCTCTTCTCAGAATGAATATTAGCAGAGTGGGATCTGCCACCACCAGCCCACTCACCCCATTCTTCCCACAGTACACTCTGTTGGCCTCCCATCCAGTACCACTCAATGTGGAATTTGTAAGTTTTCTCTGCCTCCTTAGTGTCACCTAAGATAGTGTTTGTGGGGTCAGTGGTCATTATGTTTTCCTTGTTGCGCTCTATGGTTTCTAGGAGTGAAAAGATCCAGAACCAGGCTGCTAACATGTTTCTACAGAATCAGAACCCCAAAAGAATCTTTTAAACAAGTAAATCCAGGGGCGCCTCGGTGGCTCAGTCATTAAACGTCTGCCTTCGGTTCAGGTCATGATCCCAGGGTCCTGGCATCAAGCCCCGCATCGGGCTCCCTGCTCCGCAGGAAGCCTGCTTCTCCCTCTCCCACTCCCCCTGCTTGTGTTCCCTCTCTCGCTGTGTCTCTCTCTGTCAAATAAATAAATAAAATCTTTAAAAAACCAAAAAAAAGTAAATCCAATTGTGACCCACACACACCCTGTCGCTTGAAAGTTTGCTTCAAATTGCATTTAAGATGTAATCTAAAATCTTTAGTAAGGGGGGTGCCTGGCTGGCTCAGTGAATAGAACATGAGACTTTTGATCTTGGGGTTGAGTTCAAGCCCATGTTGGGTATGGAGATTACTTAAAAATAAAATCTTTAAAAATAAATAATATGGTCTGCAATGCCTTCTGTGCAATATGAACTTTCCAACTTCATAGCAAACCATTCTCCACTCTCCCATAAGCCTTTCTGCTCCACATTCATCTTTAAGTTTCTTTTTATTTTTTTATATTTTATTTATTTATTTGACAGCACAAGCAGGGGGAACAGAAGGCAGAGGCAGAGGGAGAAGCAGACTCCCTGCTGAGCAGGGAGCCCGATATGGGGCTCGATCCCAGGACCCTGGGATCATGACCTGAGCCGAAGGCAGACACTTAACGACTGAGCCACCCAGGTGCCCCTGTATGATTATATTTTTTAAAACTTCTTCAAAATAAAAAAGGGGCGCCTGGGTGGCTCAGTCGTTAAGTGTCTGCCTTCGGCTCAGGTCATGATCCCAGGGTCCTGGGATCGAGCCCCGCATTAGGCTTCCTGCTCCAAGGGAAGCCTGCTTCCCCCTCTCCCACTCCCCCTACTTGTGTTCCCTCTCTCGCTGTCGCTCTCTCTGTCAAATAAATAAATAAAATCTTAAAAAAAAAAAATCTTGTGTTCTTCACTAAAGCAAAGCTGGCAGCCGTTTTCTTCAATACGGTATATGTCCAGTACCTGCTAAATAATAGGTCCTTAATACATGTTTGTTAAATTTAGTCAATTAAACTTTTATCTTGTACAATCTGATTTTGACCAAATGGCTTTTCTACCATGTGCTGATGGTACTATCAACTAGAGTACTAGGTGTGAGGTGGTAAGAGCTAAAACTAAAAGACCAACTCAGGGCTAATTCTTTATGCCATGTCAAGTAATCTGAACTTTTTTTTATCCTGAAGGTCCAAAGGATCCATTGATCTAGTTTGTGTTTAGTCAAGATATCTCCCAGGCTCCTGGCTTGAAAAAGCAGATGGATGGTGGGGCTAGTTACTGGGGTGGGAAAAGGCAAAGGTGCAGTTTGAGGGCAAGTAAAGCTAGAAGCTAGTTAGAGGACAGGAAAGGAGAGCTAATGAGATCCAGCCTTCAACATGCAGCTTGGACATGTGTGACAATCAGAAATAACCAGTAGGTAATGATACGGAATTTAGAAGGGAGATTCAGGCTGAATATTAGAGATGGGAGTCATCTGCATTTAGGTGATAGTTCGAAATCCATGGAATGGAAATCACCCAGAGAAATGCTAAAGTGAGAAAACTCTTCGGTCCATCATGTTTAAGGGGGCAGAGGCAGAGAAGCTTGCAAAGGAGATTGAGAAAGAGCTGCTTGATGGGTGGGAGAAATACAGGGGGGTCCTTGATGTTGCAGAAATCAAGGTGGAAAAACTTGAAGGAAATAGTAGTAGTCAAGTGTGTCAAATACTGCAGGAAGGAACAATACAAGTGTGAAAAAAAAAAACTCCACTGGGTTTAGCAATAAGGAAGTACCTTTAAAGTGAGCATTTTCAGTGAGGTAGTGGGTGCAGAATGTGGACTGCAGTGGGTTAAGGAGTGGGAGGTGAGAACAGTTTAGTTAGTGCAGATTGGCTTCCTGTTCATTTGGCTATAGAGAGAAGGAAGGAGAGAAAGAGGAGATGGGTTTAAGAAAGCAATATACATCAATACAATAAATTACAAAATTAAATGAATATTGAATGAATAAATACAATTACAAAATTACAAAATTAATGACCACAAAAAAAAACAACCCCACCATTCAACCATCTGGAAGTATAGAACAAAAAACATTCACGTCCTTTTTATATAAAAAGTTGGAACTATCATTAAAGAATGTGTTTTTGTGAGGGTGTATACTGTTTCTCTAAGATACACAGAAATTGAAGGTTGGGGGACGCCTGGGTGGCTCAGTCGGTTAAGCGTCTGCCTTCATGATCCCAGAGACCTAGAATCAAGTCCTGCATTGGGCTCTTTGCTCAGCGGGGAGCCTGCTTCTCCCTCTGCCTGCCCCTCCCCCCTGCTTGTGCTCTCATACACTCTCTCTCTGGCAAATAAATAAATAAAACCTTAAAAAAAATTTGAAGGATGGGTTAAAGAAACATGAATTGTAAAAATTGTATTGTGTTAAGTTGCCCTCCTAAAAGACTGTACCGTTTTACACTCTAAAAAATGATGTCAGAAAGTACTTATTTACCCCCACCTTTACCAACTGCTGATTGTTAAGCTTTTTTTTTTTTTTTAAAGATTTTATTTATTCAAGACACAGAGATACAGAGAGAGCGCACATGTAGGGGGAGAGGCAGAGGGAGAGGGAGAAGCAAGCAGGCTTCCCACAGAGAAGGGAGCCCGACATGGGGCTTGATCCCAGGACCCCGGGATCATGACCTGAGCCGAAGGCAGACGCTTAACGACTGAGCCATCCAGGAGCCCCTGCTGATCGTTGAGCTTTTATTTTTGCAACAACTTGATGCATGTAAAATGATCTCTTTAATTGTATTACACCAGTCCAAGTAAAGTTAATCAGTTTTTCCATGATAATTGGATATTTGTATTTCTTTTCTGTGACATAATTGTTCATATTCTCTTGATTAGATTTTTATTTTTATTTATTTTTAAAATATTTTATTTATTTATTTGACAGAGAGAGACACAGCGAGAGGGGAATACAAGCAGGGGGAGTGGGAGAGGGAGAAGCAGTCTTCCCGCCGAGCAGGGAGCCCGATGCGGGGCTCTATCCCAAGACTCTGGGATCATGACCTGAGCGGAAGGCAGACGCTTGACGACTGAGCCACCCAGGAATCCTGTATGTAGTCTGGATACTCACAAATCCTTTCTGGAAGAGTGTATCCCATACCCAGGCCCCTCAGGATTAACTCAGATTAAAATCATCAATGAGGGGGTGCCTGGGTGGCTCAGATGGTTAAGCGTCTGCCTTCAGTTCAGGTCATGATCCCAGGGTCCTAGGATCAAGTCCCACATCAGGCTCCCTGCTCAGTGCAGAGCCTGCTTCTCCCTCTTCCTCTGCCATTTCCTCTGCTTGTGCTCTCTGGCTCTATCTCTCTGTCAAATGAATAAATAAAATCTTAAAAAAAAAAAAAAACTTTTCTTTAAAAACAGTAAACAAATTAAAATAATCAGGAGCTCACAATCAAAAACTATCAAACATATGAAGAAACAAGACCCAGGAGGGATTCAACAGAAACAAAGAACAGCAGAATTTGACCTCCAAGGACTTTAGCCATTATAGTAATCATATATTGAATATGTAATAACTATATTTCATATGTCTTTAAAAATAAAGGCTGCGATAAAAATATGAGCAAGGAAGAAGTAACTATCAAATGATTAGCAGAATTTTAAAAGAAACTGATAAACCCTCTAGAAATTAAAAATACAATAGCTAAAATTAAAAATTCAGTGGACTGACTAACCCAATTTAGACAGAGATGAAGAAATCTGTACATTGGAACAGTACAGAGGCAAAGGAATAGAATATAGGGGAAGAGCATGGAAAATAAAATGAGAAATCTAAAATACATTTTCAAAAAAGATTTTAAGTAATCTCTACACCCAACATGGGGCTCGAACCCACAACCCCAATATCAAGAGTCCCATGCTCTACTGATTAAGCCAGCCAGACGCCCCTAAAATACATTTAAACTGGAGTTCCACAAAATAAAACAATTTGGGATAGACAATATCTGAAGAGATAATGACTGAATTTTCCAGAATTGTAGAAAGCTAGGAATTCTCAGATCCAAGAATCACAATAAATCCTAAGAGGGATAAATAAAATGAAGTCCATACTAACATACATAGTCAAGTTGCAGATTGTCAACTGCAGATCTTAAACAATCAGATCTTAAAGCAGCAGAGGGGCAAAAAAAGTCACTATTATTTTCACATCCTGCTTTGCCACAAGTTGGAACTTTTACAATATCACTTCTCTAATGTTTTCCTTTCCTTGTATAATAATTGTACTATTACAGTATATCTTGATGCCATGGAGGATCACTGTGAATGAATAGCTTGACTCAGGCATCACAACAAAAATCTACCTCAAGGCTGAAAAAATGATGTTCAGAGAACAGGGAAAGAAGGGCTACTGTGTCATATGAATGAGTATTGTACAATTCTGAGAATTCTGTTTATGAGAAGAAGGCTGAGAAAGGACTTCTATGATGGTATTGCTTCTTCAAAGCCCCTTCTTTGAAGGAGGAATAGAAGAACCCTGTGTGTTTGGCTTGGAAGGAAATCCCCTCTTCTAGAATGGGGCTCTTTGATAGCTTCTTTCCTGACTGGAACATATAACGTGTCTAAACAGAAAACCCACAAATCTCTTAGGACACATTTGGGCAAATCCAGTGAAAAAAATTTAAACACTCTCTCTAAAACAGGGTTTAGGAGTGCGGACACTACTGACTCCATCTTTGTCCCGTTCCCCCCCCACACCCCCCACCCCTGCCTTATCCATGTCCCTGCAATGATCTCCCCCTGGGGCTACATGTTCCAGGTCCCCTAGATGTTAATGTATGCCATGACCAGAATGTGGTGAAGCTTGCTCTTGCCTTCTCTAAATTTGTTTAGGTAATTCCTAGAGATAACAATCCCCCCCCCCACCTCCCCGATGCACAGAGGGCGCCTGAGGTCTGTTAAATGTTAGCTATCAATTAAATGTATGCAGACCTTTGACCTCACTACAGTGCCCTCCTGAGCATCCCTTCGTTCTATAAAATCTGTAGACTAAGGTCTGGATTTTGCAGAGAATAGCTGCACAGCTGCCTGGATCATCACCCTCTGAACACTTTCTGTCAGTAAGTTAATAAAATTCTATAAACTGTAGGGAGGTTGACTGCTTAATTTTTTGGCCTCAAAGTGCCTTCTCAATTTGGAGGATACTTTATAGTATCCTCCCCACTTTCTAACACAGGGCCTCTCAATTTTGGCACTATTGACATTTTGGGTCAGATAATTCTTTGTTGAGAGGACTGTCCTGTGTATTGCAGGATCTTTTTTCCTTTCTTTTTTAAAAAGATTTTAAGTAATCTCTACACCCAACCTGGGGCTCCAAACGACAACCCCTGAGGTCGAGAGTCGCAGGCTCTAGTGACTGAGTCAGTGCCCCTTAGGATCTTTAATAACATCCATGGCATCTATACAGCGCTCCTGTTGAACAACTTCTTTAGAGAATCATTTGGCATCAATACAATCATAAACACAACCAGGCATTGAAATCCTATACAGTATTACTAGGTTTTCCTCCAGATGACCCAGGATATACTGAGCATCATTTTAAAAACTTATAATCAAAATGGAAACACAAAATTGGAAGAATTTTGTGGAAAAGTGTGCCCTTTTACACCCCCCCCCCCCCCCCCCCCAGTTTGAGAAACAATATAGCAAACCAGAGTCCCGGAAAGGACCATTTTTCTTATTAATAGATGATAAGATTAATGTTTTTAGGCAACCTGCCCACAGTGTCACCCCTAGTAAGTAACAGAATCAAGGCCAAAGCTGCAGGAAATCTCATTCCAGAATTTTCCAACAGACAAGGGCCTCATCCTTAACACATTGAACTCAGAAGTTACCTTCAACCATGAACAAAGAGTACTGAGATTTATTGTTTGATTCAAGGACCAGAACTAAAACACAGGAAGCCGATTTCAGTTCATTATAAAGGTAAACGTTCAAGTAGTATGTCAGAATGTAGTTAAGGTAGAAAAAGATAACCTGACATAAACACACAAGTTTTACAAACAGCGAATACTTTGGTGGACAAGACTTCCCTTGACAAAACGCTAAATCACAGTCAACATCTGCTAATAATGCAGATAATTTATGACAATTTTTGCTTCGATAACCAATGAATTCTATGCAGAAACAGTGCTCTCTCGGGTCTGAAACAGTCATGATCAGCTCTAGAACCCTATCGGTGCCTTCTGTCCCAGCACGGTCGTCCAGAAGCACTCCGGCCCCACCGAAGAAGCTGCGCATTACAGCCGCCGGGTTAGCGCAGACTCCACCCCGGCATTCCGCCGCAATTCTTAGCCGCCTACAGGAGGAAACTACAACTCCCATCAGACAAGGTGAGCCGAGTGGGCGGGTATTCGCCGCGCGTGGGCGGCCCTGGCCAATAACGACGGTCGTTACAGCGAACAGTTTGGCCGCGTTTGTAAAAGGCCGCGGCAGGCGAAGAGAGAGGAGGTGAGGGCGGTCATCAGCTTGGGGCCCCGGGGCCGCGGTGAGGGGAGGGCGCGCAGAGCAGGCAAGGGGGCCGTGTTGACAGAAGGCGGGGACAGCAGTGCGACGAGGGCGTAGAGCCGGGAATCCCGGCGGAGAGCGTGGCCAAGGAGCAGAGTCCCGGCCAGGTGATGCTTCTGCTTGGGCCTACTTAGAACCGGAAGTGAGCCGTCGCGCGGGGAGGATGCCGGGAAGCAGGTCCCAGAACGGTGCTTCTGGGGGTGGGCCGGGTCCCGGAAGCCAGGCGGGAGGTGCGCATCCTGCAGGCGGGGTTCCCAAACACGCGTCCGCAAGGCCGGAGCGGCCTTTCTCCGCTATTCCGAGACGGCGCAGGGCTAATGAAAACCTGGGAATCGGGAGGCCCGGCTTCTAGGCATCTCCCTTCCTTTTACTTGTTGTTTGACAAGGAATCCTGTAGATTACAAACTCATGTTAGATTATCTGGTTGCTGGCTGTGAGACATTCATCAAATCATTACTCTCTTTGAGCCAATTTTTTCAACTCTAAAATAGTAAATAGTACCCACTTTACTGGATTATGGTGAGCAATACCGGAGTAAATGCATGGGAAGGGCTTCTACTCAGTAAAAGGTAGCAGGGTTTATGTTTTATTCATGATAATCATTCGTTCTCTTCAGTTACCGTTGCTTCACAAGCATTAAACAGCATCCACCAAACTGTACAGCTCTACAGCTGAACAGTACCTTGATTAAAACGCACCACTTCCAGGGAGCATTCCTGGGTTGGCTCTTCCAGTATCAGTCCCTTTACACCATCTTGCTGAGGAGGCAGTTTTGTAAACTTGTTTAGAAGAGACCTTTTTTTAGGCAGGATTCAAATACAGGTTCTTTTCTTACCCTTTTTTTTTTTTAAGTTGAAGTAAAATTGACGTGTAACATACTAGTTTCAGGTGTACCACCTAATTCGATATTTGTATACACTGTGACATCATGGCCACAATAAGTCGTTACCAGTCACCATACAAAGTTACAAAAAAATTTTTTTTTTCCTTGTGATGAGAACTTTTAGGATTTATTCTCTTGGCAGCTTTCAAATATGCAATATGATATTATCTACTATAGTCATCTTGCAGTACATTACATTCCCATGACTTATTTTATATCTGGAAGTTTGTACCTTCTGACTCCCTTCACCCATTTCTCCTACCCTGCTATACCCCCTCCCCTCTGGCAGCCACCGATCTGTTTTCTGTATGTATGAGTTTTGTTTTGTTTCATTTTTTAGATTCCACATGCAAGTGAAATCATATGGTATTTGTCTTTCTCTGTCTTTCTTTGTCTTATTTCACTTAGCATAATACCTTTGAGGTCCATCCACATTGTTGCAAATGGCAAGATTTCCTTCTCTTTTATGTCTGAGTAGTATTCCATGGTGTATTCCAGTATAGTATTCCATTTTATAGGCGCACATACAAACCAAATGTTTATCCATTCATCCATCTTAGGTTGTTTCCATATCTTGTCTATTGTAAATAATACTGCAGTGAATACAGGGGTGCATATATCTTTTCAAATTAGTGTTTTCATTTTCTTTGACAAATACAGGTTCTTTACAGGTTGTGTTACTTGTTTGTATATGCTTGCAATATAGAATCTATAATAAGTGATCTGAGTCCATGTTTAAAATTCAGATAGTATAAAACAGTGATATGGGGCGCCTGGGTGGCTCAGATGGTTAAGCGTCTGCCTTCAGCTCAGGTCATGATCCCAGGGTCCTGGAATCGAGTCCCGCATCGGGCTCCCTGCTCAGCGGGGAGCCTGCTTCTCCCTCTGCCTCTCTCTCTCTGTCTCTTATGAATAAATAAATAAAATCTTAAAAAAAAAACCAAAACAGTGATATGTAAGCCTCCCTCCTACTATTTCCCAAGTCCTAAGTCACTTCTGAGACCATAGACATGTGTGTGTATATCCCTTCTTTTTTCTTTTTTTTTTCTTTTTATTTTTTATTTATTTGAGACAGAGAGAACGAGAGAGAGAGCACATGAGAGGGGGGAGGGTCAGAGGGAGAAGCAGGTTCCTTGCTGAGCAGGGAGCCCGATGCGGGACTCGATCCAGGAACTCCAGGATCATGACCTGAGCCGAAGGCAGTTGCTTAACCAACTGAGCCACCCAGGCGCCCTCTTTTTTCTTTTTTAAACCAAGAGTATCCTACATGAAGTGCCTTTTTTCATCCCATGGTATATCTTAATATGTCTTCCTTATCAGTACATATAGATCTATCTGATTCTTTTTAATGGCTTTACAGTAGCATATTGTTTTGTTTTGTTTTGTTTTAAAGATTTTATTTATTTATTTGAGACAGAATGAGAGACAGAGAGCATGAGAGGGAGGAGGGTCAGAGGGAGAAGCAGACTCCCTGCCGAGCAGGGAGCCCGATGCGGGACTTGATCCCGGGACTCCAGGATCATGACCTGAGCCGAAGGCAGTCGCTTAACCAACTGAGCCACCCAGGTGCCCATACAGTAGCATATTGTATGCCTGCACCATAATTTTTTTCGTCAGCTCTTAGACTGTTTCCATTCTTTGCAGTTCTGGACAACTTTGCATGGGGTACCCTTGTACATACTTTGTGTACATGTGACAGGAGAACTCATGAAGTCTTAGAAGTAGAATTGCTAAGTTAAAGTATATGTTGTACATTTATTTTATTTACGTCCTTTAAAGAGGATGTTGCAGTTTACATCCCCACCAACCATGTGCAGTGACTGTTTCTCCACATCTTAACACAATGATAATGTTTATCTTTTCTGTCATTTTGCCAAAGTATTATCTTGTTTTAATTTGCTTCTTGTTTATTGTAAGATAGAATTTTGGATGTTTAAAATCATTTTTGTTTTTTATTTTTCACAAGCTGTCTTTTCATGCTCTTTGCTCATTTTTCTAGTGGGTTTGTTTTTCTTATTGATTTGTAAAAAAACTCCTATTTTAGAAAATTAGCTCTTTAGCATTTGCATTCCAAATATTTTCCCTCTATTTTTAATGATACCTTTTTTTAAATTTTATTTTTTAAAGTAATCTCTATGCCCAGTGTGGGGCTCAAACTCACAACCCCAATATCAAAAGTCACAAGCTCCACCAACTGCACCAGCCAGGCACCCCTTTTAATGACAGCTTTATTAGGATTGCCTGGGTGGCCCAGTCAGTCGTGTCCAACTCCTGGTTTCGGCTCAGGTCATGATCTCTGAGTTGTGGGGTGGGGCCCAGTGTTGGGTTCCGCACTCAGCATGGAGTCTGCTTGTCCCCTCCCTCCCCTCTGCCCCTCCCCTCTCTCTCAAAAATAAATACATAAATACATAAATAAATCTTTTTAAAAAAGCTTTATTGAAATATGATTCACATAACATAAAATTCACTCCTTTAAAGTGTTGTGATTCAGTGATTTTTTTATATATTCACAGAGTTTTGCAGCCTTTCTTCACTCCAAAAAGAAACCTCATACTCACCAGCAGGCACTCTTGTTTCCTCTTTTTCCCTCTGCTCTTAGCAACCACCAATCTACTTTCTGTCTCTATGCATTTGCCTATTCTTCATATTTCATTTAAATGGAATCATACAGTGTGTAGCTTTTTTGTGTCTGGCTTTTTTCACTTAGCATAATACTTCAAGGTTCGTATAGCATGTATCAGAATTTCATTCCCTTTTAGGGCCAAATTATATTCCATTGTGTGGGTATATCACATTTTGTTTATTCATTCATCAGTTGATGGACATTGGGATTGATTCCACTTTCTGGCTATTATGAATACTACTACTATGAACATATATGTACAAATTTTTGTATGTTTTCAGTTGTCTTGGGTATATATTCTTTTGTGAGTCATATGGTAACTCAGTTTAACATTTTGAGGAACCATCAACCATCAGTTTTCCGAAGTGGCTCTGCCATTTTACAGTACCATCAATAATGTATGAGCGTTCTAGTTTTTCAATATCCATGACAACACTCGTTATTTTTTGCCTTTTTTAGTCATCATAGTGGCTGTGAAATGGCATCACATTGTGGTTTTGATTTATAATTTACATGATGTTGAACATTTTTTCATATGTTTATTGGCTGTTTATGTTCTTTGGAGAAATATCCATTCAAATCCTTTGTCCATTTTTAAATTGGGTTATGTCTCTTTGTTTTTTAAAAGATTTTATTTATTTATTTATTAGAGGGAGAGTGCACACACAAGCAGGGGGAGGGGCAGAGGGAAAGGGAGAAGCAGGCTCCCTGCTGAGCAGGGAGCCCAACATGGCTCGATCCCAGGACCCTGGGACCATGACCTGAGCCGAAGGCAGACGCTTAACGACTGAGCCACCCAGGTGCCCCTCAGTCTTAATTTTAAAATGGGTGAAATATTTGAATAGTATTTCTCTAAGGAGACAGATATGTCTAAATAAGCATGTAGTATGTTGCTGAACATCATTATTCAATAGAGAAATGCAAGTTAAAAGCACAATGAGGTACCTACCACTTTACACCTACTCTAATCCAATGGCTATAATAAAGAAGACAATAACACATGTTGGCCAGGAAGGAGAGAAACAGGAACCCACCCTCCTACATTGCTGGTATGAATATAAAAACATTTTAGAGAACAGTTTGGTGGTTTCTTAAAAAGTTAAAAGTAAACCGTATGACCCTGCAATTCCACTTTTAGGTACATAGATACCTCAGAGAAATGAAGAGAAATGCATGTTAATGTTCTCAGCAGCATGTTCATAATAGCCGAAAATTGGAAACAGAACAGTTATCTGCTGGTGAATGGATAAACAAAATGATATATCCATTGGATGGAACGCTTTTCAGCAATTTAGACAATGAAATACTGATACAGGTTACAATGTGGTTGAACCTAGAAAACAGCATGTTGTGTGAAAGAAGCAAATATAAAATACCATATATTATGTGATTCCATCTATATGAAATGTCCAGAAAAGTTAAATCTGTAGAGACAAGAAAACAGGTTAGTGATTGCCTGGGGATGGGAATGGTAATTGACTGTGAACGGCCAGAGGGATCTTTTTAGTGTGATAGACATGTTCTCAAAATGGATTATAGTGGCAGATACCTAACTCTACAAATGTAATGACTATCATTGAATCATATACATAAAATGGGTGAATTTTATGGTCTGTAAAATATACCTCAATAAAGAGGTTTCTTTTTTTGTTCTTAAGATTTTATTTATTTATTTGAGAGAGACAGTACAACCGGGGGTAGGAGTGGGGTGGGGGGAGGGAGAAGCAGGCTCCCCGCTGAGCAGGGAGCCCGATGTGGGGCTCTATCCCTGGACCCTGGGATCATGACCTGAGCCGAAGGCAGATGCTCAGCAACTGAGCCACCCAGGCGCCCCTCTGTGACCAAGTTTAACTTCTGAGCTTCAGGTTGTTTTTCAATTGCAAAATAGAAAAAAAAAAAAAAATATATATATATATATATATATGTATGTATATGAAATACATATATATGGAAGAGCTTAACAAAAATTAATTTTAAAAATTCATTGATGATCACTTAACATATCATTAAAGTAGAAAAAAACAACTTTGCTCATTAAGGTAGGAACTGGTTTGCCAATTATCATGGTGAAACCTTAAGGTGCTCTATATAGTTTTAGCATCATCATAGGAATTCCACTTTTTCCTCTTATTTTTTCTTTTACTTTTTTGATTATTCTCTGTAGAGGGAAATTTGTTAGTATCTTTCAAAATTACAAATGTACATTTCTTTTAAAAACTTTTAATTTGGGGATAATTTTATTTATTTTTTAGGATTTTATTTTGATTTATTTATTTATTTATTTTTATTTATTCAAGACACAGAGATACAGAGAGAGAGAGCATGAGCGGGGGAGAAGCAGAGGGAGGGCGAGAAGCAGACTCCCCGCCGAGCAGGGAGCCCAATGCGGGGCTCAATCCCAGGACCCTGGGATCATGACCTGAGCTGAAGACAGACGCTTAATCATCTGAGCCATGCAGGTGCCCAATTTTGGGATAATTTTAGATTTATAGAAAAGATAAAAAATTATACAGACATTCTTGTATACCCTCACCCAGCCTTCCCAAATGTTAACATTTTACCTAACCATGAGACATTTGTCAAAACTAAGGTTTTAACACTGGTACAATACTACTAACTCTACTACATACAGACTTTATTTGGGTTTCAGCAGTTTTCCCACTAATGGCACTTTTTTTTTTTTAAGAATAAACTTTTTCTTAAAAGATTTTATTTAATAGAGAGTGAGAGCGTGCAAGAGAGCACAAGTGTGGGGGGGGTGACAGAGAGAGAAGCAGACTCCTTGCCGAGCAGGGAGCCCGATGCAGGCGATCCTAGGACCCTGGGATCATGACCTGAGCCGAAGGCAGACGCTTAACGCCTGAGCCACCCAGGCACCCCAAGAATAAACTTTTTTTTTTTTAAGATTTTATTTATTTATTTATTTATTTATTTATTTATTTATTTGAGAGAGAGAATGAGACAGAGAGAGAGAACATGAGAGGGGGGAGGGTCAGAGGGAGAAGCTGACTCCCTGCTGAGCAGGGAGTCCAATGCGGGACTTGATCCTGAGACTCCAGGATCATGACCTGAGCCGAAGGCAGTCGCTTAACCAACTGAGCCACCC